>NC_090449.1:407010983-407333004 GCF_031143425.1 Pleurodeles waltl
GAAGGAAATTTGTAGCTCCTCTCAGATTCCAGAACTTTCTGCCACAGAAATGTGAGGAACATGTGTTTTTTTAGCCAAATTTTGAGGTTTGCAAAGGATTCTGGGTAACAGAACCTGGTCCGAGCCCCGCATGTCACCCCTCCTTGGATTCCCCTAGGTCTCTAGTTTTCAGAAATGCACAGGTTTGGTAGGTTTTCCCTAGGTGCCGGCTGAGCTAGAGGCCAAAATCTACAGGTAGGCACTTCGCAAAAAACACCTCTGTTTTCTCCAAAATTTAGGATGTGTCCACGTTGCGCTTTGGGGTGTTTCCTGTCGCCGGCGCTAGGCCTACCCACGCAAGTGAGGTATCATTTTATCGGGAGACTTGGGGGAACGCTGGGTGGAAGGAAATTTGTAGCTCCTCTCAGATTCAGAACTTTCTGCCACAGAAATGTGAGGAACATGTGTTTTTTTAGCCAAATTTTGAGGTTTGCAAAGGATTCTGGGTAACAGAACCTGGTCCGAGCCCCGCAAGTCACCCCTCCTTGGATTCCCCTAGGTCTCTAGTTTTCAGAAATGCACAGGTTTGGTAGGTTTCCCTAGGTGCCGGCTGAGCAAGAGGCCAAAATCTACAGGTAGGCACTTCGCAAAAAACACCTCTGTTTTCTCCCAAAATTTAGGATGTGTCCACGTTGCGCTTTGGGGTGTTTCCTGTCGCCGGCGCTAGGCCTACCCACGCAAGTGAGGTATCATTTTTATCGGGAGACTTGGGGGAACGCTGGGTGGAAGGAAATTTGTAGCTCCTCTCAGATTCCAGAACTTTCTGCCACCGAAATGTGAGGAACATGTGTTTTTTTAGCCAAATTTTGAGGTTTGCCAAGGATTCTGGGTAACAGAACCTGGTCCGAGCCCCGCAAGTCACCCCTCCTTGGATTCCCCTAGGTCTCTAGTTGTCAGAAATGCACAGGTTTGGTAGGTTTCCCTAGGTGCCGGCTGAGCAAGAGGCCAAAATCTACAGGTAGGCACTTCGCAAAAAACACCTCTGTTTTCTCCCAAAATTAGGATGTGTCCACGTTGCGCTTTGGGTGTTTCCTGTCGCCGGCGCTAGGCCTACCCACGCAGGTGAGGTATAATTTTATCGGGAGACTTGGGGAACGCTGGGTGGAAGGAAATTTGTAGCTCCTCTCAGATTCCAGAACTTTCTGCCACAGAAATGTGAGGAACATGTGTTTTTTTAGCCAAATTTTGAGGTTTGCAAAGGATTCTGGGTAACAGAACCTGGTCCGAGCCCCCCAAAAGTCACCCCTCCTTGGATTCCCCTAGGTCTCTAGTTTTCAGAAATGCACAGGTTTGGTAGGTTTCCCTAGGTGCCGGCTGAGCTAGAGGCCAAAATCTACAGGTAGGCACTTCGCAAAAAACACCTCTGTTTTCTCCCAAAATTTAGGATGTGTCCACGTTGCGCTTTGGGGTGTTTCCTGTCGCCGGCGCTAGGCCTACCCACGCAAGTGAGGTATCATTTTTATCGGGAGACTTGGGGAACGCTGGGTGGAAGGAAATTTGTAGCTCCTCTCAGATTCCAGAACTTTCTGCCACAGAAATGTGAGGAACATGTGTTTTTTAGCCAAATTTTGAGGTTTGCAAAGGATTCTGGGTAACAGAACCTGGTCCGAGCCCCGCAAGTCACCCCTCCTTGGATTCCCCTAGGTCTCTAGTTTTCAGAAATGCACAGGTTTGGTAGGTTTCCCTAGGTGCCGGCTGAGCAAGAGGCCAAAATCTACAGGTAGGCACTTCGCAAAAAACACCTCTGTTTTTCTCCCAAATTGAGGATGTGTCCACGTTGCGCTTTGGGGTGTTTCCTGTCGCCGGCGCTAGGCCTACCCACGCAAGTGAGGTATCATTTTTATCGGAGACTTGGGGGAACGCTGGGTGGAAGGAAATTTGTAGCTCCTCTCAGATTCCAGAACTTTCTGCCACAGAAATGTGAGGAACATGTGTTTTTTTAGCCAAATTTTGAGGTTTGCAAAGGATTCTGGGTAACAGAACCTGGTCCGAGCCCCGCAAGTCACCCCTCCTTGGATTCCCCTAGGTCTCTAGTTTTCAGAAATGCACAGGTTTGGTAGGATTCCCTAGGTGCCGGCTGAGCTAGAGGCCAAAATCTACAGGTAGGCACTTCGCAAAAAACACCTCTGTTTTTTTCCAAAATTTAGGATGTGTCCACGTTGCGCTTTGGGGTGTTTCCTGTCGCCGGCGCTAGGCCTACCCACGCAAGTGAGGTATCATTTTTTTCGGGAGACTTGGGGGAACGCTGGGTTGAAGGAAATTTGTAGCTCCTCTCAGATTCCAGAACTTTCTGCCACAGAAATGTGAGGAACATGTGTTTTTTTAGGCAAATTTTGAGGTTTGCAAAGGATTCTGGGTAACAGAACCTGGTCCGAGCCCCGCAAGTCACCCCTCCTTGGATTCCCCTAGGTCTCTAGTTTTCAGAAATGCACAGGTTTGGTAGGTTTCCGTAGGTGCCGGCTGAGCTAGAGGCTAAAATCTACAGGTAGGCACTTTGCAAAAAACACCTCTGTTTTTTTCCAAAATTTAGGATGTGTCCACGTTGCGCTTTGGGGTGTTTCCTGTCGCCGGCGCTAGGCCTACCCACGCAAGTGAGGTATCATTTTTATCGGGAGACTTGGGGGAACGCTGGGTGGAAGAAAAGTTGTAGCTCCTCTCAGATTCCAGAACTTTCTGCCACAGAAATGTGAGGAACATGTGTTTTTTTAGCCAAATTTTGAGGTTTGCAAAGGATTCTGGGTAACAGAACCTGGTCCGAGCCCCGCAAGTCACCCCTCTTTGGATTCCCCTAGGTCTCTAGTTTCAGAAATGCACAGGTTTGGTAGGTTTCACTAGGTGCCGGCTGAGCTAAAGGCCAAAATCTACAGGTAGGCACTTTGCAAAAAACACCTCTGTTTTTTTCCAAAATTTAGGATGTGTCCACGTTGCGCTTTGGGGTGTTTCCTGTCGCCAGCGCTAGGCCTACCCACGCAAGTGAGGTATCATTTTTATCGGGAGACTTGGGGGAACGCTGGGTGGAAGGAAATTTGTAGCTCCTCTCAGATTCCAGAACTTTCTGCCACAGAAATGTGAGGAACATATGTTTTTTTTGCCAAATTTTGAGGTTTGCAAAGGATTCTTGGTAACAGAACCTGGTCCGAGCCCCGCAAGTCACCCCTCCTTGGATTCCCCTAGATCTCTAGTTTTCAGAAATGCACAGGTTTGGTAGGTTTCCCTAGGTGCCGGCTGAGCAAGAGGCCAAAATCTACAGGTAGGCACTTCGCAAAAAACACCTCTGTTTTCTCCCAAAATTTAGGATGTGTCCACGTTGCGCTTTGGGGTGTTTCCTGTCGCCGGCGCTAGGCCTACCCACGCAAGTGAGGTATAATTTTTATCGGGAGACTTGGGGGAACGCTGGGTGGAAGGAAATTTGTAGCTCCTCTCAGATTCCAGAACTTTCTGCCACAAAAATGTGAGGAACATGTGTTTTTTTAGCCAAATTTTGAGGTTTGCAAAGGATTCTGGGTAACAGAACCTGGTCCGAGCCCCGCAAGTCACCCCTCCTTGGATTCCCCTACGTCTCTAGTTTTCAGAAATGCACAGGTTTGGTAGGTTTCACTAGGTGCCGGCTGAGCTAAAGGCCAAAATCTACAGGTAGGCACTTTGCAAAAAACACCTCTGTTTTTTTCCAAAATTTAGGATGTGTCCACGTTGCGCTTTGGGGTGTTTCCTGTCGCCACCGCTAGGCCTACCCACGCAAGTGAGGTATCATTTTTATCGGGAGACTTGGGGGAACGCTGGGTGGAAGGAAATTTGTAGCTCCTCTCAGATTCCAGAACTTTCTGCCACAGAAATGTGAGGAACATGTGTTTTTTTTGCCAAATTTTGAGGTTTGCAAAGGATTCTTGGTAACAGAACCTGGTCCGAGCCCCGCAAGTCACCCCTCCTTGGATTCCCCTAGATCTCTAGTTTTCAGAAATGCACAGGTTTGGTAGGTTTCCCTAGGTGCCGGCTGAGCAAGAGGCCAAAATCTACAGGTAGGCACTTCGCAAAAAACACCTCTGTTTTCTCCCAAAATTTAGGATGTGTCCACGTTGCGCTTTGGGTGTTTCCTGTCGCCGGCGCTAGGCCTACCCACGCAAGTGAGGTATAATTTTTATCGGGAGACTTGGGGGAACGCTGGGTGGAAGGAAATTTGTAGCTCCTCTCAGATTCCAGAACTTTCTGCCACAAAAATGTGAGGAACATGTGTTTTTTTAGCCAAATTTTGAGGTTTGCAAAGGATTCTGGGTACAGAACCTGGTCCGAGCCCCGCAAGTCACCCCTCCTTGGATTCCCCTACGTCTCTAGTTTTCAGAAATGCACAGGTTTGGTAGGTTTCCCTAGGTGCCGGCTGAGCTAGAGGCCAAAATCTACAGGTAGGCACTTCGCAAAAACACCTCTGTTTTTTTCCAAAATTTAGGATGTGTCCACGTTGCGCTTTGGGGTGTTTCCTGTCGCCGGCGCTAGGCCTACCCACGCAAGTGAGGTATCATTTTTATCGGGAGACTTGGGGGAACGCTGGGTGGAAGGAAATTTGTAGCTCCTCTCAGATTCCAGAACTTTCTGCCACAGAAATGAGAGGAAACATGTGTTTTTTTAGCCAAATTTTGAGGTTTGCAAAGGATTCTGGGTAACAGAACCTGGTCCGAGCCCCGCAAGTCACCCCTCCTTGGATTCCCCTAGGTCTCTAGTTTTCAGAAATGCACAGGTTTGGTAGGTTTCCCTAGGTGCCGGCTGAGCTAGAGGCCAAAATCTACAGGTAGGCACTTCGCAAAAAACACCTCTGTTTTTTTCCAAAATTTAGGATGTGTCCACGTTGCGCTTTGGGGTGTTCCTGTCGCCGGCGCTAGGCCTACCCACGCAAGTGAGGTATCATTTTTATCGGAGACTTGGGGGAACGCTGGGTGGAAGGAAATTTGTAGCTCCTCTCAGATTCCAGAACTTTCTGCCACAGAAATGAGAGGAACATGTGTTTTTTTAGCCAAATTATGAGGTTTGCAAAGGATTCTGGGTAACAGAACCTGGTCCGAGCCCCGCAAGTCACCCCTCCTTGGATTCCTCTAGGTCTCTAGTTTTCAGAAATGCACAGGTTTGGTAGGTTTCCCTAGGTGCCGGCTGAGCTAGAGGCCAAAATCTACAGGTAGGCACTTCGCAAAAAACACCTCTGTTTTCTCCCAAAATTTAGGATGTGTCCACGTTGCGCTTTGGGGTGTTTCCTGTCGCCGGCGCTAGGCCTACCCACGCAAGTGAGGTATCATTTTTATCGGAGACTTGGGGGAACGCTGGGTGAAAGGAAATTTGTAGCTCCTCTCAGATTCCAGAACTTTCTGCCACAGAAATGTGAGGAACATGTGTTTTTTTAGCCAAATTTTGAGGTTTGCAAAGGATTCTGGGTAACAGAACCTGGTCCGAGCCCCGCAAGTCACCCCTCCTTGGATTCCCCTAGGTCTCTAGTTTTCAGAAATGCACAGGTTTGGTAGGTTTCCCTAGGTGCCGGCTGAGCAAGAGGCCAAAATCTACAGGTAGGCACTTCGCAAAAAACACCTCTGTTTTCTCCCAAAATTGAGGATGTGTCCACGTTGCGCTTTGGGGTGTTTCCTGTCGCCGGCGCTAGGCCTACCCACGCAAGTGAGGTATCATTTTTATCGGGAGACTTGGGGGAACGCTGGGTGGAAGGAAATTGTAGCTCCTCTCAGATTCCAGAACTTTCTGCCACAGAAATGTGAGGAACATGTGTTTTTTAGCCAAATTTTGAGGTTTGCAAAGGATTCTGGGTAACAGAACCTGGTCCGAGCCCCGCAAGTCACCCCTCCTTGGATTCCCCTAGGTCTCTAGTTTTCAGAAATGCACAGGTTTGGTAGGATTCCCTAGGTGCCGGCTGAGCTAGAGGCCAAAATCTACAGGTAGGCACTTCGCAAAAAACACCTCTGTTTTTTTTCCAAAATTTAGATGTGTCCACGTTGCGCTTTGGGGTGTTTCCTGTCGCCGGCGCTAGGCCTACCCACGCAAGTGAGGTATCATTTTTATCGGGAGACTTGGGGAACGCTGGGTGGAAGGAAATTTGTAGCTCCTCTCAGATTCCAGAACTTTCTGCCACAGAAATGTGAGGAACATGTGTTTTTTTAGCCAAATTTGAGGTTTGCAAAGGATTCTGGGTAACAGAACCTGGTCCGAGCCCCGCAAGTCACCCCTCCTTGGATTCCCCTAGGTCTCTAGTTTTCAGAAATGCACAGGTTTGGTAGGTTTCCGTAGGTGCCGGCTGAGCTAGAGGCTAAAATCTAGAGGTAGGCACTTTGCAAAAAACACCTCTGTTTTTTTCAAAATTTAGGATGTGTCCACGTTGCGCTTTGGGGTGTTTCCTGTCGCCGGCGCTAGGCCTACCCACGCAAGTGAGGTATCATTTTTATCGGGAGACTTGGGGGAACGCTGGGTGGAAGAAAAGTTGTAGCTCCTCTCAGATTCCAGAACTTTCTGCCACAGAAATGTGAGGAACATGTGTTTTTTTAGCCAAATTTTGAGGTTTGCAAAGGATTCTGGGTAACAGAACCTGGTCCGAGCCCCGCAAGTCACCCCTCTTTGGATTCCCCTAGGTCTCTAGTTTTCAGAAATGCACAGGTTTGGTAGGTTTCACTAGGTGCCGGCTGAGCTAAAGGCCAAAACCTACAGGTAGGCACTTTGCAAAAAACACCTCTGTTTTTTTCCAAAATTTAGGATGTGTCCACGTTGCGCTTTGGGTGTTTCCTGTCGCCAGCGCTAGGCCTACCCACGCAAGTGAGGTATCATTTTTATCGGGAGACTTGGGGGAACGCTGGGTGGAAGGAAATTTGTAGCTCCTCTCAGATTCCAGAACTTTCTGCCACAGAAATGAGAAGAACATGTGTTTTTTTAGCCAATTTTGAAGTTTGCAAAGGATTCTGGGTAACAGAACCTGGTCCGAGCCCCGCAAGTCACCCCTCCTTGGATTCCCCTAGGTCTCTAGTTTTCAGAAATGCACAGGTTTGGTAGGTTTCCCTAGGTACCGGCTGAGCTAGAGGCCAAAATCTACAGGTAGGCACTTCGCAAAAAACACCTCTGTTTTTTTCCAAAATTTAGGATGTGTCCACGTTGCGCTTTGGGGTGTTTCCTGTCGCCGGCGCTAGGCCTACCCACGCAAGTGAGGTATCATTTTTATCGGGAGACTTGGGGGAACGCTGGGTGGAAGGAAATTTGTAGCTCCTCTCAGATTCCAGAACTTTCTGCCACAGAAATGAGAGGAACATGTGTTTTTTTAGCCAAATTTTGAGGTTTGCAAAGGATTCTGGGTAACAGAACCTGGTCCGAGCCCCGCAAGTCACCCCTCCTTGGATTCCCCTAGGTCTCTAGTTTTCAGAATGCACAGGTTTGGTAGGTTTCCCTAGGTGCCGGCTGAGCTAGAGGCCAAAATCTACAGGTAGGCACTTCGCAAAAACACCTCTGTTTTTTTCCAAAATTTAGGATGTGTCCACGTTGCGCTTTGGGGTGTTTCCTGTCGCCGGCGCTAGGCCTACCCACGCAAGTGAGGTATCATTTTTATCGGGAGACTTGGGGGAACGCTGGGTGGAAGGAAATTTGTAGCTCCTCTCAGATTCCAGAACTTTCTGCCACAGAAATGAGAGGAACATGTGTTTTTTTAGCCAAATTTTGAGGTTTGCAAAGGATTCTGGGTAACAGAACCTGGTCCGAGCCCCGCAAGTCACCCCTCCTTGGATTCCTCTAGGTCTCTAGTTTTCAGAAATGCACAGGTTTGGTAGGTTTCCCTAGGTTCCGGCTGAGCTAGAGGCCAAAATCTACAGGTAGGCACTTCGCAAAAAACACCTCTGTTTTCTCCCAAAATTTAGGATGTGTCCACGTTGCGCTTTGGGGTGTTTCCTGTCGCCGGCGCTAGGCCTACCCACGCAAGTGAGGTATCATTTTTATCGGGAGACTTGGGGGAACGCTGGGTGAAAGGAAATTTGTAGCTCCTCTCAGATTCCAGAACTTTCTGCCACAGAAATGTGAGGAACATGTGTTTTTTTAGCCAAATTTTGAGGTTTGCAAAGGATTCTGGGTAACAGAACCTGGTCCGAACCCCGCAAGTCACCCCTCCTTGGATTCCCCTAGGTCTCTAGTTTTCAGAAATGCACAGGTTTGGTAGGTTTCCCTAGGTGCCGGCTGAGCAAGAGGCCAAAATCTACAGGTAGGCACTTCGCAAAAACACCTCTGTTTTCTCCCAAAATTGAGGATGTGTCCACGTTGCGCTTTGGGGTGTTTCCTGTCGCCGGCGCTAGGCCTACCCACGCAAGTGAGGTATCATTTTTATCGGGAGACTTGGGGGAACGCTGGGTGGAAGGAAATTTGTAGCTCCTCTCAGATTCCAGAACTTTCTGCCACAGAAATGTGAGGAACATGTGTTTTTTTAGCCAAATTTTGAGGTTTGCAAAGGATTCTGGGTAACAGAACCTGGTCCGAGCCCCGCAAGTCACCCCTCCTTGGATTCCCCTAGGTCTCTAGTTTTCAGAAATGCACAGGTTTGGTAGGATTCCCTAGGTGCCGGCTGAGCTAGAGGCCAAAATCTACAGGTAGGCACTTCGCAAAAAACACCTCTGTTTTTTTCCAAAATTTAGGATGTGTCCACGTTGCGCTTTGGGGTGTTTCCTGTCGCCGGCGCTAGGCCTACCCACGCAAGTGAGGTATCATTTTTATCGGGAGACTTGGGGGAACGCTGGGTGGAAGGAAATTTGTAGCTCCTCTCAGATTCCAGAACTTTCTGCCACAGAAATGTGAGGAACATGTGTTTTTTTAGCCAAATTTTGAGGTTTGCAAAGGATTCTGGGTAACAGAACCTGGTCCGAGCCCCGCAAGTCACCCCTCCTTGGATTCCCCTAGGTCTCTAGTTTTCAGAAATGCACAGGTTTGGTAGGTTTCCGTAGGTGCCGGCTGAGCTAGAGGCTAAAATCTACAGGTAGGCACTTTGCAAAAAACACCTCTGTTTTTTTCCAAAATTTAGGATGTGTCCACGTTGCGCTTTGGGTGTTTCCTGTCGCCGGCGCTAGGCCTACCCACGCAAGTGAGGTATCATTTTTATCGGGAGACTTGGGGAACGCTGGGTGGAAGAAAAGTTGTAGCTCCTCTCAGATTCCAGAACTTTCTGCCACAGAAATGTGAGGAACATGTGTTTTTTTAGCCATATTTTGAGGTTTGCAAAGGATTCTGGGTAACAGAACCTGGTCCGAGCCCCGCAAGTCACCCCTCTTTGGATTCCCCTAGGTCTCTAGTTTTCAGAAATGCACAGGTTTGGTAGGTTTCACTAGGTGCCGGCTGAGCTAAAGGCCAAAATCTACAGGTAGGCACTTTGCAAAAAACACCTCTGTTTTTTTCCAAAATTTAGGATGTGTCCACGTTGCGCTTTGGGGTGTTTCCTGTCGCCAGCGCTAGGCCTACCCACGCAAGTGAGGTATCATTTTTATCGGGAGACTTGGGGGAACGCTGGGTGGAAGGAAATTTGTAGCTCCTCTCAGATTCCAGAACTTTCTGCCACAGAAATGAGAGGAACATGTGTTTTTTTAGCCAAATTTTGAAGTTTGCAAAGGATTCTGGGTAACAGAACCTGGTCCGAGCCCCGCAAGTCACCCCTCCTTGGATTCCTCTAGGTCTCTAGTTTTCAGAAATGCACAGGTTTGGTAGGTTTCCCTAGGTGCCGGCTGAGCTAGAGGCCAAAATCTACAGGTAAGCACTTCGCAAAAAACACCTCTGTTTTCTCCCAAAATTTAGGATGTGTCCACGTTGCGCTTTGGGGTGTTTCCTGTCGCCGGCGCTAGGCCTACCCACGCAAGTGAGGTATCATTTTTATCGGGAGACTTGGGGGAACGCTGGGTGAAAGGAAATTTGTAGCTCCTCTCAGATTCCAGAACTTTCTGCCACAAAATGTGAGGAACATGTGTTTTTTTAGCCAAATTTTGAGGTTTGCAAAGGATTCTGGGTAACAGAACCTGGTCCGAGCCCCGCAAGTCACCCCTCCTTGGATTCCCCTAGGTCTCTAGTTTTCAGAAATGCACAGGTTTGGTAGGTTTCCCTAGGTACCGGCTGAGCTAGAGGCCAAAATCTACAGGTAGGCACTTCGCAAAAAACACCTCTGTTTTTTTCCAAAATTTAGGATGTGTCCACGTTGCGCTTTGGGGTGTTTCCTGTCGCCGGCGCTAGGCCTACCCACGCAAGTGAGGTATCATTTTTATCGGGAGACTTGGGGGAACGCTGGGTGGAAGGAAATTTGTAGCTCCTCTCAGATTCCAGAACTTTCTGCCACAGAAATGTGAGGAACATGTGTTTTTTTAGCCAAATTTTGAGGTTTGCAAAGGATTCTGGGTAACAGAACCTGGTCCGAGCCCCGCAAGTCACCCCACCTTGGATTCCCCTAGGTCTCTAGTTTTCAGAAATGCACAGGTTTGGTAGGTTTCCCTAGGTGCCGGCTGAGCTAGAGGCCAAAATCTACAGGTAGGCACTTCGCAAAAAACACCTCTGTTTTTTTCAAAAATTTAGGATGTGTCCACGTTGCGCTTTGGGGTGTTTCCTGTCGCCGGCGCTAGGCCTACCCACGCAAGTGAGGTATCATTTTTATCGGAAAACTTGGGGAACGCTGGGTGGAAGGAAATTTGTAGCTCCTCTCAGATTCCAGAACTTTCTGCCACAGAAATGTGAGGAACATGTGTTTTTTTAGCCAAATTTTGAGGTTTGCAAAGGATTCTGGGTAACAGAACCTGGTCCGAGCCCCGCAAGTCACCCCTCCTTGGATTCCCCTAGGTCTCTAGTTTTCAGAATGCACAGGTTTGGTAGGTTTCCCTAGGTGCCGGCTGAGCTAGAGGCCAAAATCTACAGGTAGGCACTTCGCAAAAAACACCTCTGTTTTCTCCCAAAATTTAGGATGTGTCCACGTTGCGCTTTGGGGTGTTTCCTGTCGCCGGCGCTAGGCCTACCCACGCAAGTGAGGTATCATTTTTATCGGGAGACTTGGGGGAACGCTGGGTGGAAGGAAATTTGTAGCTCCTCTCAGATTCCAGAACTTTCTGCCACAGAAATGTGAGGAACATGTGTTTTTTTAGCCAAATTTTGAGGTTTGCAAAGGATTCTGGGTAACAGAACCTGGTCCGAGCCCCGCAAGTCACCCCTCCTTGCATTCCCCTAGGTCCTCTAGTTTTCAGAAATGCACAGGTTTGGTAGGTTTCCCTAGGTGCCGGCTGAGCAAGAGGCAAAATCTACAGGTAGGCACTTCGCAAAAAAGACCTCTGTTTTCTCCCAAAATTTAGGATGTGTCCACGTTGCGCTTTGGGGTGTTTCCTGTCGCCGGCGCTAGGCCTACCACCGCAAGTGAGGTATCATTTTTATCGGGAGACTTGGGGGAACGCTGGGTGGAAGGAAATTTGTAGCTCCTCTCAGATTCCAGAACTTTCTGCCACAGAAATGTGAGGAACATGTGTTTTTTTAGCCAAATTTTTAAGTTTGCAAAGGATTCTGGGTAACAGAACCTGGTCCGAGCCCCGCAAGTCACCCCTCCTTGGATTCCCCTAGGTCTCTAGTTTTCAGAAATGCACAGGTTTGGTAGGTTTCCCTAGGTGCCGGCTGAGCTAGAGGCCAAAATCTACAGGTAGGCACTTCGCAAAAAACACCTCTGTTTTTTTAAAAAATTTAGGATGTGTCCACGTTGCGCTTTGGGGTGTTTCCTGTCGCCGGCGCTAGGCCTACCCACGCAAGTGAGGTATCATTTTTATCGGGAAACTTGGGGGAACGCTGGGTGGAAGGAAATTTGTAGCTCCTCTCAGATTCCAGAACTTTCTGCACAGAAATGTGAGGAACATGTGTTTTTTTAGCCATATTTTGAGGTTTGCAAAGGATTCTGGGTAACAGAACCTGGTCCGAGCCCCGCAAGTCACCCCTCTTTGGATTCCCCTAGGTCTCTAGTTTTCAGAAATGCACAGGTTTGGTAGGTTTCACTAGGTGCCGGCTGAGCTAAAGGCCAAAATCTACAGGTAGGCACTTTGCAAAAAACACCTCTGTTTTCCTTCTTCCAAAATTTAGGATGTGTCCACGTTGCGCTTTGGGGTGTTTCCTGTCGCCAGCGCTAGGCCTACCCACGCAAGTGAGGTATCATTTTTATCGGGAGACTTGGGGGAACGCTGGGTGGAAGGAAATTTGTAGCTCCTCTCAGATTCCAGAACTTTCTGCCACAGAAATGAGAGGAACATGTGTTTTTTTAGCCAAATTTTGAAGTTTGCAAAGGATTCTGGGTAACAGAACCTGGTCCGAGCCCCGCAAGTCACCCCTCCTTGGATTCCTCTAGGTCTCTAGTTTTCAGAAATGCACAGGTTTGGTAGGTTTCCCTAGGTGCCGGCTGAGCTAGAGGCCAAAATCTACAGGTAAGCACTTCGCAAAAAAACACCTCTGTTTTCTCCCAAAATTTAGGATGTGTCCACGTTGCGCTTTGGGTGTTTCCTGTCGCCGGCGCTAGGCCTACCCACGCAAGTGAGGTATCATTTTTATCGGGAGACTTGGGGGAACGCTGGGTGAAAGGAAATTTGTAGCTCCTCTCAGATTCCAGAACTTTCTGCCACAGAAATGTGAGGAACATGTGTTTTTTTAGCCAAATTTTGAGGTTTGCAAAGGATTCTGGGTAACAGAACCTGGTCCGAGCCCCGCAAGTCACCCCTCCTTGGATTCCCCTAGGTCTCTAGTTTTCAGAAATGCACAGGTTTGGTAGGTTTCCCTAGGTACCGGCTGAGCTAGAGGCCAAAATCTACAGGTAGGCACTTCGCAAAAAACACCTCTGTTTTTTTCCAAAATTTAGGATGTGTCCACGTTGCGCTTTGGGTGTTTCCTGTCGCCGGCGCTAGGCCTACCACGCAAGTGAGGTATCATTTTTATCGGGAGACTTGGGGGAACGCTGGGTGGAAGGAAATTGTAGCTCCTCTCAGATTCCAGAACTTTCTGCCACAGAAATGTGAGGAACATGTGTTTTTTTAGCCAAATTTTGAGGTTTGCAAAGGATTCTGGGTAACAGAACCTGGTCCGAGCCCCGCAAGTCACCCCACCTTGGATTCCCCTAGGTCTCTAGTTTTCAGAAATGCACAGGTTTGGTAGGTTTCCCTAGGTGCCGGCTGAGCTAGAGGCCAAATCTACAGGTAGGCACTTCGCAAAAAACACCTCTGTTTTTTTCAAAAATTTAGGATGTGTCCACGTTGCGCTTTGGGGTGTTTCCTGTCGCCGGCGCTAGGCCTACCCACGCAAGTGAGGTATCATTTTTATCGGAAAACTTGGGGAACGCTGGGTGGAAGGAAATTTGTAGCTCCTCTCAGATTCCAGAACTTTCTGCCACAGAAATGTGAGGAACATGTGTTTTTTTAGCCAAATTTTGAGGTTTGCAAAGGATTCTGGGTAACAGAACCTGGTCCGAGCCCCGCAAGTCACCCCTCCTTGGATTCCCCTAGGTCTCTAGTTTTCAGAAATGCACAGGTTTGGTAGGTTTCCCTAGGTGCCGGCTGAGCTAGAGGCCAAAATACTACAGGTAGGCACTTCGCAAAAAACACCTCTGTTTTCTCCCAAAATTTAGGATGTGTCCACGTTGCGCTTTGGGGTGTTTCCTGTCGCCGGCGCTAGGCCTACCCACGCAAGTGAGGTATCATTTTATCGGGAGACTTGGGGGAACGCTGGGTGGAAGGAAATTTGTAGCTCCTCTCAGATTCCAGAACTTTCTGCCACAGAATGTGAGGAACATGTGTTTTTTTAGCCAAATTTTGAGGTTTGCAAAGGATTCTGGGTAACAGAACCTGGTCCGAGCCCCGCAAGTCACCCCTCCTTGCATTCCCCTAGGTCTCTAGTTTTCAGAAATGCACAGGTTTGGTAGGTTTCCCTAGGTGCCGGCTGAGCAAGAGGCCAAAATCTACAGGTAGGCACTTCGCAAAAAAGACCTCTGTTTTCTCCCAAAATTTAGGATGTGTCCACGTTGCGCTTTGGGGTGTTTCCTGTCGCCGGCGCTAGGCCTACCCACGCAGGTGAGGTATAATTTTTATCGGGAGACTTGGGGGAACGCTGGGTGGAAGGAAATTTGTAGCTCCTCTCAGATTCCAGAACTTTCTGCCACAGAAATGTGAGGAACATGTGTTTTTTTAGCCAAATTTTGAGGTTTGCAAAGGATTCTGGGTAACAGAACCTGGTCCGACCCCCCCAAAAGTCACCCTCCTTGGATTCCCCTAGGTCTCTAGTTTTCAGAAATGCACAGGTTTGGTAGGTTTCCCTAGGTGCCGGCTGAGCTAGAGGACAAAATCTACAGGTAGGCACTTCGCAAAAAACACCTCTGTTTTCTCCCAAAATTTAGGATGTGTCCACGTTGCGCTTTGGGGTGTTTCCTGTCGCCGGCGCTAGGCCTACCCACGCAAGTGAGGTATCATTTTTATCGGGAGACTTGGGGGAACGCTGGGTGGAAGGAAATTTGTAGCTCCTCTCAGATTCCAGAACTTTCTGCCACAGAAATGTGAGGAACATGTGTTTTTTTAGCCAAATTTTGAGGTTTGCAAAGGATTCTGGGTAACAGAACCTGGTCCGAGCCCCGCAAGTCACCCCTCCTTGGATTCCCCTAGGTCTCTAGTTTTCAGAAATGCACAGGTTTGGTAGGTTTCCCTAGGTGCCGGCTGAGCAAGAGGCCAAAATCTACAGGTAGGCACTTCGCAAAAAACACCTCTGTTTTCTCCCAAAATTGAGGATGTGTCCACGTTGCGCTTTGGGGTGTTTCCTGTCGCCGGCGCTAGGCCTACCCACGCAAGTGAGGTATCATTTTTATCGGGAGACTTGGGGGAACGCTGGGTGGAAGAAAAGTTGTAGCTCCTCTCAGATTCCAGAACTTTCTGCCACAGAAATGTGAGGAACATGTGTTTTTTTAGCCAAATTTTGAGGTTTGCAAAGGATTCTGGGTAACAGAACCTGGTCCGAGCCCCGCAAGTCACCCCTCCTTGGATTCCCCTAGGTCTCTAGTTTTCAGAAATGCACAGGTTTGGTAGGTTTCCCTAGGTGCCGGCTGAGCTAGAGGCCAAAATCTACAGGTAGGCACTTCGCAAAAAACACCTCTGTTTTTTTCCAAAATTTAGGATGTGTCCACGTTGCGCTTTGGGGTGTTTCCTGTCGCCGGCGCTAGGCCTACCCACGCAAGTGAGGTATCATTTTTATCGGGAGACTTGGGGGAACGCTGGGTGGAAGGAAATTTGTAGCTCCTCTCAGATTCCAGAACTTTCTGCCACAGAAATGAGAGGAACATGTGTTTTTTTAGCCAAATTTTGAGGTTTGCAAAGGATTCTGGGTAACAGAACCTGGTCCGAGCCCCGCAAGTCACCCCTCCTTGGATTCCTCTAGGTCTCTAGTTTTCAGAAATGCACAGGTTTGGTAGGTTTCCCTAGGTGCCGGCTGAGCTAGAGGCCAAAATCTACAGGTAGGCACTTCGCAAAAAACACCTCTGTTTTCTCCCAAAATTTAGGATGTGTCCACGTTGCGCTTTGGGGTGTTTCCTGTCGCCGGCGCTAGGCCTACCCACGCAAGTGAGGTATCATTTTTATCGGGAGACTTGGGGGAACGCTGGGTGAAAGGAAATTTGTAGCTCCTCTCAGATTCCAGAACTTTCTGCCACAGAAATGTGAGGAACATGTGTTTTTTTAGCCAAATTTTGAGGTTTGCAAAGGATTCTGGGTAACAGAACCTGGTCCGAGCCCCGCAAGTCACCCCTCCTTGGATTCCCCTAGGTCTCTAGTTTTCAGAAATGCACAGGTTTGGTAGGTTTCCCTAGGTGCCGGCTGAGCAAGAGGCCAAAATCTACAGGTAGGCACTTCGCAAAAAACACCTCTGTTTTCTCCCAAAATTGAGGATGTGTCCACGTTGCGCTTTGGGGTGTTTCCTGTCGCCGGCGCTAGGCCTACCCACGCAAGTGAGGTATCATTTTTATCGGGAGACTTGGGGGAACGCTGGGTGGAAGGAAATTTGTAGCTCCTCTCAGATTCCAGAACTTTCTGCCACAGAAATGTGAGGAACATGTGTTTTTTTAGCCAAATTTTGAGGTTTGCAAAGGATTCTGGGTAACAGAACCTGGTCCGAGCCCCGCAAGTCACCCCTCCTTGGATTCCCCTAGGTCTCTAGTTTTCAGAAATGCACAGGTTTGGTAGGATTCCCTAGGTGCCGGCTGAGCTAGAGGCCAAAATCTACAGGTAGGCACTTCGCAAAAAACACCTCTGTTTTTTTCCAAAATTTAGGATGTGTCCACGTTGCGCTTTGGGGTGTTTCCTGTCGCCGGCGCTAGGCCTACCCACGCAAGTGAGGTATCATTTTTATCGGGAGACTTGGGGGAACGCTGGGTGGAAGGAAATTTGTAGCTCCTCTCAGATTCCAGAACTTTCTGCCACAGAAATGTGAGGAACATGTGTTTTTTTAGCCAAATTTTGAGGTTTGCAAAGGATTCTGGGTAACAGAACCTGGTCCGAGCCCCGCAAGTCACCCCTCCTTGGATTCCCCTAGGTCTCTAGTTTTCAGAAATGCACAGGTTTGGTAGGTTTCCGTAGGTGCCGGCTGAGCTAGAGGCTAAAATCTACAGGTAGGCACTTTGCAAAAAACACCTCTGTTTTTTTCCAAAATTTAGGATGTGTCCACGTTGCGCTTTGGGGTGTTTCCTGTCGCCGGCGCTAGGCCTACCCACGCAAGTGAGGTATCATTTTTATCGGGAGACTTGGGGGAACGCTGGGTGGAAGAAAAGTTGTAGCTCCTCTCAGATTCCAGAACTTTCTGCCACAGAAATGTGAGGAACATGTGTTTTTTTAGCCAAATTTTGAGGTTTGCAAAGGATTCTGGGTAACAGAACCTGGTCCGAGCCCCGCAAGTCACCCCTCTTTGGATTCCCCTAGGTCTCTAGTTTTCAGAAATGCACAGGTTTGGTAGGTTTCACTAGGTGCCGGCTGAGCTAAAGGCCAAAATCTACAGGTAGGCACTTTGCAAAAAACACCTCTGTTTTTTTCCAAAATTTAGGATGTGTCCACGTTGCGCTTTGGGGTGTTTCCTGTCGCCAGCGCTAGGCCTACCCACGCAAGTGAGGTATCATTTTTATCGGGAGACTTGGGGGAACGCTGGGTGGAAGGAAATTTGTAGCTCCTCTCAGATTCCAGAACTTTCTGCCACAGAAATGAGAGGAACATGTGTTTTTTTAGCCAAATTTTGAAGTTTGCAAAGGATTCTGGGTAACAGAACCTGGTCCGAGCCCCGCAAGTCACCCCTCCTTGGATTCCTCTAGGTCTCTAGTTTTCAGAAATGCACAGGTTTGGTAGGTTTCCCTAGGTACCGGCTGAGCTAGAGGCCAAAATCTACAGGTAGGCACTTCGCAAAAAACACCTGTTTTTTTCCAAAATTTAGGATGTGTCCACGTTGCGCTTTGGGGTGTTTCCTGTCGCCGGCGCTAGGCCTACCCACGCAAGTGAGGTATCATTTTTATCGGGAGACTTGGGGGAACGCTGGGTGGAAGGAAATTTGTAGCTCCTCTCAGATTCCAGAACTTTCTGCCACAGAAATGAGAGGAACATGTGTTTTTTTAGCCAAATTTTGAGGTTTGCAAAGGATTCTGGGTAACAGAACCTGGTCCGAGCCCCGCAAGTCACCCCTCCTTGGATTCCCCTAGGTCTCTAGTTTTCAGAAATGCACAGGTTTGGTAGGTTTCCCTAGGTGCCGGCTGAGCTAGAGGCCAAAATCTACAGGTAGGCACTTCGCAAAAAACACCTCTGTTTTTTTCCAAAATTTAGGATGTGTCCACGTTGCGCTTTGGGGTGTTTCCTGTCGCCGGCGCTAGGCCTACCCACGCAAGTGAGGTATCATTTTTATCGGGAGACTTGGGGGAACGCTGGGTGGAAGGAAATTTGTAGCTCCTCTCAGATTCCAGAACTTTCTGCCACAGAAATGAGAGGAACATGTGTTTTTTTAGCCAAATTTTGAGGTTTGCAAAGGATTCTGGGTAACAGAACCTGGTCCGAGCCCCGCAAGTCACCCCTCCTTGGATTCCTCTAGGTCTCTAGTTTTCAGAAATGCACAGGTTTGGTAGGTTTCCCTAGGTGCCGGCTGAGCTAGAGGCCAAAATCTACAGGTAGGCACTTCGCAAAAAACACCTCTGTTTTCTCCCAAAATTTAGGATGTGTCCACGTTGCGCTTTGGGGTGTTTCCTGTCGCCGGCGCTAGGCCTACCCACGCAAGTGAGGTATCATTTTTATCGGGAGACTTGGGGGAACGCTGGGTGAAAGGAAATTTGTAGCTCCTCTCAGATTCCAGAACTTTCTGCCACAGAAATGTGAGGAACATGTGTTTTTTTAGCCAAATTTTGAGGTTTGCAAAGGATTCTGGGTAACAGAACCTGGTCCGAGCCCCGCAAGTCACCCCTCCTTGGATTCCCCTAGGTCTCTAGTTTTCAGAAATGCACAGGTTTGGTAGGTTTCCCTAGGTGCCGGCTGAGCAAGAGGCCAAAATCTACAGGTAGGCACTTCGCAAAAAACACCTCTGTTTTCTCCCAAAATTGAGGATGTGTCCACGTTGCGCTTTGGGGTGTTTCCTGTCGCCGGCGCTAGGCCTACCCACGCAAGTGAGGTATCATTTTTATCGGGAGACTTGGGGGAACGCTGGGTGGAAGGAAATTTGTAGCTCCTCTCAGATTCCAGAACTTTCTGCCACAGAAATGTGAGGAACATGTGTTTTTTTAGCCAAATTTTGAGGTTTGCAAAGGATTCTGGGTAACAGAACCTGGTCCGAGCCCCGCAAGTCACCCCTCCTTGGATTCCCCTAGGTCTCTAGTTTTCAGAAATGCACAGGTTTGGTAGGATTCCCTAGGTGCCGGCTGAGCTAGAGGCCAAAATCTACAGGTAGGCACTTCGCAAAAAACACCTCTGTTTTTTTCCAAAATTTAGGATGTGTCCACGTTGCGCTTTGGGGTGTTTCCTGTCGCCGGCGCTAGGCCTACCCACGCAAGTGAGGTATCATTTTTATCGGGAGACTTGGGGGAACGCTGGGTGGAAGGAAATTTGTAGCTCCTCTCAGATTCCAGAACTTTCTGCCACAGAAATGTGAGGAACATGTGTTTTTTTAGCCAAATTTTGAGGTTTGCAAAGGATTCTGGGTAACAGAACCTGGTCCGAGCCCCGCAAGTCACCCCTCCTTGGATTCCCCTAGGTCTCTAGTTTTCAGAAATGCACAGGTTTGGTAGGTTTCCGTAGGTGCCGGCTGAGCTAGAGGCTAAAATCTACAGGTAGGCACTTTGCAAAAAACACCTCTGTTTTTTTCCAAAATTTAGGATGTGTCCACGTTGCGCTTTGGGGTGTTTCCTGTCGCCGGCGCTAGGCCTACCCACGCAAGTGAGGTATCATTTTTATCGGGAGACTTGGGGGAACGCTGGGTGGAAGAAAAGTTGTAGCTCCTCTCAGATTCCAGAACTTTCTGCCACAGAAATGTGAGGAACATGTGTTTTTTTAGCCATATTTTGAGGTTTGCAAAGGATTCTGGGTAACAGAACCTGGTCCGAGCCCCGCAAGTCACCCCTCTTTGGATTCCCCTAGGTCTCTAGTTTTCAGAAATGCACAGGTTTGGTAGGTTTCACTAGGTGCCCGGCTGAGCTGAAGGCCAAAATCTACAGGTAGGCACTTTGCAAAAAACACCTCTGTTTTTTTCCAAAATTTAGGATGTGTCCACGTTGCGCTTTGGGGTGTTTCCTGTCGCCAGCGCTAGGCCTACCCACGCAAGTGAGGTATCATTTTTATCGGGAGACTTGGGGGAACGCTGGGTGGAAGGAAATTTGTAGCTCCTCTCAGATTCCAGAACTTTCTGCCACAGAAATGAGAGGAACATGTGTTTTTTTAGCCAAATTTTGAAGTTTGCAAAGGATTCTGGGTAACAGAACCTGGTCCGAGCCCCGCAAGTCACCCCTCCTTGGATTCCTCTAGGTCTCTAGTTTTCAGAAATGCACAGGTTTGGTAGGTTTCCCTAGGTGCCGGCTGAGCTAGAGGCCAAAATCTACAGGTAAGCACTTCGCAAAAAACACCTCTGTTTTCTCCCAAAATTTAGGATGTGTCCACGTTGCGCTTTGGGGTGTTTCCTGTCGCCGGCGCTAGGCCTACCCACGCAAGTGAGGTATCATTTTTATCGGGAGACTTGGGGGAACGCTGGGTGAAAGGAAATTTGTAGCTCCTCTCAGATTCCAGAACTTTCTGCCACAAAAATGTGAGGAACATGTGTTTTTTTAGCCAAATTTTGAGGTTTGCAAAGGATTCTGGGTAACAGAACCTGGTCCGAGCCCCGCAAGTCACCCCTCCTTGGATTCCCCTAGGTCTCTAGTTTTCAGAAATGCACAGGTTTGGTAGGTTTCCCTAGGTACCCGGCTGAGCTAGAGGCCAAAATCTACAGGTAGGCACTTCGCAAAAAACACCTCTGTTTTTTTCCAAAATTTAGGATGTGTCCACGTTGCGCTTTGGGGTGTTTCCTGTCGCCGGCGCTAGGCCTACCCACGCAAGTGAGGTATCATTTTTATCGGGAGACTTGGGGGAACGCTGGGTGGAAGGAAATTTGTAGCTCCTCTCAGATTCCAGAACTTTCTGCCACAGAAATGTGAGGAACATGTGTTTTTTTAGCCAAATTTTGAGGTTTGCAAAGGATTCTGGGTAACAGAACCTGGTCCGAGCCCCGCAAGTCACCCCACCTTGGATTCCCCTAGGTCTCTAGTTTTCAGAAATGCACAGGTTTGGTAGGTTTCCCTAGGTGCCGGCTGAGCTAGAGGCCAAAATCTACAGGTAGGCACTTCGCAAAAAACACCTCTGTTTTTTTCAAAAATTTAGGATGTGTCCACGTTGCGCTTTGGGGTGTTTCCTGTCGCCGGCGCTAGGCCTACCCACGCAAGTGAGGTATCATTTTTATCGGAAAACTTGGGGGAACGCTGGGTGGAAGGAAATTTGTAGCTCCTCTCAGATTCCAGAACTTTCTGCCACAGAAATGTGAGGAACATGTGTTTTTTTAGCCAAATTTTGAGGTTTGCAAAGGATTCTGGGTAACAGAACCTGGTCCGAGCCCCGCAAGTCACCCCTCCTTGGATTCCCCTAGGTCTCTAGTTTTCAGAAATGCACAGGTTTGGTAGGTTTCCCTAGGTGCCGGCTGAGCTAGAGGCCAAAATCTACAGGTAGGCACTTCGCAAAAAACACCTCTGTTTTCTCCCAAAATTTAGGATGTGTCCACGTTGCGCTTTGGGGTGTTTCCTGTCGCCGGCGCTAGGCCTACCCACGCAAGTGAGGTATCATTTTTATCGGGAGACTTGGGGGAACGCTGGGTGGAAGGAAATTTGTAGCTCCTCTCAGATTCCAGAACTTTCTGCCACAGAAATGTGAGGAACATGTGTTTTTTTAGCCAAATTTTGAGGTTTGCAAAGGATTCTGGGTAACAGAACCTGGTCTGAGCCCCGCAAGTCACCCCTCCTTGCATTCCCCTAGGTCTCTAGTTTTCAGAAATGCACAGGTTTGGTAGGTTTCCCTAGGTGCCGGCTGAGCAAGAGGCCAAAATCTACAGGTAGGCACTTCGCAAAAAAGACCTCTGTTTTCTCCCAAAATTTAGGATGTGTCCACGTTGCGCTTTGGGGTGTTTCCTGTCGCCGGCGCTAGGCCTACCACCGCAAGTGAGGTATCATTTTTATCGGGAGACTTGGGGGAACGCTGGGTGGAAGGAAATTTGTAGCTCCTCTCAGATTCCAGAACTTTCTGCCACAGAAATGTGAGGAACATGTGTTTTTTTAGCCAAATTTTTAAGTTTGCAAAGGATTCTGGGTAACAGAACCTGGTCCGAGCCCCGCAAGTCACCCCTCCTTGGATTCCCCTAGGTCTCTAGTTTTCAGAAATGCACAGGTTTGGTAGGTTTCCCTAGGTGCCGGCTGAGCTAGAGGCCAAAATCTACAGGTAGGCACTTCGCAAAAAACACCTCTGTTTTTTTAAAAAATTTAGGATGTGTCCACGTTGCGCTTTGGGGTGTTTCCTGTCGCCGGCGCTAGGCCTACCCACGCAAGTGAGGTATCATTTTTATCGGGAAACTTGGGGGAACGCTGGGTGGAAGGAAATTTGTAGCTCCTCTCAGATTCCAGAACTTTCTGCCACAGAAATGTGAGGAACATGTGTTTTTTTAGCCAAATTTTGAGGTTTGCAAAGGATTCTGGGTAACAGAACCTGGTCCGAGCCCCGCATGTCACCCCTCCTTGGATTCCCCTAGGTCTCTAGTTTTCAGAAATGCACAGGTTTGGTAGGTTTCCCTAGGTGCCGGCTGAGCTAGAGGCCAAAATCTACAGGTAGGCACTTCGCAAAAAACACCTCTGTTTTCTCCCAAAATTTAGGATGTGTCCACGTTGCGCTTTGGGGTGTTTCCTGTCGCCGGCGCTAGGCCTACCCACGCAAGTGAGGTATCATTTTTATCGGGAGACTTGGGGGAACGCTGGGTGGAAGGAAATTTGTAGCTCCTCTCAGATTCCAGAACTTTCTGCCACAGAAATGTGAGGAACATGTGTTTTTTTAGCCAAATTTTGAGGTTTGCAAAGGATTCTGGGTAACAGAACCTGGTCCGAGCCCCGCAAGTCACCCCTCCTTGGATTCCCCTAGGTCTCTAGTTTTCAGAAATGCACAGGTTTGGTAGGTTTCCCTAGGTGCCGGCTGAGCAAGAGGCCAAAATCTACAGGTAGGCACTTCGCAAAAAACACCTCTGTTTTCTCCCAAAATTTAGGATGTGTCCACGTTGCGCTTTGGGGTGTTTCCTGTCGCCGGCGCTAGGCCTACCCACGCAAGTGAGGTATCATTTTTATCGGGAGACTTGGGGGAACGCTGGGTGGAAGGAAATTTGTAGCTCCTCTCAGATTCCAGAACTTTCTGCCACCGAAATGTGAGGAACATGTGTTTTTTTAGCCAAATTTTGAGGTTTGCAAAGGATTCTGGGTAACAGAACCTGGTCCGAGCCCCGCAAGTCACCCCTCCTTGGATTCCCCTAGGTCTCTAGTTGTCAGAAATGCACAGGTTTGGTAGGTTTCCCTAGGTGCCGGCTGAGCAAGAGGCCAAAATCTACAGGTAGGCACTTCGCAAAAAACACCTCTGTTTTCTCCCAAAATTTAGGATGTGTCCACGTTGCGCTTTGGGGTGTTTCCTGTCGCCGGCGCTAGGCCTACCCACGCAGGTGAGGTATAATTTTTATCGGGAGACTTGGGGGAACGCTGGGTGGAAGGAAATTTGTAGCTCCTCTCAGATTCCAGAACTTTCTGCCACAGAAATGTGAGGAACATGTGTTTTTTTAGCCAAATTTTGAGGTTTGCAAAGGATTCTGGGTAACAGAACCTGGTCCGACCCCCCCAAAAGTCACCCCTCCTTGGATTCCCCTAGGTCTCTAGTTTTCAGAAATGCACAGGTTTGGTAGGTTTCCCTAGGTGCCGGCTGAGCTAGAGGCCAAAATCTACAGGTAGGCACTTCGCAAAAAACACCTCTGTTTTCTCCCAAAATTTAGGATGTGTCCACGTTGCGCTTTGGGGTGTTTCCTGTCGCCGGCGCTAGGCCTACCCACGCAAGTGAGGTATCATTTTTATCGGGAGACTTGGGGGAACGCTGGGTGGAAGGAAATTTGTAGCTCCTCTCAGATTCCAGAACTTTCTGCCACAGAAATGTGAGGAACATGTGTTTTTTTAGCCAAATTTTGAGGTTTGCAAAGGATTCTGGGTAACAGAACCTGGTCCGAGCCCCGCAAGTCACCCCTCCTTGGATTCCCCTAGGTCTCTAGTTTTCAGAAATGCACAGGTTTGGTAGGTTTCCCTAGGTGCCGGCTGAGCAAGAGGCCAAAATCTACAGGTAGGCACTTCGCAAAAAACACCTCTGTTTTCTCCCAAAATTGAGGATGTGTCCACGTTGCGCTTTGGGGTGTTTCCTGTCGCCGGCGCTAGGCCTACCCACGCAAGTGAGGTATCATTTTTATCGGGAGACTTGGGGGAACGCTGGGTGGAAGAAAAGTTGTAGCTCCTCTCAGATTCCAGAACTTTCTGCCACAGAAATGTGAGGAACATGTGTTTTTTTAGCCAAATTTTGAGGTTTGCAAAGGATTCTGGGTAACAGAACCTGGTCCGAGCCCCGCAAGTCACCCCTCCTTGGATTCCCCTAGGTCTCTAGTTTTCAGAAATGCACAGGTTTGGTAGGATTCCCTAGGTGCCGGCTGAGCTAGAGGCCAAAATCTACAGGTAGGCACTTCGCAAAAAACACCTCTGTTTTTTTCCAAAATTTAGGATGTGTCCACGTTGCGCTTTGGGGTGTTTCCTGTCGCCGGCGCTAGGCCTACCCACGCAAGTGAGGTATCATTTTTATCGGGAGACTTGGGGGAACGCTGGGTGGAAGGAAATTTGTAGCTCCTCTCAGATTCCAGAACTTTCTGCCACAGAAATGTGAGGAACATGTGTTTTTTTAGCCAAATTTTGAGGTTTGCAAAGGATTCTGGGTAACAGAACCTGGTCCGAGCCCCGCAAGTCACCCCTCCTTGGATTCCCCTAGGTCTCTAGTTTTCAGAAATGCACAGGTTTGGTAGGTTTCCGTAGGTGCCGGCTGAGCTAGAGGCTAAAATCTACAGGTAGGCACTTTGCAAAAAACACCTCTGTTTTTTTCCAAAATTTAGGATGTGTCCACGTTGCGCTTTGGGGTGTTTCCTGTCGCCGGCGCTAGGCCTACCCACGCAAGTGAGGTATCATTTTTATCGGGAGACTTGGGGGAACGCTGGGTGGAAGAAAAGTTGTAGCTCCTCTCAGATTCCAGAACTTTCTGCCACAGAAATGTGAGGAACATGTGTTTTTTTAGCCAAATTTTGAGGTTTGCAAAGGATTCTGGGTAACAGAACCTGGTCCGAGCCCCGCAAGTCACCCCTCTTTGGATTCCCCTTGGTCTCTAGTTTTCAGAAATGCACAGGTTTGGTAGGTTTCACTAGGTGCCGGCTGAGCTAAAGGCCAAAATCTACAGGTAGGCACTTTGCAAAAAACACCTCTGTTTTTTTCCAAAATTTAGGATGTGTCCACGTTGCGCTTTGGGGTGTTTCCTGTCGCCAGCGCTAGGCCTACCCACGCAAGTGAGGTATCATTTTTATCGGGAGACTTGGGGGAACGCTGGGTGGAAGGAAATTTGTAGCTCCTCTCAGATTCCAGAACTTTCTGCCACAGAAATGTGAGGAACATATGTTTTTTTTGCCAAATTTTGAGGTTTGCAAAGGATTCTTGGTAACAGAACCTGGTCCGAGCCCCGCAAGTCACCCCTCCTTGGATTCCCCTAGATCTCTAGTTTTCAGAAATGCACAGGTTTGGTAGGTTTCCCTAGGTGCCGGCTGAGCTAGAGGCCAAAATCTACAGGTAGGCACTTCGCAAAAAACACCTCTGTTTTCTCCCACAATTAAGGATGTGTCCACGTTGCGCTTTGGGGTGTTTCCTGTCGCCGGCGCTAGGCCTACCCACGCAAGTGAGGTATCATTTTTATCGGGAGACTTGGGGGAACGCTGGGTGGAAGGAAATTTGTAGCTCCTCTCAGATTCCAGAACTTTCTGCCACAGAAATGTGAGGAACATGTGTTTTTTTAGCCAAATTTTGAGGTTTGCAAAGGATTCTGGGTAACAGAACCTGGTCCGAGCCCCGCAAGTCACCCCTCCTTGGATTCCCCTAGGTCTCTAGTTTTCAGAAATGCACAGGTTTGGTAGGTTTCCCTAGGTGCCGGCTGAGCAAGAGGCCAAAATCTACAGGTAGGCACTTCGCAAAAAACACCTCTGTTTTCTCCCAAAATTGAGGATGTGTCCACGTTGCGCTTTGGGGTGTTTCCTGTCGCCGGCGCTAGGCCTACCCACGCAAGTGAGGTATCATTTTTATCGGGAGACTTGGGGGAACGCTGGGTGGAAGGAAATTTGTAGCTCCTCTCAGATTCCAGAACTTTCTGCCACAGAAATGTGAGGAACATGTGTTTTTTTAGCCAAATTTTGAGGTTTGCAAAGGATTCTGGGTAACAGAACCTGGTCCGAGCCCCGCAAGTCACCCCTCCTTGGATTCCCCTAGGTCTCTAGTTTTCAGAAATGCACAGGTTTGGTAGGATTCCCTAGGTGCCGGCTGAGCTAGAGGCCAAAATCTACAGGTAGGCACTTCGCAAAAAACACCTCTGTTTTCTCCCAAAATTGAGGATGTGTCCACGTTGCGCTTTGGGGTGTTTCCTGTCGCCGGCGCTAGGCCTACCCACGCAAGTGAGGTATCATTTTTATCGGGAGACTTGGGGGAACGCTGGGTGGAAGAAAAGTTGTAGCTCCTCTCAGATTCCAGAACTTTCTGCCACAGAAATGTGAGGAACATGTGTTTTTTTAGCCAAATTTTGAGGTTTGCAAAGGATTCTGGGTAACAGAACCTGGTCCGAGCCCCGCAAGTCACCCCTCCTTGGATTCCCCTAGGTCTCTAGTTTTCAGAAATGCACAGGTTTGGTAGGATTCCCTAGGTGCCGGCTGAGCTAGAGGCCAAAATCTACAGGTAGGCACTTCGCAAAAAACACCTCTGTTTTTTTCCAAAATTTAGGATGTGTCCACGTTGCGCTTTGGGGTGTTTCCTGTCGCCGGCGCTAGGCCTACCCACGCAAGTGAGGTATCATTTTTATCGGGAGACTTGGGGGAACGCTGGGTGGAAGGAAATTTGTAGCTCCTCTCAGATTCCAGAACTTTCTGCCACAGAAATGTGAGGAACATGTGTTTTTTTAGCCAAATTTTGAGGTTTGCAAAGGATTCTGGGTAACAGAACCTGGTCCGAGCCCCGCAAGTCACCCCTCCTTGGATTCCCCTAGGTCTCTAGTTTTCAGAAATGCACAGGTTTGGTAGGTTTCCGTAGGTGCCGGCTGAGCTAGAGGCTAAAATCTACAGGTAGGCACTTTGCAAAAAACACCTCTGTTTTTTTCCAAAATTTAGGATGTGTCCACGTTGCGCTTTGGGGTGTTTCCTGTCGCCGGCGCTAGGCCTACCCACGCAAGTGAGGTATCATTTTTATCGGGAGACTTGGGGGAACGCTGGGTGGAAGAAAAGTTGTAGCTCCTCTCAGATTCCAGAACTTTCTGCCACAGAAATGTGAGGAACATGTGTTTTTTTAGCCAAATTTTGAGGTTTGCAAAGGATTCTGGGTAACAGAACCTGGTCCGAGCCCCGCAAGTCACCCCTCTTTGGATTCCCCTTGGTCTCTAGTTTTCAGAAATGCACAGGTTTGGTAGGTTTCACTAGGTGCCGGCTGAGCTAAAGGCCAAAATCTACAGGTAGGCACTTTGCAAAAAACACCTCTGTTTTTTTCCAAAATTTAGGATGTGTCCACGTTGCGCTTTGGGGTGTTTCCTGTCGCCAGCGCTAGGCCTACCCACGCAAGTGAGGTATCATTTTTATCGGGAGACTTGGGGGAACGCTGGGTGGAAGGAAATTTGTAGCTCCTCTCAGATTCCAGAACTTTCTGCCACAGAAATGTGAGGAACATATGTTTTTTTTGCCAAATTTTGAGGTTTGCAAAGGATTCTTGGTAACAGAACCTGGTCCGAGCCCCGCAAGTCACCCCTCCTTGGATTCCCCTAGATCTCTAGTTTTCAGAAATGCACAGGTTTGGTAGGTTTCCCTAGGTGCCGGCTGAGCTAGAGGCCAAAATCTACAGGTAGGCACTTCGCAAAAAACACCTCTGTTTTCTCCCACAATTAAGGATGTGTCCACGTTGCGCTTTGGGGTGTTTCCTGTCGCCGGCGCTAGGCCTACCCACGCAAGTGAGGTATCATTTTTATCGGGAGACTTGGGGGAACGCTGGGTGGAAGGAAATTTGTAGCTCCTCTCAGATTCCAGAACTTTCTGCCACAGAAATGTGAGGAACATGTGTTTTTTTAGCCAAATTTTGAGGTTTGCAAAGGATTCTGGGTAACAGAACCTGGTCCGAGCCCCGCAAGTCACCCCTCCTTGGATTCCCCTAGGTCTCTAGTTTTCAGAAATGCACAGGTTTGGTAGGTTTCCCTAGGTGCCGGCTGAGCAAGAGGCCAAAATCTACAGGTAGGCACTTCGCAAAAAACACCTCTGTTTTCTCCCAAAATTGAGGATGTGTCCACGTTGCGCTTTGGGGTGTTTCCTGTCGCCTGCGCTAGGCCTACCCACGCAAGTGAGGTATCATTTTTATCGGGAGACTTGGGGGAACGCTGGGTGGAAGGAAATTTGTAGCTCCTCTCAGATTCCAGAACTTTCTGCCACAGAAATGTGAGGAACATGTGTTTTTTTAGCCAAATTTTGAGGTTTGCAAAGGATTCTGGGTAACAGAACCTGGTCCGAGCCCCGCAAGTCACCCCTCCTTGGATTCCCCTAGGTCTCTAGTTTTCAGAAATGCACAGGTTTGGTAGGATTCCCTAGGTGCCGGCTGAGCTAGAGGCCAAAATCTACAGGTAGGCACTTCGCAAAAAACACCTCTGTTTTTTTCCAAAATTTAGGATGTGTCCACGTTGCGCTTTGGGGTGTTTCCTGTCGCCGGCGCTAGGCCTACCCACGCAAGTGAGGTATCATTTTTATCGGGAGACTTGGGGGAACGCTGGGTGGAAGGAAATTTGTAGCTCCTCTCAGATTCCAGAACTTTCTGCCACAGAAATGTGAGGAACATGTGTTTTTTTAGCCAAATTTTGAGGTTTGCAAAGGATTCTGGGTAACAGAACCTGGTCCGAGCCCCGCAAGTCACCCCTCCTTGGATTCCCCTAGGTCTCTAGTTTTCAGAAATGCACAGGTTTGGTAGGTTTCCGTAGGTGCCGGCTGAGCTAGAGGCTAAAATCTACAGGTAGGCACTTTGCAAAAAACACCTCTGTTTTTTTCCAAAATTTAGGATGTGTCCACGTTGCGCTTTGGGGTGTTTCCTGTCGCCGGCGCTAGGCCTACCCACGCAAGTGAGGTATCATTTTTATCGGGAGACTTGGGGGAACGCTGGGTGGAAGAAAAGTTGTAGCTCCTCTCAGATTCCAGAACTTTCTGCCACAGAAATGTGAGGAACATGTGTTTTTTTAGCCAAATTTTGAGGTTTGCAAAGGATTCTGGGTAACAGAACCTGGTCCGAGCCCCGCAAGTCACCCCTCTTTGGATTCCCCTTGGTCTCTAGTTTTCAGAAATGCACAGGTTTGGTAGGTTTCACTAGGTGCCGGCTGAGCTAAAGGCCAAAATCTACAGGTAGGCACTTTGCAAAAAACACCTCTGTTTTTTTCCAAAATTTAGGATGTGTCCACGTTGCGCTTTGGGGTGTTTCCTGTCGCCAGCGCTAGGCCTACCCACGCAAGTGAGGTATCATTTTTATCGGGAGACTTGGGGGAACGCTGGGTGGAAGGAAATTTGTAGCTCCTCTCAGATTCCAGAACTTTCTGCCACAGAAATGTGAGGAACATATGTTTTTTTTTGCCAAATTTTGAGGTTTGCAAAGGATTCTTGGTAACAGAACCTGGTCCGAGCCCCGCAAGTCACCCCTCCTTGGATTCCCCTAGATCTCTAGTTTTCAGAAATGCACAGGTTTGGTAGGTTTCCCTAGGTGCCGGCTGAGCAAGAGGCCAAAATCTACAGGTAGGCACTTCGCAAAAAACACCTCTGTTTTCTCCCAAAATTTAGGATGTGTCCACGTTGCGCTTTGCGGTGTTTCCTGTCGCCGGCGCTAGGACTACCCACGCAAGTGAGGTATAATTTTTATCGGGAGACTTGGGGGAACGCTGGGTGGAAGGAAATTTGTAGCTCCTCTCAGATTCCAGAACTTTCTGCCACAAAAATGTGAGGAACATGTGTTTTTTTAGCCAAATTTTGAGGTTTGCAAAGGATTCTGGGTAACAGAACCTGGTCCGAGCCCCGCAAGTCACCCCTCCTTGGATTCCCCTACGTCTCTAGTTTTCAGAAATGCACAGGTTTGGTAGGTTTCACTAGGTGCCGGCTGAGCTAAAGGCCAAAATCTACAGGTAGGCACTTTGCAAAAAACACCTCTGTTTTTATCCAAAATTTAGGATGTGTCCACGTTGCGCTTTGGGGTGTTTCCTGTCGCCAGCGCTAGGCCTACCCACGCAAGTGAGGAATCATTTTTATCGGGAGACTTGGGGGAACGCTGGGTGGAAGGAAATTTGTAGCTCCTCTCAGATTCCAGAACTTTCTGCCACAGAAATGTGAGGAACATGTGTTTTTTTTGCCAAATTTTGAGGTTTGCAAAGGATTCTTGGTAACAGAACCTGGTCCGAGCCCCGCAAGTCACCCTTCCTTGGATTCCCCTAGATCTCTAGTTTTCAGAAATGCACAGGTTTGGTAGGTTTCCCTAGGTGCCGGCTGAGCAAGAGGCCAAAATCTACAGGTAGGCACTTCGCAAAAAACACCTCTGTTTTCTCCCAAAATTTAGGATGTGTCCACGTTGCGCTTTGGGGTGTTTCCTGTCGCCGGCGCTAGGCCTACCCACGCAAGTGAGGTATAATTTTTATCGGGAGACTTGGGGGAACGCTGGGTGGAAGGAAATTTGTAGCTCCTCTCAGATTCCAGAACTTTCTGCCACAAAAATGTGAGGAACATGTGTTTTTTTAGCCAAATTTTGAGGTTTGCAAAGGATTCTGGGTAACAGAACCTGGTCCGAGCCCCGCAAGTCACCCCTCCTTGGATTCCCCTACGTCTCTAGTTTTCAGAAATGCACAGGTTTGGTAGGTTTCCCTAGGTGCCGGCTGAGCTAGAGGCCAAAATCTACAGGTAGGCACTTCGCAAAAAACACCTCTGTTTTTTTCCAAAATTTAGGATGTGTCCACGTTGCGCTTTGGGGTGTTTCCTGTCGCCGGCGCTAGGCCTACCCACGCAAGTGAGGTATCATTTTTATCGGGAGACTTGGGGGAACGCTGGGTGGAAGGAAATTTGTAGCTCCTCTCAGATTCCAGAACTTTCTGCCACAGAAATGTGAGGAACATGTGTTTTTTTAGCCAAATTTTGAGGTTTGCAAAGGATTCTGGGTAACAGAACCTGGTCCGAGCCCCGCAAGTCACCCCACCTTCGATTCCCCTAGGTCTCTTGTTTTCAGAAATGCACAGGTTTGGTAGGTTTCCCTAGGTGCCGGCTGAGCTAGAGGCCAAAATCTACAGGTAGGCACTTCGCAAAAAACACCTCTGTTTTTTTCAAAAATTTAGGATGTGTCCACGTTGCGCTTTGGGGTGTTTCCTGTCGCCGGCGCTATACCTACCCACGCAAGTGAGGTATCATTTTTATCGGAAAACTTGGGGGAACGCTGGGTGGAAGGAAATTTGTAGCTCCTCTCAGATTCCAGAACTTTCTGCCACAGAAATGTGAGGAACATGTGTTTTTTTAGCCAAATTTTGAGGTTTGCAAAGGATTCTGGGTAACAGAACCTGGTCCGAGCCCCGCAAGTCACCCCTCCTTGGATTCCCCTAGGTCTCTAGTTTTCAGAAATGCACAGGTTTGGTAGGTTTCCCTAGGTGCCGGCTGAGCTAGAGGCCAAAATCTACAGGTAGGCACTTCGCAAAAAACACCTCTGTTTTCTCCCAAAATTTAGGATGTGTCCACGTTGCGCTTTGGGGTGTTTCCTGTCGCCGGCGCTAGGCCTACCCACGCAAGTGAGGTATCATTTTTATCGGGAGACTTGGGGGAACGCTGATTGGAAGGAAATTTGTAGCTCCTCTCAGATTCCAGAACTTTCTGCCACAGAAATGTGAGGAACATGTGTTTTTTTAGCCAAATGTTGAGGTTTGCAAAGGATTCTGGGTAACAGAACCTGGTCCGAGCCCCGCAAGTCACCCCTCCTTGGATTCCCCTAGGTCTCTAGTTTTCAGAAATGCACAGGTTTGGTAGGTTTCCCTAGGTGCCGGCTGAGCAAGAGGCCAAAATCTACAGGTAGGCACTTCGCAAAAAACACCTCTGTTTTCTCCCAAAATTTAGGATGTGTCCACGTTGCGCTTTGGGGTGTTTCCTGTCGCCGGCGGTAGGCCTACCCACGCAAGTGAGGTATCATTTTTATCGGGAGACTTGGGGGAACGCTGGGTGGAAGGAAATTCGTAGCTCCTCTCAGATTCCAGAACTTTCTGCCACAGAAATGTGAGGAACATGTGTTTTTTTAGCCAAATTTTTAAGTTTGCAAAGGATTCTGGGTAACAGAACCTGGTCCGAGCCCCGCAAGTCACCCCTCCTTGGATTCCCCTAGGTCTCTAGTTTTCAGAAATGCACAGGTTTGGTAGGTTTCCCTAGGTGCCGGCTGAGCTAGAGGCCAAAATCTACAGGTAGGCACTTCGCAAAAAACACCTCTGTTTTTTTTAAAAATTTAGGATGTGTCCACGTTGCGCTTTGGGGTGTTTCCTGTCGCCGGCGCTAGGCCTACCCACGCAAGTGAGGTATCATTTTTATCGGGAAACTTGGGGGAACGCTGGGTGGAAGGAAATTTGTAGCTCCTCTCAGATTCCAGAACTTTCTGCCACAGAAATGTGAGGAACATGTGTTTTTTTAGCCAAATTTTGAGGTTTGCAAAGGATTCTGGGTAACAGAACCTGGTCCGAGTCCCGCAAGTCACCCCTCCTTGGATTCCCCTAGGTCTCTAGTTTTCAGAAATGCACAGGTTTGGTAGGTTTCCCTAGGTGCCGGCTGAGCAAGAGGCCAAAATCTACAGGTAGGCACTTCGCAAAAAACACCTCTGTTTTCTCCCAAAATTTAGGATGTGTCCACGTTGCGCTTTGGGGTGTTTCCTGTCGCCGGCGCTAGGCCTACCCACGCAAGTGAGGTATCATTTTTATCGGGAGACTTGGGGGAACGCTGGGTGGAAGGAAATTTGTAGCTCCTCTCAGATTCCAGAACTTTCTGCCACCGAAATGTGAGGAACATGTGTTTTTTTAGCCAAATTTTGAGGTTTGCAAAGGATTCTGGGTAACAGAACCTGGTCCGAGCCCCGCAAGTCACCCCTCCTTGGATTCCCCTAGGTCTCTAGTTGTCAGAAATGCACAGGTTTGGTAGGTTTCCCTAGGTGCCGGCTGAGCAAGAGGCCAAAATCTACAGGTAGGCACTTCGCAAAAAACACCTCTGTTTTCTCCCAAAATTTAGGATGTGTCCACGTTGCGCTTTGGGGTGTTTCCTGTCGCCGGCGCTAGGCCTACCCACGCAGGTGAGGTATAATTTTTATCGGGAGACTTGGGGGAACGCTGGGTGGAAGGAAATTTGTAGCTCCTCTCAGATTCCAGAACTTTCTGCCACAGAAATGTGAGGAACATGTGTTTTTTTAGCCAAATTTTGAGGTTTGCAAAGGATTCTGGGTAACAGAACCTGGTCCGACCCCCCCAAAAGTCACCCCTCCTTGGATTCCCCTAGGTCTCTAGTTTTCAGAAATGCACAGGTTTGGTAGGTTTCCCTAGGTGCCGGCTGAGCTAGAGGCCAAAATCTACAGGTAGGCACTTCGCAAAAAACACCTCTGTTTTCTCCCAAAATTTAGGATGTGTCCACGTTGCGCTTTGGGGTGTTTCCTGTCGCCGGCGCTAGGCCTACCCACGCAAGTGAGGTATCATTTTTATCGGGAGACTTGGGGGAACGCTGGGTGGAAGGAAATTTGTAGCTCCTCTCAGATTCCAGAACTTTCTGCCACAGAAATGTGAGGAACATGTGTTTTTTTAGCCAAATTTTGAGGTTTGCAAAGGATTCTGGGTAACAGAACCTGGTCCGAGCCCCGCAAGTCACCCCTCCTTGGATTCCCCTAGGTCTCTAGTTTTCAGAAATGCACAGGTTTGGTAGGTTTCCCTAGGTGCCGGCTGAGCAAGAGGCCAAAATCTACAGGTAGGCACTTCGCAAAAAACACCTCTGTTTTCTCCCAAAATTGAGGATGTGTCCACGTTGCGCTTTGGGGTGTTTCCTGTCGCCGGCGCTAGGCCTACCCACGCAAATGAGGTATCATTTTTATCGGGAGACTTGGGGGAACGCTGGGTGGAAGGAAATTTGTAGCTCCACTCAGATTCCAGAACTTTCTGCCACAGAAATGTGAGGAACATGTGTTTTTTTAGCCAAATTTTGAGGTTTGCAAAGGATTCTGGGTAACAGAACCTGGTCCGAGCCCCGCAAGTCACCCCTCCTTGGATTCCCCTAGGTCTCTAGATTTCAGAAATGCACAGGTTTGGTAGGTTTCCCTAGGTGCCGGCTGAGCAACAGGCCAAAATCTACAGGTAGGCACTTCGCAAAAAACACCTCTGTTTTCTCCCAAAATTGAGGATGTGTCCACGTTGCGCTTTGGGGTGTTTCCTGTCGCCGGCGCTAGGCCTACCCACGCAAGTGAGGTATCATTTTTATCGGGAGACTTGGGGGAACGCTGGGTGGAAGGAAATTTGTAGCTCCTCTCAGATTCCAGAACTTTCTGCCACAGAAATGTGAGGATCATGTGTTTTTTTAGCCAAATTTTGAGGTTTGCAAAGGATTCTGGGTAACAGAACCTGGTCCGAGCCCCGCAAGTCACCCCTCCTTGGATTCCCCTAGGTCTCTAGTTTTCAGAAATGCACAGGTTTGGTAGGATTCCCTAGGTGCCGGCTGAGCAAGAGGCCAAAATCTACAGGTAGGCACTTCGCAAAAAACACCTCTGTTTTCTCCCAAAATTTAGGATGTGTCCACGTTGCGCTTTGGGGTGTTTCCTGTCGCCGGCGGTAGGCCTACCCACGCAAGTGAGGTATCATTTTTATCGGGAGACTTGGGGGAACGCTGGGTGGAAGGAAATTTGTAGCTCCTCTCAGATTCCAGAACTTTCTGCCACAGAAATGTGAGGAACATGTGTTTTTTTAGCCAAATTTTTAAGTTTGCAAAGGATTCTGGGTAACAGAACCTGGTCCGAGCCCCGCAAGTCACCCCTCCTTGGATTCCCCTAGGTCTCTAGTTTTCAGAAATGCACAGGTTTGGTAGGTTTCCCTAGGTGCCGGCTGAGCTAGAGGCCAAAATCTACAGGTAGGCACTTCGCAAAAAACACCTCTGTTTTTTTTAAAAATTTAGGATGTGTCCACGTTGCGCTTTGGGGTGTTTCCTGTCGCCGGCGCTAGGCCTACCCACGCAAGTGAGGTATCATTTTTATCGGGAAACTTGGGGGAACGCTGGGTGGAAGGAAATTTGTAGCTCCTCTCAGATTCCAGAACTTTCTGCCACAGAAATGTGAGGAACATGTGTTTTTTTAGCCAAATTTTGAGGTTTGCAAAGGATTCTGGGTAACAGAACCTGGTCCGAGCCCCGCATGTCACCCCTCCTTGGATTCCCCTAGGTCTCTAGTTTTCAGAAATGCACAGGTTTGGTAGGTTTCCCTAGGTGCCGGCTGAGCTAGAGGCCAAAATCTACAGGTAGGCACTTTGCAAAAAACACCTCTGTTTTCTCCCAAAATTTAGGATGTGTCCACGTTGCGCTTTGGGGTGTTTCCTGTCGCCGGCGCTAGGCCTACCCACGCAAGTGAGGTATCATTTTTATCGGGAGACTTGGGGGAACGCTGGGTGGAAGGAAATTTGTAGCTCCTCTCAGATTCCAGAACTTTCTGCCACAGAAATGTGAGGAACATGTGTTTTTTTAGCCAAATTTTGAGGTTTGCAAAGGATTCTGGGTAACAGAACCTGGTCCGAGTCCCGCAAGTCACCCCTCCTTGGATTCCCCTAGGTCTCTAGTTTTCAGAAATGCACAGGTTTGGTAGGTTTCCCTAGGTGCCGGCTGAGCAAGAGGCCAAAATCTACAGGTAGGCACTTCGCAAAAAACACCTCTGTTTTCTCCCAAAATTTAGGATGTGTCCACGTTGCGCTTTGGGGTGTTTCCTGTCGCCGGCGCTAGGCCTACCCACGCAAGTGAGGTATCATTTTTATCGGGAGACTTGGGGGAACGCTGGGTGGAAGGAAATTTGTAGCTCCTCTCAGATTCCAGAACTTTCTGCCACCGAAATGTGAGGAACATGTGTTTTTTTAGCCAAATTTTGAGGTTTGCAAAGGATTCTGGGTAACAGAACCTGGTCCGAGCCCCGCAAGTCACCCCTCCTTGGATTCCCCTAGGTCTCTAGTTGTCAGAAATGCACAGGTTTGGTAGGTTTCCCTAGGTGCCGGCTGAGCAAGAGGCCAAAATCTACAGGTAGGCACTTCGCAAAAAACACCTCTGTTTTCTCCCAAAATTTAGGATGTGTCCACGTTGCGCTTTGGGGTGTTTCCTGTCGCCGGCGCTAGGCCTACCCACGCAGGTGAGGTATAATTTTTATCGGGAGACTTGGGGGAACGCTGGGTGGAAGGAAATTTGTAGCTCCTCTCAGATTCCAGAACTTTCTGCCACAGAAATGTGAGGAACATGTGTTTTTTTAGCCAAATTTTGAGGTTTGCAAAGGATTCTGGGTAACAGAACCTGGTCCGACCCCCCCAAAAGTCACCCCTCCTTGGATTCCCCTAGGTCTCTAGTTTTCAGAAATGCACAGGTTTGGTAGGTTTCCCTAGGTGCCGGCTGAGCTAGAGGCCAAAATCTACAGGTAGGCACTTCGCAAAAAACACCTCTGTTTTCTCCCAAAATTTAGGATGTGTCCACGTTGCGCTTTGGGGTGTTTCCTGTCGCCGGCGCTAGGCCTACCCACGCAAGTGAGGTATCATTTTTATCGGGAGACTTGGGGGAACGCTGGGTGGAAGGAAATTTGTAGCTCCTCTCAGATTCCAGAACTTTCTGCCACAGAAATGTGAGGAACATGTGTTTTTTTAGCCAAATTTTGAGGTTTGCAAAGGATTCTGGGTAACAGAACCTGGTCCGAGCCCCGCAAGTCACCCCTCCTTGGATTCCCCTAGGTCTCTAGTTTTCAGAAATGCACAGGTTTGGTAGGATTCCCTAGGTGCCGGCTGAGCTAGAGGCCAAAATCTACAGGTAGGCACTTCGCAAAAAACACCTCTGTTTTTTTCCAAAATTTAGGATGTGTCCACGTTGCGCTTTGGGGTGTTTCCTGTCGCCGGCGCTAGGCCTACCCACGCAAGTGAGGTATCATTTTTATCGGGAGACTTGGGGGAACGCTGGGTGGAAGGAAATTTGTAGCTCCTCTCAGATTCCAGAACTTTCTGCCACAGAAATGTGAGGAACATGTGTTTTTTTAGCCAAATTTTGAGGTTTGCAAAGGATTCTGGGTAACAGAACCTGGTCCGAGCCCCGCAAGTCACCCCTCCTTGGATTTCCCTAGGTCTCTAGTTTTCAGAAATGCACAGGTTTGGTAGGTTTCCGTAGGTGCCGGCTGAGCTAGAGGCTAAAATCTACAGGTAGGCACTTTGCAAAAAACACCTCTGTTTTTTTTCCAAAATTTAGGATGTGTCCACGTTGCGCTTTGGGGTGTTTCCTGTCGCCGGCGCTAGGCCTACCCACGCAAGTGAGGTATCATTTTTATCGGGAGACTTGGGGGAACGCTGGGTGGAAGAAAAGTTGTAGCTCCTCTCAGATTCCAGAACTTTCTGCCACAGAAATGTGAGGAACATGTGTTTTTTTAGCCATATTTTGAGGTTTGCAAAGGATTCTGGGTAACAGAACCTGGTCCGAGCCCCGCAAGTCACCCCTCTTTGGATTACCCTAGGTCTCTAGTTTTCAGAAATGCACAGGTTTGGTAGGTTTCACTAGGTGCCGGCTGAGCTAAAGGCCAAAATCTACAGGTAGGCACTTTGCAAAAAACACCTCTGTTTTTTTCCAAAATTTAGGATGTGTCCACGTTGCGCTTTGGGGTGTTTCCTGTCGCCAGCGCTAGGCCTACCCACGCAAGTGAGGTATCATTTTTATCGGGAGACGTGGGGGAACGCTGGGTGGAAGGAAATTTGTAGCTCCTCTCAGATTCCAGAACTTTCTGCCACAGAAATGTGAGGAACATGTGTTTTGTTTGCCAAATTTTGAGGTTTGGAAAGGATTCTTGGTAACAGAACCTGGTCCGAGCCCCGCAAGTCACCCCTCCTTGGATTCCCCTAGATCTCTAGTTTTCAGAAATGCACAGTTTGGTAGGTTTCCCTAGGTGCCGGCTGAGCAAGAGGCCAAAATCTACAGGTAGGCACTTCGCAAAAAACACCTCTGTTTTCTCCCAAAATTTAGGATGTGTCCACGTTGCGCTTTGGGGTGTTTCCTGTCGCCGGCGCTAGGCCTACCCACGCAGGTGAGGTATCATTTTTATCGGGAGACTTGGGGGAACGCTGGGTGGAAGGAAATTTGTAGCTCCTCTCAGATTCCAGAACTTTCTGCCACAGAAATGTGAGGAACATGTGTTTTTTTAGCCAAATTTTGAGGTTTGCAAAGGATTCTGGGTAACAGAACCTGGTCCGAGCCCCGCAAGTCACCCCTCCTTGGATTCCCCTAGGTCTCTAGTTTTCAGAAATGCACAGGTTTGGTAGGTTTCCCTAGGTGCCGGCTGAGCAAGAGGCCAAAATCTACAGGTAGGCACTTCGCAAAAAACACCTCTGTTTTCTCCCAAAATTGAGGATGTGTCCACGTTGCGCTTTGGGGTGTTTCCTGTCGCCGGCGCTAGGCCTACCCACGCAAGTGAGGTATCATTTTTATCGGGAGACTTGGGGGAACGCTGGGTGGAAGGAAATTTGTAGCTCCACTCAGATTCCAGAACTTTCTGCCACAGAAATGTGAGGAACATGTGTTTTTTTAGCCAAATTTTGAGGTTTGCAAAGGATTCTGGGTAACAGAACCTGGTCCGAGCCCCGCAAGTCACCCCTCCTTGGATTCCCCTAGGTCTCTAGATTTCAGAAATGCACAGGTTTGGTAGGTTTCCCTAGGTGCCGGCTGAGCAACAGGCCAAAATCTACAGGTAGGCACTTCGCAAAAAACACCTCTGTTTTCTCCCAAAATTGAGGATGTGTCCACGTTGCGCTTTGGGGTGTTTCCTGTCGCCGGCGCTAGGCCTACCCACGCAAGTGAGGTATCATTTTTATCGGGAGACTTGGGGGAACGCTGGGTGGAAGGAAATTTGTAGCTCCTCTCAGATTCCAGAACTTTCTGCCACAGAAATGTGAGGAACATGTGTTTTTTTAGCCAAATTTTGAGGTTTGCAAAGGATTCTGGGTAACAGAACCTGGTCCGAGCCCCGCAAGTCACCCCTCCTTGGATTCCCCTAGGTCTCTAGTTTTCAGAAATGCACAGGTTTGGTAGGATTCCCTAGGTGCCGGCTGAGCAAGAGGCCAAAATCTACAGGTAGGCACTTCGCAAAAAACACCTCTGTTTTCTCCCAAAATTTAGGATGTGTCCACGTTGCGCTTTGGGGTGTTTCCTGTCGCCGGCGGTAGGCCTACCCACGCAAGTGAGGTATCATTTTTATCGGGAGACTTGGGGGAACGCTGGGTGGAAGGAAATTTGTAGCTCCTCTCAGATTCCAGAACTTTCTGCCACAGAAATGTGAGGAACATGTGTTTTTTTAGCCAAATTTTTAAGTTTGCAAAGGATTCTGGGTAACAGAACCTGGTCCGAGCCCCGCAAGTCACCCCTCCTTGGATTCCCCTAGGTCTCTAGTTTTCAGAAATGCACAGGTTTGGTAGGTTTCACTAGGTGCCGGCTGAGCTAGAGGCCAAAATCTACAGGTAGGCACTTCGCAAAAAACACCTCTGTTTTTTAAAAAAATTTAGGATGTGTCCACGTTGCGCTTTGGGGTGTTTCCTGTCGCCGGCGCTAGGCCTACCCACGCAAGTGAGGTATCATTTTTATCGGGAAACTTGGGGGAACGCTGGGTGGAAGGAAATTTGTAGCTCCTCTCAGATTCCAGAACTTTCTGCCACAGAAATGTGAGGAACATGTGTTTTTTTAGCCAAATTTTGAGGTTTGCAAAGGATTCTGGGTAACAGAACCTGGTCCGAGCCCCGCATGTCACCCCTCCTTGGATTCCCCTAGGTCTCTAGTTTTCAGAAATGCACAGGTTTGGTAGGTTTCCCTAGGTGCCGGCTGAGCTAGAGGCCAAAATCTACAGGTAGGCACTTCGCAAAAAACACCTCTGTTTTCTCCCAAAATTTAGGATGTGTCCACGTTGCGCTTTGGGGTGTTTCCTGTCGCCGGCGCTAGGCCTACCCACGCAAGTGAGGTATCATTTTTATCGGGAGACTTGGGGGAACGCTGGTGGAAGGAAATTTGTAGCTCCTCTCAGATTCCAGAACTTTCTGCCACAGAAATGTGAGGAACATGTGTTTTTTTAGCCAAATTTTGAGGTTTGCAAAGGATTCTGGGTAACAGAACCTGGTCCGAGTCCCGCAAGTCACCCCTCTTTGGATTCCCCTAGGTCTCTAGTTTTCAGAAATGCACAGGTTTGGTAGGTTTCCCTAGGTGCCGGCTGAGCAAGAGGCCAAAATCTACAGGTAGGCACTTCGCAAAAAACACCTCTGTTTTCTCCCAAAATTTAGGATGTGTCCACGTTGCGCTTTGGGGTGTTTCCTGTCGCCGGCGCTAGGCCTACCCACGCAAGTGAGGTATCATTTTTATCGGGAGACTTGGGGGAACGCTGGGTGGAAGGAAATTTGTAGCTCCTCTCAGATTCCAGAACTTTCTGCCACAGAAATGTGAGGAACATGTGTTTTTTTAGCCAAATTTTGAGGTTTGCAAAGGATTCTGGGTAACAGAACCTGGTCCGAGCCCCGCAAGTCACCCCTCCTTGGATTCCCCTAGGTCTCTAGATTTCAGAAATGCACAGGTTTGGTAGGTTTCCCTAGGTGCCGGCTGAGCAACAGGCCAAAATCTACAGGTAGGCACTTCGCAAAAAACACCTCTGTTTTCTCCCAAAATTGAGGATGTGTCCACGTTGCGCTTTGGGGTGTTTCCTGTCGCCGGCGCTAGGCCTACCCACGCAAGTGAGGTATCATTTTTATCGGGAGACTTGGGGGAACGCTGGGTGGAAGGAAATTTGTAGCTCCTCTCAGATTCCAGAACTTTCTGCCACAGAAATGTGAGGAACATGTGTTTTTTTAGCCAAATTTTGAGGTTTGCAAAGGATTCTGGGTAACAGAACCTGGTCCGAGCCCCGCAAGTCACCCCTCCTTGGATTCCCCTAGGTCTCTAGTTTTCAGAAATGCACAGGTTTGGTAGGATTCCCTAGGTGCCGGCTGAGCAAGAGGCCAAAATCTACAGGTAGGCACTTCGCAAAAAACACCTCTGTTTTCTCCCAAAATTTAGGATGTGTCCACGTTGCGCTTTGGGGTGTTTCCTGTCGCCGGCGGTAGGCCTACCCACGCAAGTGAGGTATCATTTTTATCGGGAGACTTGGGGGAACGCTGGGTGGAAGGAAATTTGTAGCTCCTCTCAGATTCCAGAACTTTCTGCCACAGAAATGTGAGGAACATGTGTTTTTTTAGCCAAATTTTTAAGTTTGCAAAGGATTCTGGGTAACAGAACCTGGTCCGAGCCCCGCAAGTCACCCCTCCTTGGATTCCCCTAGGTCTCTAGTTTTCAGAAATGCACAGGTTTGGTAGGTTTCCCTAGGTGCCGGCTGAGCTAGAGGCCAAAATCTACAGGTAGGCACTTCGCAAAAAACACCTCTGTTTTTTAAAAAAATTTAGGATGTGTCCACGTTGCGCTTTGGGGTGTTTCCTGTCGCCGGCGCTAGGCCTACCCACGCAAGTGAGGTATCATTTTTATCGGGAAACTTGGGGGAACGCTGGGTGGAAGGAAATTTGTAGCTCCTCTCAGATTCCAGAACTTTCTGCCACAGAAATGTGAGGAACATGTGTTTTTTTAGCCAAATTTTGAGGTTTGCAAAGGATTCTGGGTAACAGAACCTGGTCCGAGCCCCGCATGTCACCCCTCCTTGGATTCCCCTAGGTCTCTAGTTTTCAGAAATGCACAGGTTTGGTAGGTTTCCCTAGGTGCCGGCTGAGCTAGAGGCCAAAATCTACAGGTAGGCACTTCGCAAAAAACACCTCTGTTTTCTCCCAAAATTTAGGATGTGTCCACGTTGCGCTTTGGGGTGTTTCCTGTCGCCGGCGCTAGGCCTACCCACGCAAGTGAGGTATCATTTTTATCGGGAGACTTGGGGGAACGCTGGTGGAAGGAAATTTGTAGCTCCTCTCAGATTCCAGAACTTTCTGCCACAGAAATGTGAGGAACATGTGTTTTTTTAGCCAAATTTTGAGGTTTGCAAAGGATTCTGGGTAACAGAACCTGGTCCGAGTCCCGCAAGTCACCCCTCTTTGGATTCCCCTAGGTCTCTAGTTTTCAGAAATGCACAGGTTTGGTAGGTTTCCCTAGGTGCCGGCTGAGCAAGAGGCCAAAATCTACAGGTAGGCACTTCGCAAAAAACACCTCTGTTTTCTCCCAAAATTTAGGATGTGTCCACGTTGCGCTTTGGGGTGTTTCCTGTCGCCGGCGCTAGGCCTACCCACGCAAGTGAGGTATCATTTTTATCGGGAGACTTGGGGGAACGCTGGGTGGAAGGAAATTTGTAGCTCCTCTCAGATTCCAGAACTTTCTGCCACCGAAATGTGAGGAACATGTGTTTTTTTAGCCAAATTTTGAGGTTTGCAAAGGATTCTGGGTAACAGAACCTGGTCCGAGCCCCGCAAGTCACCCCTCCTTGGATTCCCCTAGGTCTCTAGTTGTCAGAAATGCACAGGTTTGGTAGGTTTCCCTAGGTGCCGGCTGAGCAAGAGGCCAAAATCTACAGGTAGGCACTTCGCAAAAAACACCTCTGTTTTCTCCCAAAATTTAGGATGTGTCCACGTTGCGCTTTGGGGTGTTTCCTGTCGCCGGCGCTAGGCCTACCCACGCAGGTGAGGTATAATTTTTATCGGGAGACTTGGGGGAACGCTGGGTGGAAGGAAATTTGTAGCTCCTCTCAGATTCCAGAACTTTCTGCCACAGAAATGTGAGGAACATGTGTTTTTTTAGCCAAATTTTGAGGTTTGCAAAGGATTCTGGGTAACAGAACCTGGTCCGACCCCCCCAAAAGTCACCCCTCCTTGGATTCCCCTAGGTCTCTAGTTTTCAGAAATGTACAGGTTTGGTAGGTTTCCCTAGGTGCCGGCTGAGCAAGAGGCCAAAATCTACAGGTAGGCACTTCGCAAAAAACACCTCTGTTTTCTCCCAAAATAGAGGATGTGTCCACGTTGCGCTTTGGGGTGTTTCCTGTCGCCGGCGCTAGGCCTACCCACGCAAGTGAGGTATCATTTTTATCGGGAGACTTGGGGGAACGCTGGGTGGAAGGAAATTTGTAGCTCCTCTCAGATTCCAGAACTTTCTGCCACAGAAATGTGAGGAACATGTGTTTTTTTAGCCAAATTTTGAGGTTTGCAAAGGATTCTGGGTAACAGAACCTGGTCCGAGCCCCGCAAGTCACCCCTCCTTGGATTCCCCTAGGTCTCTAGATTTCAGAAATGCACAGGTTTGGTAGGTTTCCCTAGGTGCCGGCTGAGCAACAGGCCAAAATCTACAGGTAGGCACTTCGCAAAAAACACCTCTGTTTTCTCCCAAAATTGAGGATGTGTCCACGTTGCGCTTTGGGGTGTTTCCTGTCGCCGGCGCTAGGCCTACCCACGCAGGTGAGGTATAATTTTTATCGGGAGACTTGGGGGAACGCTGGGTGGAAGGAAATTTGTAGCTCCTCTCAGATTCCAGAACTTTCTGCCACAGAAATGTGAGGAACATGTGTTTTTTTAGCCAAATTTTGAGGTTTGCAAAGGATTCTGGGTAACAGAACCTGGTCCGAGCCCCGCAAGTCACCCCTCCTTGGATTCCCCTAGGTCTCTAGTTTTCAGAAATGTACAGGTTTGGTAGGATTCCCTAGGTGCCGGCTGAGCTAGAGGCCAAAATCTACAGGTAGGCACTTCGCAAAAAACACCTCTGTTTTTTTCCAAAATTTAGGATGTGTCCACGTTGCGCTTTGGGGTGTTTCCTGTCGCCGGCGCTAGGCCTACCCACGCAAGTGAGGTATCATTTTTATCGGGAGACTTGGGGGAACGCTGGGTGGAAGGAAATTTGTAGCTCCTCTCAGATTCCAGAACTTTCTGCCACAGAAATGTGAGGAACATGTGTTTTTTTAGCCAAATTTTGAGGTTTGCAAAGGATTCTGGGTAACAGAACCTGGTCCGAGCCCCGCAAGTCACCCCTCCTTGGATTTCCCTAGGTCTCTAGTTTTCAGAAATGCACAGGTTTGGTAGGTTTCCGTAGGTGCCGGCTGAGCTAGAGGCTAAAATCTACAGGTAGGCACTTTGCAAAAAACACCTCTGTTTTTTTCCAAAATTTAGGATGTGTCCACGTTGCGCTTTGGGGTGTTTCCTGTCGCCGGCGCTAGGCCTACCCACGCAAGTGAGGTATCATTTTTATCGGGAGACTTGGGGGAACGCTGGGTGGAAGAAAAGTTGTAGCTCCTCTCAGATTCCAGAACTTTCTGCCACAGAAATGTGAGGAACATGTGTTTTTTTAGCCAAATTTTGAGGTTTGCAAAGGATTCTGGGTAACAGAACCTGGTCCGAGCCCCGCAAGTCACCCCTCTTTGGATTCCCCTAGGTCTCTAGTTTTCAGAAATGCACAGGTTTGGTAGGTTTCACTAGGTGCCGGCTGAGCTAAAGGCCAAAATCTACAGGTAGGCACTTTGCAAAAAACACCTCTGTTTTTTTCCAAAATTTAGGATGTGTCCACGTTGCGCTTTGGGGTGTTTCCTGTCGCCAGCGCTAGGCCTACCCACGCAAGTGAGGTATCATTTTTATCGGGAGACTTGGGGGAACGCTGGGTGGAAGGAAATTTGTAGCTCCTCTCAGATTCCAGAACTTTCTGCCACAGAAATGTGAGGAACATGTGTTTTTTTTGCCAAATTTTGAGGTTTGGAAAGGATTCTTGGTAACAGAACCTGGTCCGAGCCCCGCAAGTCACCCCTCCTTGGATTCCCCTAGATCTCTAGTTTTCAGAAATGCACAGGTTTGGTAGGTTTCCCTAGGTGCCGGCTGAGCAAGAGGCCAAAATCTACAGGTAGGCACTTCGCAAAAAACACCTCTGTTTTCTCCCAAAATTTAGGATGTGTCCACGTTGCGCTTTGGGGTGTTTCCTGTCGCCGGCGCTAGGCCTACCCACGCAAGTGAGGTATCATTTTTATCTGGAAACTTGGGGGAACGCTGGGTGGAAGGAAATTTGTAGCTCCTCTCAGATTCCAGAACTTTCTGCCACAGAAATGTGAGGAACATGTGTTTTTTTAGCCAAATTTTGAGGTTTGCAAAGGATTCTGGGTAACAGAACCTGGTCCGAGCCCCGCAAGTCACCCCTCCTTGGATTCCCCTAGGTCTCTAGTTTTCAGAAATGCACAGGTTTGGTAGGTTTCCCTAGGTGCCGGCTGAGCTAGAGGCCAAAATCTACAGGAAGGCACTTCACAAAAAACACCTCTGTTTTCTCCCAAAATTTAGGATGTGTCCACGTTGCGCTTTGGGGTGTTTCCTGTCGCCGGCGCTAGGCCTACCCACGCAAGTGAGGTATCATTTTTATCGGGAGACTTGGGGGAACGCTGGGTGGAAGGAAATTTGTAGCTCCTCTCAGATTCCAGAACTTTCTGCCACAGAAATGTGAGGAACATGTGTTTTTTTAGCCAAATTTTGAGGTTTGCAAAGGATTCTGGGTAACAGAACCTGGTCCGAGCCCCGCAAGTCACCCCTCCTTGGATTCCCCTAGGTCTCTAGATTTCAGAAATGCACAGGTTTGGTAGGTTTCCCTAGGTGCCGGCTGAGCAACAGGCCAAAATCTACAGGTAGGCACTTCGCAAAAAACACCTCTGTTTTCTCCCAAAATTGAGGATGTGTCCACGTTGCGCTTTGGGGTGTTTCCTGTCGCCGGCGCTAGGCCTACCCACGCAAGTGAGGTATCATTTTTATCGGGAGACTTGGGGGAACGCTGGGTGGAAGGAAATTTGTAGCTCCTCTCAGATTCCAGAACTTTCTGCCACAGAAATGTGAGGAACATGTGTTTTTTTAGCCAAATTTTGAGGTTTGCAAAGGATTCTGGGTAACAGAACCTGGTCCGAGCCCCGCAAGTCACCCCTCCTTGGATTCCCCTAGGTCTCTAGTTTTCAGAAATGCACAGGTTTGGTAGGATTCCCTAGGTGCCGGCTGAGCTAGAGGCCAAAATCTACAGGTAGGCACTTCGCAAAAAACACCTCTGTTTTTTTCCAAAATTTAGGATGTGTCCACGTTGCGCTTTGGGGTGTTTCCTGTCGCCGGCGCTAGGCCTACCCACGCAAGTGAGGTATCATTTTTATCGGGAGACTTGGGGGAACGCTGGGTGGAAGAAAAGTTGTAGCTCCTCTCAGATTCCAGAACTTTCTACCACAGAAATGTGAGGAACATGTGTTTTTTTAGCCAAATTTTGAGGTTTGCAAAGGATTCTGGGTAACAGAACCTGGTCCGAGCCCCGCAAGTCACCCCTCTTTGGATTCCCCTAGGTCTCTAGTTTTCAGAAATGCACAGGTTTGGTAGGTTTCACTAGGTGCCGGCTGAACTAAAGGCCAAAATCTACAGGTAGGCACTTTGCAAAAAACACCTCTTTTTTTTCCAAAATTTAGGATGTGTCCACGTTGCGCTTTGGGGTGTTTCCTGTCGCCAGCGCTAGGCCTACCCACGCAAGTGAGGTATCATTTTTATCGGGAGACTTGGGGGAACGCTGGGTGGAAGGAAATTTGTAGCTCCTCTCAGATTCCAGAACTTTCTGCCACAGAAATGTGAGGAACATGTGTTTTTTTTGCCAAATTTTGAGGTTTGCAAAGGATTCTTGGTAACAGAACCTGGTCCGAGCCCCGCAAGTCACCCCTCCTTGGATTCCCCTAGATCTCTAGTTTTCAGAAATGCACAGGTTTGGTAGGTTTCCCTAGGTGCCGGCTGAGCAAGAGGCCAAAATCTACAGGTAGGCACTTCGCAAAAAACACCTCTGTTTTCTCCCAAAATTTAGGATGTGTCCACGTTGCGCTTTGGGGTGTTTCCTGTCGCCGGCGCTAGGCCTACCCACGCAGGTGAGGTATCATTTTTATCGGGAGACTTGGGGGAACGCTGGGTGGAAGGAAATTTGTAGCTCCTCTCAGATTCCAGAACTTTCTGCCACAGAAATGTGAGAAACATGTGTTTTTTTAGCCAAATTTTGAGGTTTGCAAAGGATTCTGGGTAACAGAACCTGGTCCGAGCCCCGCAAGTCACCCCTCCTTGGATTCCCCTAGGTCTCTAGTTTTCAGAAATGCACAGGTTTGGTAGGTTTCCCCAGGTGCCGGCTGAGCTAGAGGCCAAAATCTACAGGTAGGCACTTTGCAAAAAACACCTCTGTTTTTTTCCAAAATTTAGGATGTGTCCACGTTGCGCTTTGGGGTGTTTCCTGTCGCCAGCGCTAGGCCTACCCACGCAAGTGAGGTATCATTTTTATCGGGAGACTTGGGGGAACGCTGGGTGGAAGGAAATTTGTAGCTCCTCTCAGATTCCAGAACTTTCTGCCACAGAAATGTGAGGAACATGTGTTTTTTTAGCCAAATTTTGAGGTTTGCAAAGGATTCTGGGTAACAGAACCTGGTCCGAGCCCCGCAAGTCACCCCTCCTTGGATTTCCCTAGGTCTCTAGTTTTCAGAAATGCACAGGTTTGGTAGGTTTCCGTAGGTGCCGGCTGAGCTAGAGGCTAAAATCTACAGGTAGGCACTTTGCAAAAAACACCTCTGTTTTTTCCCAAAATTTAGGATGTGTCCACGTTGCGCTTTGGGGTGTTTCCTGTCGCCGGCGCTAGGCCTACCCACGCAAGTGAGGTATCATTTTTATCGGGAGACTTGGGGGAACGCTGGGTGGAAGAAAAGTTGTAGCTCCTCTCAGATTCCAGAACTTTCTGCCACAGAAATGTGAGGAACATGTGTTTTTTTAGCCAAATTGTGAGGTTTGCAAAGGATTCTGGGTAACAGAACCTGGTCCGAGCCCCGCAAGTCACCCCTCTTTGGATTCCCCTAGGTCTCTAGTTTTCAGAAATGCACAGGTTTGGTAGGTTTCACTAGGTGCCGGCTGAGCTAAAGGCCAAAATCTACAGGTAGGCACTTTGCAAAAAACACCTCTGTTTTTTTCCAAAATTTAGGATGTGTCCACGTTGCGCTTTGGGGTGTTTCCTGTCGCCAGCGCTAGGCCTACCCACGCAAGTGAGGTATCATTTTTATCGGGAGACTTGGGGGAACGCTGGGTGGAAGGAAATTTGTAGCTCCTCTCAGATTCCAGAACTTTCTGCCACAGAAATGTGAGGAACATGTGTTTTTTTTGCCAAATTTTGAGGTTTGGAAAGGATTCTTGGTAACAGAACCTGGTCCGAGCCCCGCAAGTCACCCCTCCTTGGATTCCCCTAGATCTCTAGTTTTCAGAAATGCACAGGTTTGGTAGGTTTCCCTAGGTGCCGGCTGAGCAAGAGGCCAAAATCTACAGGTAGGCACTTCGCAAAAAACACCTCTGTTTTCTCCCAAAATTTAGGATGTGTCCACGTTGCGCTTTGGGGTGTTTCCTGTCGCCGGCGCTAGGCCTACCCACGCAGGTGAGGTATCATTTTTATCGGGAGACTTGGGGGAACGCTGGGTGGAAGGAAATTTGTAGCTCCTCTCAGATTCCAGAACTTTCTGCCACAGAAATGTGAGAAACATGTGTTTTTTTAGCCAAATTTTGAGGTTTGCAAAGGATTCTGGGTAACAGAACCTGGTCCGAGCCCCGCAAGTCACCCCTCCTTGGATTCCCCTAGGTCTCTAGTTTTCAGAAATGCACAGGTTTGGTAGGTTTCCCCAGGTGCCGGCTGAGCTAGAGGCCAAAATCTACAGGTAGGCACTTTGCAAAAAACACCTCTGTTTTTTTCCAAAATTTAGGATGTGTCCACGTTGCGCTTTGGGGTGTTTCCTGTCGCCAGCGCTAGGCCTACCCACGCAAGTGAGGTATCATTTTTATCGGGAGACTTGGGGGAACGCTGGGTGGAAGGAAATTTGTAGCTCCTCTCAGATTCCAGAACTTTCTGCCACAGAAATGTGAGGAACATGTGTTTTTTTAGCCAAATTTTGAGGTTTGCAAAGGATTCTGGGTAACAGAACCTGGTCCGAGCCCCGCAAGTCACCCCTCCTTGGATTTCCCTAGGTCTCTAGTTTTCAGAAATGCACAGGTTTGGTAGGTTTCCGTAGGTGCCGGCTGAGCTAGAGGCTAAAATCTACAGGTAGGCACTTTGCAAAAAACACCTCTGTTTTTTTCCAAAATTTAGGATGTGTCCACGTTGCGCTTTGGGGTGTTTCCTGTCGCCGGCGCTAGGCCTACCCACGCAAGTGAGGTATCATTTTTATCGGGAGACTTGGGGGAACGCTGGGTGGAAGAAAAGTTGTAGCTCCTCTCAGATTCCAGAACTTTCTGCCACAGAAATGTGAGGAACATGTGTTTTTTTAGCCAAATTTTGAGGTTTGCAAAGGATTCTGGGTAACAGAACCTGGTCCGAGCCCCGCAAGTCACCCCTCTTTGGATTCCCCTAGGTCTCTAGTTTTCAGAAATGCACAGGTTTGGTAGGTTTCACTAGGTGCCGGCTGAGCTAAAGGCCAAAATCTACAGGTAGGCACTTTGCAAAAAACACCTCTGTTTTTTTCCAAAATTTAGGATGTGTCCACGTTGCGCTTTGGGGTGTTTCCTGTCGCCAGCGCTAGGCCTACCCACGCAAGTGAGGTATCATTTTTATCGGGAGACTTGGGGGAACGCTGGGTGGAAGGAAATTTGTAGCTCCTCTCAGATTCCAGAACTTTCTGCCACAGAAATGTGAGGAACATGTGTTTTTTTTGCCAAATTTTGAGGTTTGGAAAGGATTCTTGGTAACAGAACCTGGTCCGAGCCCCGCAAGTCACCCCTCCTTGGATTCCCCTAGATCTCTAGTTTTCAGAAATGCACAGGTTTGGTAGGTTTCCCTAGGTGCCGGCTGAGCAAGAGGCCAAAATCTACAGGTAGGCACTTCGCAAAAAACACCTCTGTTTTCTCCCAAAATTTAGGATGTGTCCACGTTGCGCTTTGGGGTGTTTCCTGTCGCCGGCGCTAGGCCTACCCACGCAGGTGAGGTATCATTTTTATCGGGAGACTTGGGGGAACGCTGGGTGGAAGGAAATTTGTAGCTCCTCTCAGATTCCAGAACTTTCTGCCACAGAAATGTGAGGAACATGTGTTTTTTTAGCCAAATTTTGAGGTTTGCAAAGGATTCTGGGTAACAGAACCTGGTCCGAGCCCCACAAGTCACCCCTCCTTGGATTCCCCTAGGTCTCTAGTTTTCAGAAATGCACAGGTTTGGTATGTTTCCCTAGGTGCCGGCTGAGCTAGAGGCCAAAATCTACAGGAAGGCACTTCGCAAAAAACACCTCTGTTTTCTCCCAAAATTTAGGATGTATCCACGTTGCGCTTTGGGGTGTTTCCTGTCGCCGGCGCTAGGCCTACCCACGCAAGTGAGGTATCATTTTCATCGGGAGACTTGGGGGAACGCTGGGTGGAAGGAAATTTGTAGCTCCTCTCAGATTCCAGAACTTTCTGCCACAGAAATGTGAGGAACATGTGTTTTTTTAGCCAAATTTTGAGGTTTGCAAAGGATTCTGGGTAACAGAACCTGGTCCGAGCCCCGCAAGTCACCCCTCCTTGGATTCCCCTAGGTCTCTAGATTTCAGAAATGCACAGGTTTGGTAGGTTTCCCTAGGTGCCGGCTGAGCAACAGGCCAAAATCTACAGGTAGGCACTTCGCAAAAAACACCTCTGTTTTCTCCCAAAATTGAGGATGTGTCCACATTGCGCTTTGGGGTGTTTCCTGTCGCCGGCGCTAGGCCTACCCACGCAAGTGAGGTATCATTTTTATCGGGAGACTTGGGGGAACGCTGGGTGGAAGGAAATTTGTAGCTCCTCTCAGATTCCAGAACTTTCTGCCACAGAAATGTGAGGAACATGTGTTTTTTTAGCCAAATTTTGAGGTTTGCAAAGGATTCTGGGTAACAGAACCTGGTCCGAGCCCCGCAAGTCACCCCTCCTTGGATTCCCCTAGGTCTCTAGTTTTCAGAAATGCACAGGTTTGGTAGGATTCCCTAGGTGCCGGCTGAGCTAGAGGCCAAAATCTACAGGTAGGCACTTCGCAAAAAACACCTCTGTTTTTTTCCAAAATTTAGGATGTGTCCACGTTGCGCTTTGGGGTGTTTCCTGTCGCCGGCGCTAGGCCTACCCACGCAAGTGAGGTATCATTTTTATCAGGAGACTTGGGGGAACGCTGGGTGGAAGAAAAGTTGTAGCTCCTCTCAGATTCCAGAACTTTCTGCCACAGAAATGTGAGGAACATGTGTTTTTTTAGCCAAATTTTGAGGTTTGCAAAGGATTCTGGGTAACAGAACCTGGTCCGAGCCCCGCAAGTCACCCCTCTTTGGATTCCCCTAGGTCTCTAGTTTTCAGAAATGCACAGGTTTGGTAGGTTTCACTAGGTGCCGGCTGAGCTAAAGGCCAAAATCTAGAGGTAGGCACTTTGCAAAAAACACCTCTGTTTTTTTCCAAAATTTAGGATGTGTCCACGTTGCGCTTTGGGATGTTTCCTGTCGCCGGCGCTAGGCCTACCCACGCAAGTGAGGTATCATTTTTATCGGGAGACTTGGGGGAACGCTGGGTGGAAGGAAATTTGTAGCTCCTCTCAGATTCCAGAACTTTCTGCCACAGAAATGTGAGGAACATGTGTTTTTTTAGCCAAATTTTGAGGTTTGCAAAGGATTCTGGGTAACAGAACCTGGTCCGAGCCCCGCAAGTCACCCCTCCTTGGATTCCCCTAGGTCTCTAGTTTTCAGAAATGCACAGGTTTGGTAGGATTCCCTAGGTGCCGGCTGAGCTAGAGGCCAAAATCTACAGGTAGGCACTTCGCAAAAAACACCTCTGTTTTTTTCCAAAATTTAGGATGTGTCCACGTTGCGCTTTGGGGTGTTTCCTGTCGCCGGCGCTAGGCCTACCCACGCAAGTGAGGTATCATTTTTATCGGGAGACTTGGGGGAACGCTGGGTGGAAGAAAAGTTGTAGCTCCTCTCAGATTCCAGAACTTTCTGCCACAGAAATGTGAGGAACATGTGTTTTTTTAGCCAAATTTTGAGGTTTGCAAAGGATTCTGGGTAACAGAACCTGGTCCGAGCCCCGCAAGTCACCCCTCCTTGGATTCCCCTAGGTCTCTAGTTTTCAGAAATGCACAGGTTTGGTAGGTTTCCCTAGGTGCCGGCTGAGCTAGAGGCCAAAATCTACAGGAAGGCACTTCGCAAAAAACACCTCTGTTTTCTCCCAAAATTTAGGATGTGTCCACGTTGCGCTTTGGGGTGTTTCCTGTCGCCGGCGCTAGGCCTACCCACGCAAGTGAGGTATCATTTTTATCGGGAGACTTGGGGGAACGCTGGGTAGAAGGAAATTTGTAGCTCCTCTCAGATTCCAGAACTTTCTGCCACAGAAATGTGAGGAACATGTGTTTTTTTAGCCAAATTTTGAGGTTTGCAAAGGATTCTGGGTAACAGAACCTGGTCCGAGCCCCGCAAGTCACCCCTCCTTGGATTCCCCTAGGTCTCTAGATTTCAGAAATGCACAGGTTTGGTAGGTTTCCCTAGGTGCCGGCTGAGCAACAGGCCAAAATCTACAGGTAGGCACTTCGCAAAAAACACCTCTGTTTTCTCCCAAAATTGAGGATGTGTCCACGTTGCGCTTTGGGGTGTTTCCTGTCGCCGATGCTAGGCCTACCCACGCAAGTGAGGTATCATTTTTATCGGGAGACTTGGGGGAACGCTGGGTGGAAGGAAATTTGTAGCTCCTCTCAGATTCCAGAACTTTCTGCCACAGAAATGTGAGGAACATGTGTTTTTTTAGCCAAATTTTGAGGTTTGCAAAGGATTCTGGGTAACAGAACCTGGTCCGAGCCCCGCAAGTCACCCCTCCTTGGATTCCCCTAGGTCTCTAGTTTTCAGAAATGCACAGGTTTGGTAGGTTTCCCTAGGTGCCGGCTGAGCAACAGGCCAAAATCTACAGGTAGGCACTTTGCAAAAAACACCTCTGTTTTCTCCCAAAATTGAGGATGTGTCCACGTTGCGCTTTGGGGTGTTTCCTGTCGCCGATGCTAGGCCTACCCACGCAAGTGAGGTATCATTTTTATCGGGAGACTTGGGGGAACGCTGGGTAGAAGGAAATTTGTAGCTCCTCTCAGATTCCAGAACTTTCTGCCACAGAAATGTGAGGAACATGTGTTTTTTTAGCCAAATTTTGAGGTTTGCAAAGGATTCTGGGTAACAGAACCTGGTCCGAGCCCCGCAAGTCACCCCTCCTTGGATTCCCCTAGGTCTCTAGATTTCAGAAATGCACAGGTTTGGTAGGTTTCCCTAGGTGCCGGCTGAGCAACAGGCCAAAATCTACAGGTAGGCACTTCGCAAAAAACACCTCTGTTTTCTCCCAAAATTGAGGATGTGTCCACGTTGCGCTTTGGGGTGTTTCCTGTCGCCGATGCTAGGCCTACCCACGCAAGTGAGGTATCATTTTTATCGGGAGACTTGGGGGAACGCTGGGTGGAAGGAAATTTGTAGCTCCTCTCAGATTCCAGAACTTTCTGCCACAGAAATGTGAGGAACATGTGTTTTTTTAGCCAAATTTTGAGGTTTGCAAAGGATTCTGGGTAACAGAACCTGGTCCGAGCCCCGCAAGTCACCCCTCCTTGGATTCCCCTAGGTCTCTAGTTTTCAGAAATGCACAGGTTTGGTAGGTTTCCCTAGGTGCCGGCTGAGCAACAGGCCAAAATCTACAGGTAGGCACTTTGCAAAAAACACCTCTGTTTTCTCCCAAAATTTAGGATGTGTCCACGTTGCGCTTTGGGGTGTTTCCTGTCGCCGGCGCTAGGCCTACCCACGCAAGTGAGGTATCATTTTTATCGGGAGACTTGGGGGAACGCTGGGTGGAAGGAAATTTGTAGCTCCTCTCAGATTCCAGAACTTTCTGCCACAGAAATGTGAGGAACATGTGTTTTTTTAGCCAAATTTTGAGGTTTGCAAAGGATTCTGGGTAACAGAACCTGGTCCGAGCCCCGCAAGTCACCCCTCCTTGGATTCCCCTAGGTCTCTAGTTTTCAGAAATGCACAGGTTTGGTAGGATTCCCTAGGTGCCGGCTGAGCTAGAGGCCAAAATCTACAGGTAGGCACTTCGCAAAAAACACCTCTGTTTTTTTCCAAAATTTAGGATGTGTCCACGTTGCGCTTTGGGGTGTTTCCTGTCGCCGGCGCTAGGCCTACCCACGCAAGTGAGGTATAATTTTTATCGGGAGACTTGGGGGAACGCTGGGTGGAAGAAAAGTTGTAGCTCCTCTCAGATTCCAGAACTTTCTGCCACAGAAATGTGAGGAACATGTGTTTTTTTAGCCAAATTTTGAGGTTTGCAAAGGATTCTGGGTAACAGAACCTGGTCCGAGCCCCGCAAGTCACCCCTCCTTGGATTCCCCTAGGTCTCTAGTTTTCAGAAATGCACAGGTTTGGTAGGTTTCCCTAGGTGCCGGCTGAGCTAGAGGCCAAAATCTACAGGAAGGCACTTCGCAAAAAACACCTCTGTTTTCTCCCAAAATTTAGGATGTGTCCACGTTGCGCTTTGGGGTGTTTCCTGTCGCCGGCGCTAGGCCTACCCACGCAAGTGAGGTATCATTTTTATCGGGAGACTTGGGGGAACGCTGGGTGGAAGGAAATTTGTAGCTCCTCTCAGATTCCAGAACTTTCTGCCACAGAAATGTGAGGAACATGTGTTTTTTTAGCCAAATTTTGAGGTTTGCAAAGGATTCTGGGTAACAGAACCTGGTCCGAGCCCCGCAAGTCACCCCTCCTTGGATTCCCCTAGGTCTCTAGATTTCAGAAATGCACAGGTTTGGTAGGTTTCCCTAGGTGCCGGCTGAGCAACAGGCCAAAATCTACAGGTAGGCACTTCGCAAAAAACACCTCTGTTTTCTCCCAAAATTGAGGATGTGTCCACGTTGCGCTTTGGGGTGTTTCCTGTCGCCGGCGCTAGGCCTACCCACGCAAGTGAGGTATCATTTTTATCGGGAGACTTGGGGGAACGCTGGGTGGAAGGAAATTTGTAGCTCCTCTCAGATTCCAGAACTTTCTGCCACAGAAATGTGAGGAACATGTGTTTTTTTAGCCAAATTTTGAGGTTTGCAAAGGATTCTGGGTAACAGAACCTGGTCCGAGCCCCGCAAGTCACCCCTCCTTGGATTCCCCTAGGTCTCTAGTTTTCAGAAATGCACAGGTTTGGTAGGATTCCCTAGGTGCCGGCTGAGCTAGAGGCCAAAATCTACAGGTAGGCACTTCGCAAAAAACACCTCTGTTTTTTTCCAAAATTTAGGATGTGTCCACGTTGCGCTTTGGGGTGTTTCCTGTCGCCGGCGCTAGGCCTACCCACGCAAGTGAGGTATCATTTTTATCGGGAGACTTGGGGGAACGCTGGGTGGAAGAAAAGTTGTAGCTCCTCACAGATTCCAGAACTTTCTGCCACAGAAATGTGAGGAACATGTGTTTTTTTAGCCAAATTTTGAGGTTTGCAAAGGATTCTGGGTAACAGAACCTGGTCCGAGCCCCGCAAGTCACCCCTCTTTGGATTCCCCTAGGTCTCTAGTTTTCAGAAATGCACAGGTTTGGTAGGTTTCACTAGGTGCCGGCTGAGCTAAAGGCCAAAATCTACAGGTAGGCACTTTGCAAAAAACACCTCTGTTTTTTTCCAAAATTTAGGATGTGTCCACGTTGCGCTTTGGGGTGTTTCCTGTCGCCAGCGCTAGGCCTACCCACGCAAGTGAGGTATCATTTTTATCGGGAGACTTGGGGGAACGCTGGGTGGAAGGAAATTTGTAGCTCCTCTCAGATTCCAGAACTTTCTGCCACAGAAATGTGAGGAACATGTGTTTTTTTTGCCAAATTTTGAGGTTTGCAAAGGATTCTTGGTAACAGAACCTGGTCCGAGCCCCGCAAGTCACCCCTCCTTGGATTCCCCTAGATCTCTAGTTTTCAGAAATGCACAGGTTTGGTAGGTTTCCCTAGGTGCCGGCTGAGCAAGAGGCCAAAATCTACAGGTAGGCACTTCGCAAAAAACACCTCTGTTTTCTCCCAAAATTTAGGATGTGTCCACGTTGCGCTTTGGGGTGTTTCCTGTCGCCGGCGCTAGGCCTACCCACGCAGGTGAGGTATCATTTTTATCGGGAGACTTGGGGGAACGCTGGGTGGAAGGAAATTTGTAGCTCCTCTCAGATTCCAGAACTTTCTGCCACAGAAATGTGAGAAACATGTGTTTTTTTAGCCAAATTTTGAGGTTTGCAAAGGATTCTGGGTAACAGAACCTGGTCCGAGCCCCGCAAGTCACCCCTCCTTGGATTCCCCTAGGTCTCTAGTTTTCAGAAATGCACAGGTTTGGTAGGTTTCCCTAGGTGCCGGCTGAGCAACAGGCCAAAATCTACAGGTAGGCACTTCGCAAAAAACACCTCTGTTTTCTCCCAAAATTGAGGATGTGTCCACGTTGCGCTTTGGGGTGTTTCCTGTCGCCGGCGCTAGGCCTACCCACGCAAGTGAGGTATCATTTTTATCGGGAGACTTGGGGGAACGCTGGGTGGAAGGAAATTTGTAGCTCCTCTCAGATTCCAGAACTTTCTGCCACAGAAATGTGAGGAACATGTGTTTTTTTAGCCAAATTTTGAGGTTTGCAAAGGATTCTGGGTAACAGAACCTGGTCCGAGCCCCGCAAGTCACCCCTCCTTGGATTCCCCTAGGTCTCTAGTTTTCAGAAATGCACAGGTTTGGTAGGATTCCCTAGGTGCCGGCTGAGCTAGAGGCCAAAATCTACAGGTAGGCACTTCGCAAAAAACACCTCTGTTTTTTTCCAAAATTTAGGATGTGTCCACGTTGCGCTTTGGGGTGTTTCCTGTCGCCGGCGCTAGGCCTACCCACGCAAGCGAGGTATCATTTTTATCGGGAGACTTGGGGGAACGCTGGGTGGAAGAAAAGTTGTAGCTCCTCTCAGATTCCAGAACTTTCTGCCACAGAAATGTGAGGAACATGTGTTTTTTTAGCCAAATTTTGAGGTTTGCAAAGGATTCTGGGTAACAGAACCTGGTTCGAGCCCCGCAAGTCACCCCTCTTTGGATTCCCCTAGGTCTCTAGTTTTCAGAAATGCACAGGTTTGGTAGGTTTCACTAGGTGCCGGCTGAGCTAAAGGCCAAAATCTACAGGTAGGCACTTTGCAAAAAACACCTCTGTTTTTTTCCAAAATTTAGGATGTGTCCACGTTGCGCTTTGGGGTGTTTCCTGTCGCCAGCGTTAGGCCTACCCACGCAAGTGAGGTATCATTTTTATCGGGAGACTTGGGGGAACGCTGGGTGGAAGGAAATTTGTAGCTCCTCTCAGATTCCAGAACTTTCTGCCACAGAAATGTGAGGAACATGTGTTTTTTTTGCCAAATTTTGAGGTTTGCAAAGGATTCTTGGTAACAGAACCTGGTCCGAGCCCCGCAAGTCACCCCTCCTTGGATTCCTCTAGGTCTCTAGTTTTCAGAAATGCACAGGTTTGGTAGGTTTCCCTAGGTGCCGGCTGAGCAAGAGGCCAAAATCTACAGGTAGGCACTTCGCAAAAAACACCTCTGTTTTCTCCCAAAATTTAGGATGTGTCCACGTTGCGCTTTGGGGTGTTTCCTGTCGCCGGCGCTAGGCCTACCCACGCAGGTGAGGTATCATTTTTATCGGGAGACTTGGGGGAACGCTGGGTGGAAGGAAATTTGTAGCTCCTCTCAGATTCCAGAACTTTCTGCCACAGAAATGTGAGGAACATGTGTTTTTTTAGCCAAATTTTGAGGTTTGCAAAGGGTTCTGGGTAACAGAACCTGGTCCGAGCGCCGCAAGTCACCCCTCCTTGGATTCCCCTAGGTCTCTAGTTTTCAGAAATGCACAGGTTTGGTAGGTTTCCCTAGGTGCCGGCTGAGCTAGAGGCCAAAATCTACAGGTAGGCACTTCGCAAAAAACACCTCTGTTTTCTCCCAAAATTTAGGATGTGTCCACGTTGCGCTTTGGGGTGTTTCCTGTCGCCGGCGCTAGGCCTACCCACGCAAGTGAGGTATCAATGTTATCGGGAGACTTGGGGGAACGCTGGGTGGAAGGAAATTTGTAGCTCCTCTCAGATTCCAGAACTTTCTGCCACAGAAATGTGAGGAACATGTGTTTTTTTAGCCAAATTTTGAGGTTTGCAAAGGATTCTGGGTAACAGAACCTGGTCCGAGCCCCGCAAGTCACCCCTCCTTGGATTCCCCTAGGTCTCTAGTTTTCAGAAATGCACAGGTTTGGTAGGTTTCCCTAGGTGCCGGCTGAGCAAGAGGCCAAAATCTACAGGTAGGCACTTCGCAAAAAACACCTCTGTTTTCTCCCAAAATTGAGGATGTGTCCACGTTGCGCTTTGGGGTGTTTCCTGTCGCCGGCGCTAGGCCTACCCACGCAAGTGAGGTATCATTTTTATCGGGAGACTTGGGGGAACGCTGGGTGGAAGGAAATTTGTAGCTCCTCTCAGATTCCAGAACTTTCTGCCACAGAAATGTGAGGAACATGTGTTTTTTTAGCCAAATTTTGAGGTTTGCAAAGGATTCTGGGTAACAGAACCTGGTCCAAGCCCCGCAAGTCACCCCTCCTTGGATTCCCCTAGGTCTCTAGTTTTCAGAAATGCACAGGTTTGGTAGGATTCCCTAGGTGCCGGCTGAGCTAGAGGCCAAAATCTACAGGTAGGCACTTCGCAAAAAACACCTCTGTTTTTTTCCAAAATTTAGGATGTGTCCACGTTGCGCTTTGGGGTGTTTCCTGTCGCCGGCGCTAGGCCTACCCACGCAAGTGAGGTATCATTTTTATCGGGAGACTTGGGGGAACGCTGGGTGGAAGGAAATTTGTAGCTCCTCTCAGATTCCAGAACTTTCTGCCACAGAAATGTGAGGAACATGTGTTTTTTTAGCCAAATTTTGAGGTTTGCAAAGGATTCTGGGTAACAGAACCTGGTCCGAGCCCCGCAAGTCACCCCTCCTTGGATTCCCCTAGGTCTCTAGTTTTCAGAAATGCACAGGTTTGGTAGGTTTCCGTAGGTGCCGGCTGAGCTAGAGGCCAAAATCTACAGGTAGGCACTTTGCAAAAAACACTTCTGTTTTTTTCCAAAATTAAGGATGTGTCCACGTTGCGCTTTGGGGTGTTTCCTGTCGCCGGCGCTAGGCCTACCCACGCAAGTGAGGTATCATTTTTATCGGGAGACTTGGGGGAACGCTGGGTGGAAGAAAATTTGTAGCTCCTCTCAGATTCCAGAACTTTCTGCCACAGAAATGTGAGGAACATGTGTTTTTTTAGCCAAATTTTGAGGTTTGCAAAGGATTCTGGGTAACAGAACCTGGTCCGAGCCCCGCCAGTCACCCCTCTTTGGATTCCCCTAGGTCTCTAGTTTTCAGAAATGCACAGGTTTGGTAGGTTTCACTAGGTGCCGGCTGAGCTAAAGGCCAAAATCTACAGGTAGGCACTTTGCAAAAAACACCTCTGTTTTTTTCCAAAATTTAGGATGTGTCCACGTTGCGCTTTGGGGTGTTTCCTGTCACCAGCGCTAGGCCTACCCACGCAAGTGAGGTATCATTTTTATCGGGAGACTTGGGGGAACGCTGGGTGGAAGGAAATTTGTAGCTCCTCTCAGATTCCAGAACATTCTGCCACAGAAATGTGAGGAACATGTGTTTTTTTTGCCAAATTTTGAGGTTTGCAAAGGATTCTTGGTAACAGAACCTGGTCCGAGCCCCGCAAGTCACCCCTCCTTGGATTCCTCTAGGTCTCTAGTTTTCAGAAATGCACAGGTTTGGTAGGTTTCCCTAGGTGCCGGCTGAGCTAGAGGCCAAAATCTACAGGTAGGCACTTCGCAAAAAACACCTCTGTTTTCTCCCAAAATTTAGGATGTGTCCACGTTGCGCTTTGGGGTGTTTCCTGTCGCCGGCGCTAGGCCTACCCACGCAAGTGAGGTATCATTTTTATCGGGAGACTTGGGGGAAGGCTGGGTGGAAGGAAATTTGTAGCTCCTCTCAGATTCCAGAACTTTCTGCCACAGAAATGTGAGGAACATGTGTTTTCTTAGCCAAATTTTGAGGTTTGCAAAGGATTCTGGGTAACAGAACCTGGTCCGAGCCCCGCAAGTCACCCCTCCTTGGATTCCCCTAGGTCTCTAGTTTTCAGAAATGCACAGGTTTGGTAGGATTCCCTAGGTGCCGGCTGAGCTAGAGGCCAAAATCTACAGGTAGGCACTTTGCAAAAAACACTTCTGTTTTTTTCCAAAATTAAGGATGTGTCCACGTTGCGCTTTGGGGTGTTTCCTGTCGCCGGCGCTAGGCCTACCCACGCAAGTGAGGTATCATTTTTATCGGGAGACTTGGGGGAACGCTGGGTGGAAGGAAATTTGTAGCTCCTCTCAGATTCCAGAACTTTCTGCCACAGAAATGTGAGGAACATGTGTTTTTTTAGCCAAATTTTGAGGTTTGCAAAGGATTCTGGGTAACAGAACCTGGTCCGAGCCCCGCAAGTCACCCCTCCTTGGATTCCCCTAGGTCTCTAGTTTTCAGAAATGCACAGGTTTGGTAGGTTTCCGTAGGTGCCGGCTGAGCTAGAGGCTAAAATCTACAGGTAGGCACTTTGCAAAAAACACCTCTGTTTTTTTCCAAAATTTAGGATGTGTCCACGTTGCGCTTTGGGGTGTTTCCTGTCGCCGGCGCTAGGCCTACCCACGCAAGTGAGGTATCATTTTTATCGGGAGACTTGGGGGAACGCTGGGTGGAAGAAAAGTTGTAGCTCCTCTCAGATTCCAGAACTTTCTGCCACAGAAATGTGAGGAACATGTGTTTTTTTAGCCAAATTTTGAGGTTTGCAAACGATTCTGGGTAACAGAACCTGGTCCGAGCCCCGCAAGTCACCCCTCTTTGGATTCCCCTAGGTCTCTAGTTTTCAGAAATGCACAGGTTTGGTAGGTTTCACTAGGTGCCGGCTGAGCTAAAGGCCAAAATCTACAGGTAGGCACTTTGCAAAAAACACCTCTGTTTTTTTCCAAAATTTAGGATGTGTCCACGTTGCGCTTTGGGGTGTTTCCTGTCGCCAGCGCTAGGCCTACCCACGCAAGTGAGGTATCATTTTTATCGGGAGACTTGGGGGAACGCTGGGTGGAAGGAAATGTGTAGCTCCTCTCAGATTCCAGAACTTTCTGCCACAGAAATGTGAGGAACATGTGTTTTTTTTGCCAAATTTTGAGGTTTGCAAAGGATTCTTGGTAACAGAACCTGGTCCGAGCCCGGCAAGTCACCCCTCCTTGGATTCCCCTAGATCTCTAGTTTTCAGAAATGCACAGGTTTGGTAGGTTTCCCTAGGTGCCGGCTGAGCAAGAGGCCAAAATCTACAGGTAGGCACTTCGCAAAAAACACCTCTGTTTTCTCCCAAAATTTAGGATGTGTCCACGTTGCGCTTTGGGGTGTTTCCTGTCGCCGGCGCTAGGCCTACCCACGCAGGTGAGGTATCATTTTTATCGGGAGACTTGGGGGAACGCTGGGTGGAAGGAAATTTGTAGCTCCTCTCAGATTCCAGAACTTTCTGCCACAGAAATGTGAGGAACATGTGTTTTTTTAGCCAAATTTTGAGGTTTGCAAAGGATTCTGGGTAACAGAACCTGGTCCGAGCCCCGCAAGTCACCCCTCCTTGGATTCCCCTAGGTCTCTAGTTTTCAGAAATGCACAGGTTTGGTAGGTTTCCCTAGGTGCCGGCTGAGCTAGAGGCCAAAATCTACAGGAAGGCACTTCGCAAAAAACACCTCTGTTTTCTGCCAAAATTTAGGATGTGTCCACGTTGCGCTTTGGGGTGTTTCCTGTCGCCGGCGCTAGGCCTACCCACGCAAGTGAGGTATCATTTTTATCGGGAGACTTGGGGGAACGCTGGGTGGAAGGAAATTTGTAGCTCCTCTCAGATTCCAGAACTTTCTGCCACAGAAATGTGAGGAACATGTGTTTTTTTAGCCAAATTTTGAGGTTTGCAAAGGATTCTGGGTAACAGAACCTGGTCCGAGCCCCGCAAGTCACCCCTCCTTGGATTCCCCTAGGTCTCTAGTTTTCAGAAATGCACAGGTTTGGTAGGTTTCCCTAGGTGCCGGCTGAGCAACAGGCCAAAATCTACAGGTAGGCACTTCGCAAAAAACACCTCTGTTTTCTCCCAAAATTGAGGATGTGTCCACGTTGCGCTTTGGGGTGTTTCCTGTCGCCGGCGCTAGGCCTACCCACGCAAGTGAGGTATCATTTTTATCGGGAGACTTGGGGGAACGCTGGGTGGAAGGAAATTTGTAGCTCCTCTCAGATTCCAGAACTTTCTGCCACAGAAATGTGAGGAACATGTGTTTTTTTAGCCAAATTTTGAGGTTTGCAAAGGATTCTGGGTAACAGAACCTGGTCCGAGCCCCGCAAGTCACCCCTCCTTGGATTCCCCTAGGTCTCTAGTTTTCAGAAATGCACAGGTTTGGTAGGATTCCCTAGGTGCCGGCTGAGCTAGAGGCCAAAATCTACAGGTAGGCACTTCGCAAAAAACACCTCTGTTTTTTTCCAAAATTTAGGATGTGTCCACGTTGCGCTTTGGGGTGTTTCCTGTCGCCGGCGCTAGGCCTACCCACGCAAGTGAGGTATCATTTTTATCGGGAGACTTGGGGGAACGCTGGGTGGAAGAAAAGTTGTAGCTCCTCTCAGATTCCAGAACTTTCTACCACAGAAATGTGAGGAACATGTGTTTTTTTAGCCAAATTTTGAGGTTTGCAAAGGATTCTGGGTAACAGAACCTGGTCCGAGCCCCGCAAGTCACCCCTCTTTGGATTCCCCTAGGTCTCTAGTTTTCACAAATGCACAGGTTTGGTAGGTTTCACTAGGTGCCGGCTGAGCTAAAGGCCAAAATCTACAGGTAGGCACTTTGCAAAAAACACCTCTGTTTTTTTCCAAAATTTAGGATGTGTCCACGTTGCGCTTTGGGGTGTTTCCTGTCGTCAGCGCTAGGCCTACCCACGCAAGTGAGGTATCATTTTTATCGGGAGACTTGGGGGAACGCTGGGTGGAAGGAAATTTGTAGCTCCTCTCAGATTCCAGAACTTTCTGCCACAGAAATGTGAGGAACATGTGTTTTTTTTGCCAAATTTTGAGGTTTGCAAAGGATTCTTGGTAACAGAACCTGGTCCGAGCCCCGCAAGTCACCCCTCCTTGGATTCCCCTAGATCTCTAGTTTTCAGAAATGCACAGGTTTGGTAGGTTTCCCTAGGTGCCGGCTGAGCAAGAGGCCAAAATCTACAGGTAGGCACTTCGCAAAAAACACCTCTGTTTTCTCCCAAAATTTAGGATGTGTCCACGTTGCACTTTGGGGTGTTTCCTGTCGCCGGCGCTAGGCCTACCCACGCAGGTGAGGTATCATTTTTATCGGGAGACTTGGGGGAACGCTGGGTGGAAGGAAATTTGTAGCTCCTCTCAGATTCCAGAACTTTCTGCCACAGAAATGTGAGGAACATGTGTTTTTTTAGCTAAATTTTGAGGTTTGCAAAGGATTCTGGGTAACAGAACCTGGTCCGAGCCCCGCAAGTCACCCCTCCTTGGATTCCCCTAGGTCTCTAGTTTTCAGAAATGCACAGGTTTGGTAGGTTTCCCTAGGTGCCGGCTGAGCTAGAGGCCAAAATCTACAGGAAGGCACTTCGCAAAAAACACCTCTGTTTTCTCCCAAAATTTAGGATGTGTCCACGTTGCGCTTTGGGGTGTTTCCTGTCGCCGACGCTAGGCCTACCCACGCAAGTGAGGTATCATTTTTATCGGGAGACTTGGGGGAACGCTGGGTGGAAGGAAATTTGTAGCTCCTCTCAGATTCCAGAACTTTCTGCCACAGAAATGTGAGGAACATGTGTTTTTTTAGCCAAATTTTGAGGTTTGCAAAGGATTCTGGGTAACAGAACCTGGTCCGAGCCCCGCAAGTCACCCCTCCTTGGATTCCCCTAGGTCTCTAGTTTTCAGAAATGCACAGGTTTGGTATGTTTCCCTAGGTGCCGGCTGAGCAACAGGCCAAAATCTACAGGTAGGCACTTCGCAAAAAACACCTCTGTTTTCTCCCAAAATTGAGGATGTGTCCACGTTGCGCTTTGGGGTGTTTCCTGTCGCCGGCGCTAGGCCTACCCACGCAAGTGAGGTATCATTTTTATCGGGAGACTTGGGGGAACGCTGGGTGGAAGGAAATTTGTAGCTCCTCTCAGATTCCAGAACTTTCTGCCACAGAAATGTGAGGAACATGTGTTTTTTTAGCCAAATTTTGAGGTTTGCAAAGGATTCTGGGTAACAGAACCTGGTCCGAGCCCCGCAAGTCACCCCTCCTTGGATTCCCCTAGGTCTCTAGTTTTCAGAAATGCACAGGTTTGGTAGGATTCCCTAGGTGCCGGCTGAGCTAGAGGCCAAAATCTACAGGTAGGCACTTCGCAAAAAACACCTCTGTTTTTTTCCAAAATTTAGGATGTGTCCACGTTGCGCTTTGGGGTGTTTCCTGTCGCCAGCGCTAGGCCTACCCACGCAAGTGAGGTATCATTTTTATCGGGAGACTTGGGGGAACGCTGGGTGGAAGGAAATTTGTAGCTCCTCTCAGATTCCAGAACTTTCTGCCACAGAAATGTGAGGAACATGTGTTTTTTTTGCCAAATTTTGAGGTTTGCAAAGGATTCTTGGTAACAGAACCTGGTCCGAGCCCCGCAAGTCACCCCTCCTTGGATTCCTCTAGGTCTCTAGTTTTCAGAAATGCACAGGTTTGGTAGGTTTCCCTAGGTGCCGGCTGAGCTAGAGGCCAAAATCTACAGGAAGGCACTTCGCAAAAAACACCTCTGTTTTCTCCCAAAATTTAGGATGTGTCCACGTTGCGCTTTGGGGTGTTTCCTGTCGCCGGTGCTAGGCCTACCCACGCAAGTGAGGTATCATTTTTATCGGGAGACTTGGGGGAACGCTGGGTGGAAGGAAATTTGTAGCTCCTCTCAGATTCCAGAACTTTCTGCCACAGAAATGTGAGGAACATGTGTTTTTTTAGCCAAATTTTGAGGTTTGCAAAGGATTCTGGGTAACAGAACCTGGTCCGAGCCCCGCAAGTCACCCCTCCTTGGATTCCCCTAGGTCTCTAGTTTTCAGAAATGCACAGGTTTGGTAGGTTTCCCTAGGTGCCGGCTGAGCTAGAGGCCAAAATCTACAGGAAGGCACTTCGCAAAAAACACCTCTGTTTTCTCCCAAAATTTAGGATGTGTCCACGTTGCGCTTTGGGGTGTTTCCTGTCGCCGGCGCTAGGCCTACCCACGCAAGTGAGGTATCATTTTTATCGGGAGACTTGGGGGAACGCTGGGTGGAAGGAAATTTGTAGCTCCTCTCAGATTCCAGAACTTTCTGCCACAGAAATGTGAGGAACATGTGTTTTTTTAGCCAAATTTTGAGGTTTGCAAAGGATTCTGGGTAACAGAACCTGGTCCGAGCCCCGCAAGTCACCCCTCCTTGGATTCCCCTAGGTCTCTAGTTTTCAGAAATGCACAGGTTTGGTAGGTTTCCCTAGGTGCCGGCTGAGCAACAGGCCAAAATCTACAGGTAGGCACTTCGCAAAAAACACCTCTGTTTTCTCCCAAAATTTAGGATGTGTCCACGTTGCGCTTTGGGGTGTTTCCTGTCGCCGGCGCTAGGCCTACCCACGCAAGTGAGGTATCATTTTTATCGGGAGACTTGGGGGAACGCTGGGTGGAAGGAAATTTGTAGCTCCTCTCAGATTCCAGAACTTTCTGCCACAGAAATGTGAGGAACATGTGTTTTTTTAGCCAAATTTTGAGGTTTGCAAAGGATTCTGGGTAACAGAACCTGGTCCGAGCCCCGCAAGTCACCCCTCCTTGGATTCCCCTAGGTCTCTAGTTTTCAGAAATGCACAGGTTTGGTAATATTCCCTAGGTGCCGGCTGAGCTAGAGGCCAAAATCTACAGGTAGGCACTTCGCAAAAAACACCTCTGTTTTTTTCCAAAATTTAGGATGTGTCCACGTTGCGCTTTGGGGTGTTTCCTGTCGCCGGCGCTAGGCCTACCCACGCAAGTGAGGTATCATTTTTATTGGGAGACTTGGGGGAACGCTGGGTGGAAGGAAATTTGTAGCTCCACTCAGATTCCAGAACTTTCTGCCACAGAAATGTGAGGAACATGTGTTTTTTTAGCCAAATTTTGAGGTTTGCAAAGGATTCTGGGTAACAGAACCTGGTCCGAGCCCCGCAAGTCACCCCTCTTTGGATTCCCCTAGGTCTCTAGTTTTCAGAAATGCACAGGTTTGGTAGGTTTCACTAGGTGCCGGCTGAGCTAAAGGCCAAAATCTACAGGTAGGCACTTTGCAAAAAACACCTCTGTTTTTTTCCAAAATTTAGGATGTGTCCACGTTGCGCTTTGGGGTGTTTCCTGTCGCCAGCGCTAGGCCTACCCACGCAAGTGAGGTATCATTTTTATCGGGAGACTTGGGGGAACGCTGGGTGGAAGGAAATTTGTAGCTCCTCTCAGATTCCAGAACTTTCTGCCACAGAAATGTGAGGAACATGTGTTTTTTTTGCCAAATTTTGAGGTTTGCAAAGGATTCTTGGTAACAGAACCTGGTCCGAGCCCCGCAAGTCACCCCTCCTTGGATTCCCCTAGATCTCTAGTTTTCAGAAATGCACAGGTTTGGTAGGTTTCCCTAGGTGCCGGCTGAGCAAGAGGCCAAAATCTACAGGTAGGCACTTCGCAAAAAACACCTCTGTTTTCTCCCAAAATTTAGGATGTGTCCACGTTGCGCTTTGGGGTGTTTCCTGTCGCCGGCGCTAGGCCTACCCACGCAGGTGAGGTATCATTTTTATCGGGAGACTTGGGGGAACGCTGGGTGGAAGGAAATTTGTAGCTCCTCTCAGATTCCAGAACTTTCTGCCACAGAAATGTGAGGAACATGTGTTTTTTTAGCCAAATTTTGAGGTTTGCAAAGGATTCTGGGTAACAGAACCTGGTCCGAGCCCCGCAAGTCACCCCTCCTTGGATTCCCCTAGGTCTCTAGTTTTCAGAAATGCACAGGTTTGGTAGGTTTCCCTAGGTGCCGGCTGAGCTAGAGGCCAAAATCTACAGGAAGGCACTTCGCAAAAAACACCTCTGTTTTCTCCCAAAATTTAGGATGTGTCCACGTTGCGCTTTGGGGTGTTTCCTGTCGCCGACGCTAGGCCTACCCACGCAAGTGAGGTATCATTTTTATCGGGAGACTTGGGGGAACGCTGGGTGGAAGGAAATTTGTAGCTCCTCTCAGATTCCAGAACTTTCTGCCACAGAAATGTGAGGAACATGTGTTTTTTTAGCCAAATTTTGAGGTTTGCAAAGGATTCTGGGTAACAGAACCTGGTCCGAGCCCCGCAAGTCACCCCTCCTTGGATTCCCCTAGGTCTCTAGTTTTCAGAAATGCACAGGTTTGGTAGGTTTCCCTAGGTGCCGGCTGAGCAACAGGCCAAAATCTACAGGTAGGCACTTTGCAAAAAACACCTCTGTTTTTTTCCAAAATTTAGGATGTGTCCACGTTGCGCTTTGGGGTGTTTCCTGTCGCCAGCGCTAGGCCTACCCACGCAAGTGAGGTATCATTTTTATCGGGAGACTTGGGGGAACGCTGGGTGGAAGGAAATTTGTAGCTCCTCTCAGATTCCAGAACTTTCTGCCACAGAAATGTGAGGAACATGTGTTTTTTTTGCCAAATTTTGAGGTTTGCAAAGGATTCTTGGTAACAGAACCTGGTCCGAGCCCCGCAAGTCACCCCTCCTTGGATTCCTCTAGGTCTCTAGTTTTCAGAAATGCACAGGTTTGGTAGGTTTCCCTAGGTGCCGGCTGAGCAAGAGGCCAAAATCTACAGGTAGGCACTTCGCAAAAAACACCTCTGTTTTCTCCCAAAATTTAGGATGTGTCCACGTTGCGCTTTGGGGTGTTTCCTGTCGCCGGCGCTAGGCCTACCCACGCAGGTGAGGTATCATTTTTATCGGGAGACTTGGGGGAACGCTGGGTGGAAGGAAATTTGTAGCTCCTCTCAGATTCCAGAACTTTCTGCCACAGAAATGTGAGGAACATGTGTTTTTTTAGCCAAATTTTGAGGTTTGCAAAGGATTCTGGGTAACAGAACCTGGTCCGAGCGCCGCAAGTCACCCCTCCTTGGATTCCCCTAGGTCTCTAGTTTTCAGAAATGCACAGGTTTGGTAGGTTTCCCTAGGTGCCGGCTGAGCTAGAGGCCAAAATCTACAGGTAGGCACTTCGCAAAAAACACCTCTGTTTTCTCCCAAAATTTAGGATGTGTCCACGTTGCGCTTTGGGGTGTTTCCTGTCGCCGGCGCTAGGCCTACCCACGCAAGTGAGGTATCAATGTTATCGGGAGACTTGGGGGAACGCTGGGTGGAAGGAAATTTGTAGCTCCTCTCAGATTCCAGAACTTTCTGCCACAGAAATGTGAGGAACATGTGTTTTTTTAGCCAAATTTTGAGGTTTGCAAAGGATTCTGGGTAACAGAACCTGGTCCGAGCCCCGCAAGTCACCCCTCCTTGGATTCCCCTAGGTCTCTAGTTTTCAGAAATGCACAGGTTTGGTAGGTTTCCCTAGGTGCCGGCTGAGCAAGAGGCCAAAATCTACAGGTAGGCACTTCGCAAAAAACACCTCTGTTTTCTCCCAAAATTGAGGATGTGTCCACGTTGCGCTTTGGGGTGTTTCCTGTCGCCGGCGCTAGGCCTACCCACGCAAGTGAGGTATCATTTTTATCGGGAGACTTGGGGGAACGCTGGGTGGAAGGAAATTTGTAGCTCCTCTCAGATTCCAGAACTTTCTGCCACAGAAATGTGAGGAACATGTGTTTTTTTAGCCAAATTTTGAGGTTTGCAAAGGATTCTGGGTAACAGAACCTGGTCCAAGCCCCGCAAGTCACCCCTCCTTGGATTCCCCTAGGTCTCTAGTTTTCAGAAATGCACAGGTTTGGTAGGATTCCCTAGGTGCCGGCTGAGCTAGAGGCCAAAATCTACAGGTAGGCACTTCGCAAAAAACACCTCTGTTTTTTTCCAAAATTTAGGATGTGTCCACGTTGCGCTTTGGGGTGTTTCCTGTCGCCGGCGCTAGGCCTACCCACGCAAGTGAGGTATCATTTTTATCGGGAGACTTGGGGGAACGCTGGGTGGAAGGAAATTTGTAGCTCCTCTCAGATTCCAGAACTTTCTGCCACAGAAATGTGAGGAACATGTGTTTTTTTAGCCAAATTTTGAGGTTTGCAAAGGATTCTGGGTAACAGAACCTGGTCCGAGCCCCGCAAGTCACCCCTCCTTGGATTCCCCTAGGTCTCTAGTTTTCAGAAATGCACAGGTTTGGTAGGTTTCCGTAGGTGCCGGCTGAGCTAGAGGCCAAAATCTACAGGTAGGCACTTTGCAAAAAACACTTCTGTTTTTTTCCAAAATTAAGGATGTGTCCACGTTGCGCTTTGGGGTGTTTCCTGTCGCCGGCGCTAGGCCTACCCACGCAAGTGAGGTATCATTTTTATCGGGAGACTTGGGGGAACGCTGGGTGGAAGAAAATTTGTAGCTCCTCTCAGATTCCAGAACTTTCTGCCACAGAAATGTGAGGAACATGTGTTTTTTTAGCCAAATTTTGAGGTTTGCAAAGGATTCTGGGTAACAGAACCTGGTCCGAGCCCCGCCAGTCACCCCTCTTTGGATTCCCCTAGGTCTCTAGTTTTCAGAAATGCACAGGTTTGGTAGGTTTCACTAGGTGCCGGCTGAGCTAAAGGCCAAAATCTACAGGTAGGCACTTTGCAAAAAACACCTCTGTTTTTTTCCAAAATTTAGGATGTGTCCACGTTGCGCTTTGGGGTGTTTCCTGTCACCAGCGCTAGGCCTACCCACGCAAGTGAGGTATCATTTTTATCGGGAGACTTGGGGGAACGCTGGGTGGAAGGAAATTTGTAGCTCCTCTCAGATTCCAGAACATTCTGCCACAGAAATGTGAGGAACATGTTTTTCTTTTGCCAAATTTTGAGGTTTGCAAAGGATTCTTGGTAACAGAACCTGGTCCGAGCCCCGCAAGTCACCCCTCCTTGGATTCCTCTAGGTCTCTAGTTTTCAGAAATGCACAGGTTTGGTAGGTTTCCCTAGGTGCCGGCTGAGCTAGAGGCCAAAATCTACAGGTAGGCACTTCGCAAAAAACACCTCTGTTTTCTCCCAAAATTTAGGATGTGTCCACGTTGCGCTTTGGGGTGTTTCCTGTCGCCGGCGCTAGGCCTACCCACGCAAGTGAGGTATCATTTTTATCGGGAGACTTGGGGGAAGGCTGGGTGGAAGGAAATTTGTAGCTCCTCTCAGATTCCAGAACTTTCTGCCACAGAAATGTGAGGAACATGTGTTTTTTTAGCCAAATTTTGAGGTTTGCAAAGGATTCTGGGTAACAGAACCTGGTCCGAGCCCCGCAAGTCACCCCTCTTTGGATTCCCCTAGGTCTCTAGTTTTCAGAAATGCACAGGTTTGGTAGGTTTCCGTAGGTGCCGGCTGAGCTAGAGGCCAAAATCTACAGGTAGGCACTTTGCAAAAAACACTTCTGTTTTTTTCCAAAATTAAGGATGTGTCCACGTTGCGCTTTGGGGTGTTTCCTGTCGCCGGCGCTAGGCCTACCCACGCAAGTGAGGTATCATTTTTATCGGGAGACTTGGGGGAACGCTGGGTGGAAGAAAATTTGTAGCTCCTCTCAGATTCCAGAACTTTCTGCCACAGAAATGTGAGGAACATGTGTTTTTTTAGCCAAATTTTGAGGTTTGCAAAGGATTCTGGGTAACAGAACCTGGTCCGAGCCCCGCAAGTCACCCCTCTTTGGATTCCCCTAGGTCTCTAGTTTTCAGAAATGCACAGGTTTGGTAGGTTTCACTAGGTGCCGGCTGAGCTAAAGGCCAAAATCTACAGGTAGGCACTTTGCAAAAAACACCTCTGTTTTTTTCCAAAATTTAGGATGTGTCCACGTTGCGCTTTGGGGTGTTTCCTGTCGCCAGCGCTAGGCCTACCCACGCAAGTGAGGTATCATTTTTATCGGGAGACTTGGGGGAACGCTGGGTGGAAGGAAATTTGTAGCTCCTCTCAGATTCCAGAACTTTCTGCCACAGAAATGTGAGGAACATGTGTTTTTTTTGCCAAATTTTGAGGTTTGCAAAGGATTCTTGGTAACAGAACCTGGTCCGAGCCCCGCAAGTCACCCCTCCTTGGATTCCCCTAGATCTCTAGTTTTCAGAAATGCACAGGTTTGGTAGGTTTCCCTAGGTGCCGGCTGAGCAAGAGGCCAAAATCTACAGGTAGGCACTTCGCAAAAAACACCTCTGTTTTCTCCCAAAATTTAGGATGTGTCCACGTTGCGCTTTGGGGTGTTTCCTGTCGCCGGCGCTAGGCCTACCCACGCAGGTGAGGTATCATTTTTATCGGGAGACTTGGGGGAACGCTGGGTGGAAGGAAATTTGTAGCTCCTCTCAGATTCCAGAACTTTCTGCCACAGAAATGTGAGGAACTTGTGTTTTTTTAGCCAAATTTTGAGGTTTGCAAAGGATTCTGGGTAACAGAACCTGGTCCGAGCCCCGCAAGTCACCCCTCCTTGGATTCCCCTAGGTCTCTAGTTTTCAGAAATGCACAGGTTTGGTAGGTTTCCCTAGGTGCCGGCTGAGCTAGAGGCCAAAATCTACAGGAAGGCACTTCGCAAAAAACACCTCTGTTTTCTCCCAAAATTTAGGATGTGTCCACGTTGCGCTTTGGGGTGTTTCCTGTCGCCGACGCTAGGCCTACCCACGCAAGTGAGGTATCATTTTTATCGGGAGACTTGGGGGAACGCTGGGTGGAAGGAAATTTGTAGCTCCTCTCAGATTCCAGAACTTTCTGCCACAGAAATGTGAGGAACATGTGTTTTTTTAGCCAAATTTTGAGGTTTGCAAAGGATTCTGGGTCACAGAACCTGGTCCGAGCCCCGCAAGTCACCCCTCCTTGGATTCCCCTAGGTCTCTAGTTTTCAGAAATGCACAGGTTTGGTAGGTTTCCCTAGGTGCCGGCTGAGCAACAGGCCAAAATCTACAGGTAGGCACTTCGCAAAAAACACCTCTGTTTTCTCCCAAAATTGAGGATGTGTCCACGTTGCGCTTTGGGGTGTTTCCTGTCGCCGGCGCTAGGCCTACCCAGGCAAGTGAGGTATCATTTTTATCGGGAGACTTGGGGGAACGCTGGGTGGAAGGAAATTTGTAGCTCCTCTCAGATTCCAGAACTTTCTGCCACAGAAATGTGAGGTACATGTGTTTTTTTAGCCAAATTTTGAGGTTTGCAAAGGATTCTGGGTAACTGAACCTGGTCCGAGCCCCGCAAGTCACCCCTCCTTGGATTCCCCTAGGTCTCTAGTTTTCAGAAATGCACAGGTTTGGTAGGATTCCCTAGGTGCCGGCTGAGCTAGAGGCCAAAATCTACAGGTAGGCACTTCGCAAAAAACACCTCTGTTTTTTTCCAAAATTTAGGATGTGTCCACGTTGCGCTTTGGGGTGTTTCCTGTCGCCGGCGCTAGGCCTACCCACGCAAGTGAGGTATCATTTTTATCGGGAGACTTGGGGGAACGCTGGGTGGAAGAAAAGTTGTAGCTCCTCTCAGATTCCAGAACTTTCTGCCACAGAAATGTGAGGAACATGTGTTTTTTTAGCCAAATTTTGAGGTTTGCAAAGGATTCTGGGTAACAGAACCTGGTCCGAGCCCCGCAAGTCACCCCTCTTTGGATTCCCCTAGGTCTCTAGTTTTCAGAAATGCACAGGTTTGGTAGGTTTCACTAGGTGCCGGCTGAGCTAAAGGCCAAAATCTAGAGGTAGGCACTTTGCAAAAAACACCTCTGTTTTTTTCCAAAATTTAGGATGTGTCCACGTTGCGCTTTGGGGTGTTTCCTGTCGCCAGCGCTAGGCCTACCCACGCAAGTGAGGTATCATTTTTATCGGGAGACTTGGGGGAACGCTGGGTGGAAGGAAATTTGTAGCTCCTCTCAGATTCCAGAACTTTCTGCCACAGAAATATGAGGAACATGTGTTTTTTTTGCCAAATTTTGAGGTTTGCAAAGGATTCTTGGTAACAGAACCTGGTCCGAGCCCCGCAAGTCACCCCTCCTTGGATTCCTCTAGGTCTCTAGTTTTCAGAAATGCACAGGTTTGGTAGGTTTCCCTAGGTGCCGGCTGAGCAAGAGGCCAAAATCTACAGGTAGGCACTTCGCAAAAAACACCTCTGTTTTCTCCCAAAATTTAGGATGTGTCCACGTTGCGCTTTGGGGTGTTTCCTGTCGCCAGCGCTAGGCCTACCCACGCAAGTGAGGTATCATTTTTATCGGGAGACTTGGGGGAACGCTGGGTGGAAGGAAATTTGTAGCTCCTCTCAGATTCCAGAACTTTCTGCCACAGAAATGTGAGGAACATGTGTTTTTTTTGCCAAATTTTGAGGTTTGCAAAGGATTCTTGGTAACAGAACCTGGTCCGAGCCCCGCAAGTCACCCCTCCTTGGATTCCTCTAGGTCTCTAGTTTTCAGAAATGCACAGGTTTGGTAGGTTTCCCTAGGTGCCGGCTGAGCTAGAGGCCAAAATCTACAGGAAGGCACTTCGCAAAAAACACCTCTGTTTTCTCCCAAAATTTAGGATGTGTCCACGTTGCGCTTTGGGGTGTTTCCTGTCGCCGGTGCTAGGCCTACCCACGCAAGTGAGGTATCATTTTTATCGGGAGACTTGGGGGAACGCTGGGTGGAAGGAAATTTGTAGCTCCTCTCAGATTCCAGAACTTTCTGCCACAGAAATGTGAGGAACATGTGTTTTTTTAGCCAAATTTTGAGGTTTGCAAAGGATTCTGGGTAACAGAACCTGGTCCGAGCCCCGCAAGTCACCCCTCCTTGGATTCCCCTAGGTCTCTAGTTTTCAGAAATGCACAGGTTTGGTAGGTTTCCCTAGGTGCCGGCTGAGCTAGAGGCCAAAATCTACAGGAAGGCACTTCGCAAAAAACACCTCTGTTTTCTCCCAAAATTTAGGATGTGTCCACGTTGCGCTTTGGGGTGTTTCCTGTCGCCGGCGCTAGGCCTACCCACGCAAGTGAGGTATCATTTTTATCGGGAGACTTGGGGGAACGCTGGGTGGAAGGAAATTTGTAGCTCCTCTCAGATTCCAGAACTTTCTGCCACAGAAATGTGAGGAACATGTGTTTTTTTAGCCAAATTTTGAGGTTTGCAAAGGATTCTGGGTAACAGAACCTGGTCCGAGCCCCGCAAGTCACCCCTCCTTGGATTCCCCTAGGTCTCTAGTTTTCAGAAATGCACAGGTTTGGTAGGTTTCCCTAGGTGCCGGCTGAGCAACAGGCCAAAATCTACAGGTAGGCACTTCGCAAAAAACACCTCTGTTTTCTCCCAAAATTTAGGATGTGTCCACGTTGCGCTTTGGGGTGTTTCCTGTCGCCGGCGCTAGGCCTACCCACGCAAGTGAGGTATCATTTTTATCGGGAGACTTGGGGGAACGCTGGGTGGAAGGAAATTTGTAGCTCCTCTCAGATTCCAGAACTTTCTGCCACAGAAATGTGAGGAACATGTGTTTTTTTAGCCAAATTTTGAGGTTTGCAAAGGATTCTGGGTAACAGAACCTGGTCCGAGCCCCGCAAGTCACCCCTCCTTGGATTCCCCTAGGTCTCTAGTTTTCAGAAATGCACAGGTTTGGTAATATTCCCTAGGTGCCGGCTGAGCTAGAGGCCAAAATCTACAGGTAGGCACTTCGCAAAAAACACCTCTGTTTTTTTCCAAAATTTAGGATGTGTCCACGTTGCGCTTTGGGGTGTTTCCTGTCGCCGGCGCTAGGCCTACCCACGCAAGTGAGGTATCATTTTTATTGGGAGACTTGGGGGAACGCTGGGTGGAAGGAAATTTGTAGCTCCACTCAGATTCCAGAACTTTCTGCCACAGAAATGTGAGGAACATGTGTTTTTTTAGCCAAATTTTGAGGTTTGCAAAGGATTCTGGGTAACAGAACCTGGTCCGAGCCCCGCAAGTCACCCCTCTTTGGATTCCCCTAGGTCTCTAGTTTTCAGAAATGCACAGGTTTGGTAGGTTTCACTAGGTGCCGGCTGAGCTAAAGGCCAAAATCTACAGGTAGGCACTTTGCAAAAAACACCTCTGTTTTTTTCCAAAATTTAGGATGTGTCCACGTTGCGCTTTGGGGTGTTTCCTGTCGCCAGCGCTAGGCCTACCCACGCAAGTGAGGTATCATTTTTATCGGGAGACTTGGGGGAACGCTGGGTGGAAGGAAATTTGTAGCTCCTCTCAGATTCCAGAACTTTCTGCCACAGAAATGTGAGGAACATGTGTTTTTTTTGCCAAATTTTGAGGTTTGCAAAGGATTCTTGGTAACAGAACCTGGTCCGAGCCCCGCAAGTCACCCCTCCTTGGATTCCCCTAGATCTCTAGTTTTCAGAAATGCACAGGTTTGGTAGGTTTCCCTAGGTGCCGGCTGAGCAAGAGGCCAAAATCTACAGGTAGGCACTTCGCAAAAAACACCTCTGTTTTCTCCCAAAATTTAGGATGTGTCCACGTTGCGCTTTGGGGTGTTTCCTGTCGCCGGCGCTAGGCCTACCCACGCAGGTGAGGTATCATTTTTATCGGGAGACTTGGGGGAACGCTGGGTGGAAGGAAATTTGTAGCTCCTCTCAGATTCCAGAACTTTCTGCCACAGAAATGTGAGGAGCATGTGTTTTTTTAGCCAAATTTTGAGGTTTGCAAAGGATTCTGGGTAACAGAACCTGGTCCGAGCCCCGCAAGTCACCCCTCCTTGGATTCCCCTAGGTCTCTAGTTTTCAGAAATGCACAGGTTTGGTAGGTTTCCCTAGGTGCCGGCTGAGCTAGAGGCCAAAATCTACAGGAAGGCACTTCGCAAAAAACACCTCTGTTTTCTCCCAAAATTTAGGATGTGTCCACGTTGCGCTTTGGGGTGTTTCCTGTCGCCGACGCTAGGCCTACCCACGCAAGTGAGGTATCATTTTTATCGGGAGACTTGGGGGAACGCTGGGTGGAAGGAAATTTGTAGCTCCTCTCAGATTCCAGAACTTTCTGCCACAGAAATGTGAGGAACATGTGTTTTTTTAGCCAAATTTTGAGGTTTGCAAAGGATTCTGGGTAACAGAACCTGGTCCGAGCCCCGCAAGTCACCCCTCCTTGGATTCCCCTAGGTCTCTAGTTTTCAGAAATGCACAGGTTTGGTAGGTTTCCCTAGGTGCCGGCTGAGCAACAGGCCAAAATCTACAGGTAGGCACTTTGCAAAAAACACCTCTGTTTTTTTCCAAAATTTAGGATGTGTCCACGTTGCGCTTTGGGGTGTTTCCTGTCGCCAGCGCTAGGCCTACCCACGCAAGTGAGATATCATTTTTATCGGGAGACTTGGGGGAACGCTGGGTGGAAGGAAATTTGTAGCTCCTCTCAGATTCCAGAACTTTCTGCCACAGAAATGTGAGGAACATGTGTTTTTTTTGCCAAATTTTGAGGTTTGCAAAGGATTCTTGGTAACAGAACCTGGTCCGAGCCCCGCAAGTCACCCCTCCTTGGATTCCTCTAGGTCTCTAGTTTTCAGAAATGCACAGGTTTGGTAGGTTTCCCTAGGTGCCGGCTGAGCAAGAGGCCAAAATCTACAGGTAGGCACTTCGCAAAAAACACCTCTGTTTTCTCCCAAAATTTAGGATGTGTCCACGTTGCGCTTTGGGGTGTTTCCTGTCGCCGGCGCTAGGCCTACCCACGCAGGTGAGGTATCATTTTTATCGGGAGACTTGGGGGAACGCTGGGTGGAAGGAAATTTGTAGCTCCTCTCAGATTCCAGAACTTTCTGCCACAGAAATGTGAGGAACATGTGTTTTTTTAGCCAAATTTTGAGGTTTGCAAAGGATTCTGGGTAACAGAACCTGGTCCGAGCGCCGCAAGTCACCCCTCCTTGGATTCCCCTAGGTCTCTAGTTTTCAGAAATGCACAGGTTTGGTAGGTTTCCCTAGGTGCCGGCTGAGCTAGAGGCCAAAATCTACAGGTAGGCACTTCGCAAAAAACACCTCTGTTTTCTCCCAAAATTTAGGATGTGTCCACGTTGCGCTTTGGGGTGTTTCCTGTCGCCGGCGCTAGGCCTACCCACGCAAGTGAGGTATCAATGTTATCGGGAGACTTGGGGGAACGCTGGGTGGAAGGAAATTTGTAGCTCCTCTCAGATTCCAGAACTTTCTGCCACAGAAATGTGAGGAACATGTGTTTTTTTAGCCAAATTTTGAGGTTTGCAAAGGATTCTGGGTAACAGAACCTGGTCCGAGCCCCGCAAGTCACCCCTCCTTGGATTCCCCTAGGTCTCTAGTTTTCAGAAATGCACAGGTTTGGTAGGTTTCCCTAGGTGCCGGCTGAGCAACAGGCCAAAATCTACAGGTAGGCACTTCGCAAAAAACACCTCTGTTTTCTCCCAAAATTGAGGATGTGTCCACGTTGCGCTTTGGGGTGTTTCCTGTCGCCGGCGCTAGGCCTACCCACGCAAGTGAGGTATCATTTTTATCGGGAGACTTGGGGGAACGCTGGGTGGAAGGAAATTTGTAGCTCCTCTCAGATTCCAGAACTTTCTGCCACAGAAATGTGAGGAACATGTGTTTTTTTAGCCAAATTTTGAGGTTTGCAAAGGATTCTGGGTAACAGAACCTGGTCCAAGCCCCGCAAGTCACCCCTCCTTGGATTCCCCTAGGTCTCTAGTTTTCAGAAATGCACAGGTTTGGTAGGATTCCCTAGGTGCCGGCTGAGCTAGAGGCCAAAATCTACAGGTAGGCACTTCGCAAAAAACACCTCTGTTTTTTTCCAAAATTTAGGATGTGTCCACGTTGCGCTTTGGGGTGTTTCCTGTCGCCGGCGCTAGGCCTACCCACGCAAGTGAGGTATCATTTTTATCGGGAGACTTGGGGGAACGCTGGGTGGAAGGAAATTTGTAGCTCCTCTCAGATTCCAGAACTTTCTGCCACAGAAATGTGAGGAACATGTGTTTTTTTAGCCAAATTTTGAGGTTTGCAAAGGATTCTGGGTAACAGAACCTGGTCCGAGCCCCGCAAGTCACCCCTCCTTGGATTCCCCTAGGTCTCTAGTTTTCAGAAATGCACAGGTTTGGTAGGTTTCCGTAGGTGCCGGCTGAGCTAGAGGCCAAAATCTACAGGTAGGCACTTTGCAAAAAACACTTCTGTTTTTTTCCAAAATTAAGGATGTGTCCACGTTGCGCTTTGGGGTGTTTCCTGTCGCCGGCGCTAGGCCTACCCACGCAAGTGAGGTATCATTTTTATCGGGAGACTTGGGGGAACGCTGGGTGGAAGAAAATTTGTAGCTCCTCTCAGATTCCAGAACTTTCTGCCACAGAAATGTGAGGAACATGTGTTTTTTTAGCCAAATTTTGAGGTTTGCAAAGGATTCTGGGTAACAGAACCTGGTCCGAGCCCCGCCAGTCACCCCTCTTTGGATTCCCCTAGGTCTCTAGTTTTCAGAAATGCACAGGTTTGGTAGGTTTCACTAGGTGCCGGCTGAGCTAAAGGCCAAAATCTACAGGTAGGCACTTTGCAAAAAACACCTCTGTTTTTTTCCAAAATTTAGGATGTGTCCACGTTGCGCTTTGGGGTGTTTCCTGTCACCAGCGCTAGGCCTACCCACGCAAGTGAGGTATCATTTTTATCGGGAGACTTGGGGGAACGCTGGGTGGAAGGAAATTTGTAGCTCCTCTCAGATTCCAGAACATTCTGCCACAGAAATGTGAGGAACATGTGTTTTTTTTGCCAAATTTTGAGGTTTGCAAAGGATTCTTGGTAACAGAACCTGGTCCGAGCCCCGCAAGTCACCCCTCCTTGGATTCCTCTAGGTCTCTAGTTTTCAGAAATGCACAGGTTTGGTAGGTTTCCCTAGGTGCCGGCTGAGCTAGAGGCCAAAATCTACAGGTAGGCACTTCGCAAAAAACACCTCTGTTTTCTCCCAAAATTTAGGATGTGTCCACGTTGCGCTTTGGGGTGTTTCCTGTCGCCGGCGCTAGGCCTACCCACGCAAGTGAGGTATCATTTTTATCGGGAGACTTGGGGGAAGGCTGGGTGGAAGGAAATTTGTAGCTCCTCTCAGATTCCAGAACTTTCTGCCACAGAAATGTGAGGAACATGTGTTTTTTTAGCCAAATTTTGAGGTTTGCAAAGGATTCTGGGTAACAGAACCTGGTCCGAGCCCCGCAAGTCACCCCTCTTTGGATTCCCCTAGGTCTCTAGTTTTCAGAAATGCACAGGTTTGGTAGGTTTCCGTAGGTGCCGGCTGAGCTAGAGGCCAAAATCTACAGGTAGGCACTTTGCAAAAAACACTTCTGTTTTTTTCCAAAATTAAGGATGTGTCCACGTTGCGCTTTGGGGTGTTTCCTGTCGCCGGCGCTAGGCCTACCCACGCAAGTGAGGTATCATTTTTATCGGGAGACTTGGGGGAACGCTGGGTGGAAGAAAATTTGTAGCTCCTCTCAGATTCCAGAACTTTCTGCCACAGAAATGTGAGGAACATGTGTTTTTTTAGCCAAATTTTGAGGTTTGCAAAGGATTCTGGGTAACAGAACCTGGTCCGAGCCCCGCAAGTCACCCCTCTTTGGATTCCCCTAGGTCTCTAGTTTTCAGAAATGCACAGGTTTGGTAGGTTTCACTAGGTGCCGGCTGAGCTAAAGGCCAAAATCTACAGGTAGGCACTTTGCAAAAAACACCTCTGTTTTTTTCCAAAATTTAGGATGTGTCCACGTTGCGCTTTGGGGTGTTTCCTGTCGCCAGCGCTAGGCCTACCCACGCAAGTGAGGTATCATTTTTATCGGGAGACTTGGGGGAACGCTGGGTGGAAGGAAATTTGTAGCTCCTCTCAGATTCCAGAACTTTCTGCCACAGAAATGTGAGGAACATGTGTTTTTTTTGCCAAATTTTGAGGTTTGCAAAGGATTCTTGGTAACAGAACCTGGTCCGAGCCCCGCAAGTCACCCCTCCTTGGATTCCCCTAGATCTCTAGTTTTCAGAAATGCACAGGTTTGGTAGGTTTCCCTAGGTGCCGGCTGAGCAAGAGGCCAAAATCTACAGGTAGGCACTTCGCAAAAAACACCTCTGTTTTCTCCCAAAATTTAGGATGTGTCCACGTTGCGCTTTGGGGTGTTTCCTGTCGCCGGCGCTAGGCCTACCCACGCAGGTGAGGTATCATTTTTATCGGGAGACTTGGGGGAACGCTGGGTGGAAGGAAATTTGTAGCTCCTCTCAGATTCCAGAACTTTCTGCCACAGAAATGTGAGGAACTTGTGTTTTTTTAGCCAAATTTTGAGGTTTGCAAAGGATTCTGGGTAACAGAACCTGGTCCGAGCCCCGCAAGTCACCCCTCCTTGGATTCCCCTAGGTCTCTAGTTTTCAGAAATGCACAGGTTTGGTAGGTTTCCCTAGGTGCCGGCTGAGCTAGAGGCCAAAATCTACAGGAAGGCACTTCGCAAAAAACACCTCTGTTTTCTCCCAAAATTTAGGATGTGTCCACGTTGCGCTTTGGGGTGTTTCCTGTCGCCGACGCTAGGCCTACCCACGCAAGTGAGGTATCATTTTTATCGGGAGACTTGGGGGAACGCTGGGTGGAAGGAAATTTGTAGCTCCTCTCAGATTCCAGAACTTTCTGCCACAGAAATGTGAGGAACATGTGTTTTTTTAGCCAAATTTTGAGGTTTGCAAAGGATTCTGGGTAACAGAACCTGGTCCGAGCCCCGCAAGTCACCCCTCCTTGGATTCCCCTAGGTCTCTAGTTTTCAGAAATGCACAGGTTTGGTAGGTTTCCCTAGGTGCCGGCTGAGCAACAGGCCAAAATCTACAGGTAGGCACTTCGCAAAAAACACCTCTGTTTTCTCCCAAAATTGAGGATGTGTCCACGTTGCGCTTTGGGGTGTTTCCTGTCGCCGGCGCTAGGCCTACCCACGCAAGTGAGGTATCATTTTTATCGGGAGACTTGGGGGAACGCTTGGTGGAAGGAAATTTGTAGCTCCTCTCAGATTCCAGAACTTTCTGCCACAGAAATGTGAGGTACATGTGTTTTTTTAGCCAAATTTTGAGGTTTGCAAAGGATTCTGGGTAACTGAACCTGGTCCGAGCCCCGCAAGTCACCCCTCCTTGGATTCCCCTAGGTCTCTAGTTTTCAGAAATGCACAGGTTTGGTAGGAGTCCCTAGGTGCCGGCTGAGCTAGAGGCCAAAATCTACAGGTAGGCACTTCGCAAAAAACACCTCTGTTTTTTTCCAAAATTTAGGATGTGTCCACGTTGCGCTTTGGGGTGTTTCCTGTCGCCGGCGCTAGGCCTACCCACGCAAGTGAGGTATCATTTTTATCGGGAGACTTGGGGGAACGCTGGGTGGAAGAAAAGTTGTAGCTCCTCTCAGATTCCAGAACTTTCTGCCACAGAAATGTGAGGAACATGTGTTTTTTTAGCCAAATTTTGAGGTTTGCAAAGGATTCTGGGTAACAGAACCTGGTCCGAGCCCCGCAAGTCACCCCTCTTTGGATTCCCCTAGGTCTCTAGTTTTCAGAAATGCACAGGTTTGGTAGGTTTCACTAGGTGCCGGCTGAGCTAAAGGCCAAAATCTAGAGGTAGGCACTTTGCAAAAAACACCTCTGTTTTTTTCCAAAATTTAGGATGTGTCCACGTTGCGCTTTGGGGTGTTTCCTGTCGCCAGCGCTAGGCCTACCCACGCAAGTGAGGTATCATTTTTATCGGGAGACTTGGGGGAACGCTGGGTGGAAGGAAATTTGTAGCTCCTCTCAGATTCCAGAACTTTCTGCCACAGAAATATGAGGAACATGTGTTTTTTTTGCCAAATTTTGAGGTTTGCAAAGGATTCTTGGTAACAGAACCTGGTCCGAGCCCCGCAAGTCACCCCTCCTTGGATTCCTCTAGGTCTCTAGTTTTCAGAAATGCACAGGTTTGGTAGGTTTCCCTAGGTGCCGGCTGAGCAAGAGGCCAAAATCTACAGGTAGGCACTTCGCAAAAAACACCTCTGTTTTCTCCCAAAATTTAGGATGTGTCCACGTTGCGCTTTGGGGTGTTTCCTGTCGCCGGCGCTAGGCCTACCCACGCAGGTGAGGTATCATTTTTATCGGGAGACTTGGGGGAACGCTGGGTGGAAGGAAATTTGTAGCTCCTCTCAGATTCCAGAACTTTCTGCCACAGAAATGTGAGGAACATGTGTTTCTTTAGCCAAATTTTGAGGTTTGCAAAGGATTCTGGGTAACAGAACCTGGTCCGAGCCCCGCAAGTCACCCCTCCTTGGATTCCCCTAGGTCTCTAGTTTTCAGAAATGCACAGGTTTGGTAGGTTTCCCTAGGTGCCGGCTGAGCTAGAGGCCAAAATCTACAGGTAGGCACTTCGCAAAAAACACCTCTGTTTTCTCCCAAAATTTAGGATGTGTCCACGTTGCGCTTTGGGGTGTTTCCTGTCGCCGGCGCTAGGCCTACCCACGCAAGTGAGGTATCATTTTTATCGGGAGACTTGGGGGAACGCTGGGTGGAAGGAAATTTGTAGCTCCTCTCAGATTCCAGAACTTTCTGCCACAGAAATGTGAGGAACATGTGTTTTTTTAGCCAAATTTTGAGGTTTGCAAAGGATTCTGGGTAACAGAACCTGGTCCGAGCCCCGCAAGTCACCCCTCCTTGGATTCCCCTAGGTCTCTAGTTTTCAGAAATGCACAGGTTTGGTAGGTTTCCCTAGGTGCCGGCTGAGCAAGAGGCCAAAATCTACAGGTAGGCACTTCGCAAAAAACACCTCTGTTTTCTCCCAAAATTGAGGATGTGTCCACGTTGCGCTTTGGGGTGTTTCCTGTCGCCGGCGCTAGGCCTACCCACGCAAGTGAGGTATCATTTTTATCGGGAGACTTGGGGGAACGCTGGGTGGAAGGAAATTTGTAGCTCCTCTCAGATTCCAGAACTTTCTGCCACAGAAATGTGAGGAACATGTGTTTTTTTAGCCAAATTTTGAGGTTTGCAAAGGATTCTGGGTAACAGAACCTGGTCCGAGCCCCGCAAGTCACCCCTCCTTGGATTCCCCTAGGTCTCTAGTTTTCAGAAATGCACAGGTTTGGTAGGATTCCCTAGGTGCCGGCTGAGCTAGAGGCCAAAATCTACAGGTAGGCACTTCGCAAAAAACACCTCTGTTTTTTTCCAAAATTTAGGATGTGTCCACGTTGCGCTTTGGGGTGTTTCCTGTCGCCGGCGCTAGGCCTACCCACGCAAGTGAGGTATCATTTTTATCGGGAGACTTGGGGGAACGCTGGGTGGAAGGAAATTTGTAGCTCCTCTCAGATTCCAGAACTTTCTGCCACAGAAATGTGAGGAACATGTGTTTTTTTAGCCAAATTTTGAGGTTTGCAAAGGATTCTGGGTAACAGAACCTGGTCCGAGCCCCGCAAGTCACCCCTCCTTGGATTCCCCTAGGTCTCTAGTTTTCAGAAATGCACAGGTTTGGTAGGATTCCCTAGGTGCCGGCTGAGCTAGAGGCCAAAATCTACAGGTAGGCACTTCGCAAAAAACACCTCTGTTTTTTTCCAAAATTTAGGATGTGTCCACGTTGCGCTTTGGGGTGTTTCCTGTCGCCGGCGCTAGGCCTACCCACGCAAGTGAGGTATCATTTTTATCGGGAGACTTGGGGGAACGCTGGGTGGAAGGAAATTTGTAGCTCCTCTCAGATTCCAGAACTTTCTGCCACAGAAATGTGAGGAACATGTGTTTTTTTGGCCAAATTTTGAGGTTGGCAAAGGATTCTGGGTAACAGAACCTGGTCCGAGCCCCGCAAGTCACCCCTCCTTGGATTCCCCTAGGTCTCTAGTTTTCAGAAATGCACAGGTTTGGTAGGTTTCCGTAGGTGCCGGCTGAGCTAGAGGCTAAAATCTACAGGTAGGCACTTTGCAAAAAACACCTCTGTTTTTTTCCAAAATTTAGGATGTGTCCACGTTGCGCTTTGGGGTGTTTCCTGTCGCCGGCGCTAGGCCTACCCACGCAAGTGAGGTATCATTTTTATCGGGAGACTTGGGGGAACGCTGGGTGGAAGAAAAGTTGTAGCTCCTCTCAGATTCCAGAACTTTCTGCCACAGAAATGTGAGGAACATGTGTTTTTTTAGCCAAATTTTGAGGTTTGCAAAGGATTCTGGGTAACAGAACCTGGTCCGAGCCCCGCAAGTCGCCCCTCTTTGGATTCCCCTAGGTCTCTAGTTTTCAGAAATGCACAGGTTTGGTAGGTTTCACTAGGTGCCGGCTGAGCTAAAGGCCAAAATCTAGAGGTAGGCACTTCGCAAAAAACACCTCTGTTTTTTTCCAAAATTTAGGATGTGTCCACGTTGCGCTTTGGGGTGTTTCCTGTCGCCGGCGCTAGGCCTACCCACGCAAGTGAGGTATCATTTTTATCGGGAGACTTGGGGGAACGCTGGGTGGAAGAAAAGTTGTAGCTCCTCTCAGATTCCAGAACTTTCTGCCACAGAAATGTGAGGAACATGTGTTTTTTTAGCCAAATTTTGAGGTTTGCAAAGGATTCTGGGTAACAGAACCTGGTCCGAGCCCCGCAAGTCACCCCTCTTTGGATTCCCCTAGGTCTCTAGTTTTCAGAAATGCACAGGTTTGGTAGGTTTCACTAGGTGCCGGCTGAGCTAAAGGCCAAAATCTACAGGTAGGCACTTTGCAAAAAACACCTCTGTTTTTTTCCAAAATTTAGGATGTGTCCACGTTGCGCTTTGGGGTGTTTCCTGTCGCCAGCGCTAGGCCTACCCACGCAAGTGAGGTATCATTTTTATCGGGAGACTTGGGGGAACGCTGGGTGGAAGGAAATTTGTAGCTCCTCTCAGATTCCAGAACTTTCTGCCACAGAAATGTGAGGAACATGTGTTTTTTTTGCCAAATTTTGAGGTTTGCAAAGGATTCTTGGTAACAGAACCTGGTCCGAGCCCCGCAAGTCACCCCTCCTTGGATTCCTCTAGGTCTCTAGTTTTCAGAAATGCACAGGTTTGGTAGGTTTCCCTAGGTGCCGGCTGAGCAAGAGGCCAAAATCTACAGGTAGGCACTTCGCAAAAAACACCTCTGTTTTCTCCCAAAATTTAGGATGTGTCCACGTTGCGCTTTGGGGTGTTTCCTGTCGCCGGCGCTAGGCCTACCCACGCAGGTGAGGTATCATTTTTATCGGGAGACTTGGGGGAACGCTGGGTGGAAGGAAATTTGTAGCTCCTCTCAGATTCCAGAACTTTCTGCCACAGAAATGTGAGGAACATGTGTTTCTTTAGCCAAATTTTGCGGTTTGCAAAGGATTCTGGGTAACAGAACCTGGTCCGAGCCCCGCAAGTCACCCCTCCTTGGATTCCCCTAGGTCTCTAGTTTTCAGAAATGCACAGGTTTGGTAGGTTTCCCTAGGTGCCGGCTGAGCTAGAGGCCAAAATCTACAGGTAGGCACTTCGCAAAAAACACCTCTGTTTTCTCCCAAAATTTAGGATGTGTCCACGTTGCGCTTTGGGGTGTTTCCTGTCGCCGGCGCTAGGCCTACCCACGCAAGTGAGGTATCATTTTTATCGGGAGACTTGGGGGAACGCTGGGTGGAAGGAAATTTGTAGCTCCTCTCAGATTCCAGAACTTTCTGCCACAGAAATGTGAGGAACATGTGTTTTTTTAGCCAAATTTTGAGGTTTGCAAAGGATTCTGGGTAACAGAACCTGGTCCGAGCCCCGCAAGTCACCCCTCCTTGGATTCCCCTAGGTCTCTAGTTTTCAGAAATGCACAGGTTTGGTAGGTTTCCCTAGGTGCCGGCTGAGCAAGAGGCCAAAATCTACAGGTAGGCACTTCGCAAAAAACACCTCTGTTTTCTCCCAAAATTGAGGATGTGTCCACGTTGCGCTTTGGGGTGTTTCCTGTCGCCGGCGCTAGGCCTACCCACGCAAGTGAGGTATCATTTTTATCGGGAGACTTGGGGGAACGCTGGGTGGAAGGAAATTTGTAGCTCCTCTCAGATTCCAGAACTTTCTGCCACAGAAATGTGAGGAACATGTGTTTTTTTAGCCAAATTTTGAGGTTTGCAAAGGATTCTGGGTAACAGAACCTGGTCCGAGCCCCGCAAGTCACCCCTCCTTGGATTCCCCTAGGTCTCTAGTTTTCAGAAATGCACAGGTTTGGTAGGTTTCCGTAGGTGCCGGCTGAGCTAGAGTCCAAAATCTACAGGTAGGCACTTTGCAAAAAACACTTCTGTTTTTTTCCAAAATTTAGGATGTGTCCACGTTGCGCTTTGGGGTGTTTCCTGTCGCCGGCGCTAGGCCTACCCACGCAAGTGAGGTATCATTTTTATCGGGAGACTTGGGGGAACGCTGGGTGGAAGAGAATTTGTAGCTCCTCTCAGATTCCAGAACTTTCTGCCACAGAAATGTGAGGAACATGTGTTTTTTTAGCCAAATTTTGAGGTTTGCAAAGGATTCTGGGTAACAGAACCTGGTCCGAGCCCCGCAAGTCACCCCTCTTTGGATTCCCCTAGGTCTCTAGTTTTCAGAAATGCACAGGTTTGGTAGGTTTCACTAGGTGCCGGCTGAGCTAAAGGCCAAAATCTACAGGTAGGCACTTTGCAAAAAACACCTCTGTTTTTTTCCCAAATTTAGGATGTGTCCACGTTGCGCTTTGGGGTGTTTCCTGTCGCCAGCGCTAGGCCTACCCACGCAAGTGAGGTATCATTTTTATCGGGAGACTTGGGGGAACGCTGGGTGGAAGGAAATTTGTAGCTCCTCTCAGATTCCAGAACATTCTGCCACAGAAATGTGAGGAACATGTGTTTTTTTTGCCAAATTTTGAGGTTTGCAAAGGATTCTTGGTAACAGAACCTGGTCCGAGCCCCGCAAGTCACCCCTCCTTGGATTCCTCTAGGTCTCTAGTTTTCAGAAATGCACAGGTTTGGTAGGTTTCCCTAGGTGCCGGCTGAGCTAGAGGCCAAAATCTACAGGTAGGCACTTCGCAAAAAACACCTCTGTTTTCTCCCAAAATTTAGGATGTGTCCACATTGCGCTTTGGGGTGTTTCCTGTCGCCGGCGCTAGGCCTACCCACGCAAGTGAGGTATCATTTTTATCGGGAGACTTGGGGGAACGCTGGGTGGAAGGAAATTTGTAGCTCCTCTCAGATTCCAGAACTTTCTGCCACAAAAATGTGAGGAACATGTGTTTTTTTAGCCAAATTTTGAGGTTTGCAAAGGATTCTGGGTAACAGAACCTGGTCCGAGCCCCGCAAGTCACCCCTCCTTGGATTCCCCTAGGTCTCTAGTTTTCAGAAATGCACAGGTTTGGTAGGTTTCCCTAGGTGCCGGCTGAGCTAGAGGCCAAAATCTACAGGTAGGCACTTCGCAAAAAACACCTCTGTTTTTTTCAAAAATTTAGGATGTGTCCACGTTGCGCTTTGGGGTGTTTCCTGTCGCCGGCGCTTGGCCTACCCACGCAAGTGAGGTATCATTTTTATCGGGAGACTTGGGGGAACGCTGGGTGGAAGGAAATTTGTAGCTCCTCTCAGATTCCAGAACTTTCTGCCACAGAAATGAGAGGAACATGTGTTTTTTTAGCCAAATTGTGAGGTTTGCAAAGGATTCTGGGTAACAGAACCTGGTCCGAGCCCCGCAAGTCACCCCTCCTTGGATTCCCCTAGGTCTTTAGTTTTCAGAAATGCACAGGTTTGGTAGGTTTCCCTAGGTGCCGGCTGAGCAAGAGGCCAAAATCTACAGGTAGGCACTTCGCAAAAAACACCTCTGTTTTCTCCCAAAATTTAGGATGTGTCCACGTTGCGCTTTGGGGTGTTTCCTGTCGCCGGCGCTAGGCCTACCCACGCAAGTGAGGTATCATTTTTATCGGGAGACTTGGGGGAACGCTGGGTGGAAGGAAATTTGTAGCTCCTCTCAGATTCCAGAACTTTCTGCCACCGAAATGTGAGGAACATGTGTTTTTTTAGCCAAATTTTGAGGTTTGCAAAGGATTCTGGGTAACAGAACCTGGTCCGAGCCCCGCAAGTCATCCCTCCTTGGATTCCCCTAGGTCTCTAGTTGTCAGAAATGCAGAGGTTTGGTAGGTTTCCCTAGGTGCCGGCTGAGCAAGAGGCCAAAATCTACAGGTAGGCACTTCGCAAAAAACACCTCTGTTTTCTCCCAAAATTTAGGATGTGTCCACGTTGCGCTTTGGGGTGTTTCCTGTCGCCGACGCTAGGCCTACCCACGCAGGTGAGGTATCATTTTTATCGGGAGACTTGGGGGAACGCTGGGTGGAAGGAAATTTGTAGCTCCTCTCAGATTCCAGAACATTCTGCCACAGAAATGTGAGGAACATGTGTTTTTTTTGCCAAATTTTGAGGTTTGCAAAGGATTCTTGGTAACAGAACCTGGTCCGAGCCCCGCAAGTCACCCCTCCTTGGATTCCTCTAGGTCTCTAGTTTTCAGAAATGCACAGGTTTGGTAGGTTTCCCTAGGTGCCGGCTGAGCTAGAGGCCAAAATCTACAGGTAGGCACTTCGCAAAAAACACCTCTGTTTTCTCCCAAAATTTAGGATGTGTCCACGTTGAGCTTTGGGGTGTTTCCTGTCGCCGGCGCTAGGCCTACCCACGCAAGTGAGGTATCATTTTTATCGGGAGACTTGGGGGAACGCTGGGTGGAAGGAAATTTGTAGCTCCTCTCAGATTCCAGAACTTTCTGCCACAAAAATGTGAGGAACATGTGTTTTTTTTAGCCAAATTTTGAGGTTTGCAAAGGATTCTGGGTAACAGAACCTGGTCCGACCCCCCCAAAAGTCACCCCTCCTTGGATTCCCCTAGGTCTCTAGTTTTCAGAAATGCACAGGTTTGGTAGGTTTCCCTAGGTGCCGGCTGAGCTAGAGGCCAAAATCTACAGGTAGGCACTTCGCAAAAAACACCTCTGTTTTCTCCCAAAATTTAGGATGTGTCCACGTTGCGCTTTGGGGTGTTTCCTGTCGCCGGCGCTAGGCCTACCCACGCAAGTGAGGTATCATTTTTATCGGGAGACTTGGGGGAACGCTGGGTGGAAGGAAATTTGTAGCTCCTCTCAGATTCCAGAACTTTCTGCCACAGAAATGTGAGGAACATGTGTTTTTTTAGCCAAATTTTGAGGTTTGCAAAGGATTCTGGGTAACAGAACCTGGTCCGAGCCCCGCAAGTCACCCCTCCTTGGATTCCCCTAGGTCTCTAGTTTTCAGAAATGCACAGGTTTGGTAGGTTTCCCTAGGTGCCGGCTGAGCAACAGGCCAAAATCTACAGGTAGGCACTTTGCAAAAAACACCTCTGTTTTCTCCCAAAATTGAGGATGTGTCCACGTTGCGCTTTGGGGTGTTTCCTGTCGCCGGCGCTAGGCCTACCCACGCAAGTGAGGTATCATTTTTATCGGGAGACTTGGGGGAACGCTGGGTGGAAGGAAATTTGTAGCTCCTCTCAGATTCCAGAACTTTCTGCCACAGAAATGTGAGGAACATGTGTTTTTTTAGCCAAATTTTGAGGTTTGCAAAGGATTCTGGGTAACAGAACCTGGTCCGAGCCCCGCAAGTCACCCCTCCTTGGATTCCCCTAGGTCTCTAGTTTTCAGAAATGCACAGGTTTGGTAGGATTCCCTAGGTGCCGGCTGAGCTAGAGGCCAAAATCTACAGGTAGGCACTTCGCAAAAAACACCTCTGTTTTTTTCCAAAATTTAGGATGTGTCCACGTTGCGCTTTGGGGTGTTTCCTGTCGCCGGCGCTAGGCCTACCCACGCAAGTGAGGTATCATTTTTATCGGGAGACTTGGGGGAACGCTGGGTGGAAGGAAATTTGTAGCTCCTCTCAGATTCCAGAACTTTCTGCCACAGAAATGTGAGGAACATGTGTTTTTTTTGCCAAATTTTGAGGTTTGCAAAGGATTCTTGGTAACAGAACCTGGTCCGAGCCCCGCAAGTCACCCCTCCTTGGATTCCCCTAGATCTCTAGTTTTCAGAAATGTACAGGTTTGGTAGGTTTCCCTAGGTGCCGGCTGAGCAAGAGGCCAAAATCTACAGGTAGGCACTTCGCAAAAAACACCTCTGTTTTCTCCCAAAATTTAGGATGTGTCCACGTTGCGCTTTGGGGTGTTTCCTGTCGCCGGCGCTAGGCCTACCCACGCAGGTGAGGTATCATTTTTATCGGGAGACTTGGGGGAACGCTGGGTGGAAGGAAATTTGTAGCTCCTCTCAGATTCCAGAACTTTCTGCCACAGAAATGTGAGGAACATGTGTTTTTTTAGCCAAATTTTGAGGTTTGCAAAGGATTCTGGGTAACAGAACCTGGTCCGAGCCCCGCAAGTCACCCCTCCTTGGATTCCCCTAGGTCTCTAGTTTTCAGAAATGCACAGGTTTGGTAGGTTTCCCTAGGTGCCGGCTGAGCTAGAGGCCAAAATCTACAGGAAGGCACTTCGCAAAAAACACCTCTGTTTTCTCCCAAAATTTAGGATGTGTCCACGTTGCGCTTTGGGGTGTTTCCTGTCGCCGACGCTAGGCCTACCCACGCAAGTGAGGTATCATTTTTATCGGGAGACTTGGGGGAACGCTGGGTGGAAGGAAATTTGTAGCTCCTCTCAGATTCCAGAACTTTCTGCCACAGAAATGTGAGGAACATGTGTTTTTTTAGCCAAATTTTGAGGTTTGCAAAGGATTCTGGGTAACAGAACCTGGTCCGAGCCCCGCAAGTCACCCCTCCTTGGATTCCCCTAGGTCTCTAGTTTTCAGAAATGCACAGGTTTGGTAGGTTTCCCTAGGTGCCGGCTGAGCAACAGGCCAAAATCTACAGGTAGGCACTTCGCAAAAAACACCTCTGTTTTCTCCCAAAATTGAGGATGTGTCCACGTTGCGCTTTGGGGTGTTTCCTGTCGCCGGCGCTAGGCCTACCCACGCAAGTGAGGTATCATTTTTATCGGGAGACTTGGGGGAACGCTGGGTGGAAGGAAATTTGTAGCTCCTCTCAGATTCCAGAACTTTCTGCCACAGAAATGTGAGGAACATGTGTTTTTTTAGCCAAATTTTGAGGTTTGCAAAGGATTCTGGGTAACAGAACCTGGTCCGAGCCCCGCAAGTCACCCCTCCTTGGATTCCCCTAGGTCTCTAGTTTTCAGAAATGCACAGGTTTGGTAGGTTTCCCTAGGTGCCGGCTGAGCTAGAGGCCAAAATCTACAGGTAGGCACTTCGCAAAAAACACCTCTGTTTTCTCCCAAAATTTAGGATGTGTCCACGTTGCGCTTTGGGGTGTTTCCTGTCGCCGGCGCTAGGCCTACCCACGCAAGTGAGGTATCATTTTTATCGGGAGACTTGGGGGAACGCTGGGTGGAAGGAAATTTGTAGCTCCTCTCAGATTCCAGAACTTTCTGCCACAGAAATGTGAGGAACATGTGTTTTTTTAGCCAAATTTTGAGGTTTGCAAAGGATTCTGGGTAACAGAACCTGGTCCGAGCCCCGAAAGTCACCCCTCCTTGGATTCCCCTAGGTCTCTAGTTTTCAGAAATGCACAGGTTTGGTAGGTTTCCCTAGGTGCCGGCTGAGCAACAGGCCAAAATCTACAGGTAGGCACTTTGCAAAAAACACCTCTGTTTTCTCCCAAAATTGAGGATGTGTCCACGTTGCGCTTTGGGGTGTTTCCTGTCGCCGGCGCTAGGCCTACCCACGCAAGTGAGGTATCATTTTTATCGGGAGACTTGGGGGAACGCTGGGTGGAAGGAAATTTGTAGCTCCTCTCAGATTCCAGAACTTTCTGCCACAGAAATGTGAGGAACATGTGTTTTTTTAGCCAAATTTTGAGGTTTGCAAAGGATTCTGGGTAACAGAACCTGGTCCGAGCCCCGCAAGTCACCCCTCCTTGGATTCCCCTAGGTCTCTAGTTTTCAGAAATGCACAGGTTTGGTAGGTTTCCCTAGGTGCCGGCTGAGCTAGAGGCCAAAATCTACAGGTAGGCACTTCGCAAAAAACACCTCTGTTTTCTCCCAAAATTTAGGATGTGTCCACGTTGCGCTTTGGGGTGTTTCCTGTCGCCGGCGCTAGGCCTACCCACGCAAGTGAGGTATCATTTTTATCGGGAGACTTGGGGGAACGCTGGGTGGAAGGAAATTTGTAGCTCCTCTCAGATTCCAGAACTTTCTGCCACAGAAATGTGAGGAACATGTGTTTTTTTAGCCAAATTTTGAGGTTTGCAAAGGATTCTGGGTAACAGAACCTGGTCCGAGCCCCGCAAGTCACCCCTCCTTGGATTCCCCTAGGTCTCTAGTTTTCAGAAATGCACAGGTTTGGTAGGTTTCCCTAGGTGCCGGCTGAGCAACAGGCCAAAATCTACAGGTAGGCACTTTGCAAAAAACACCTCTGTTTTCTCCCAAAATTGAGGATGTGTCCACGTTGCGCTTTGGGGTGTTTCCTGTCGCCGGCGCTAGGCCTACCCACGCAAGTGAGGTATCATTTTTATCGGGAGACTTGGGGGAACGCTGGGTGGAAGGAAATTTGTAGCTCCTCTCAGATTCCAGAACTTTCTGCCACAGAAATGTGAGGAACATGTGTTTTTTTAGCCAAATTTTGAGGTTTGCAAAGGATTCTGGGTAACAGAACCTGGTCCGAGCCCCGCAAGTCACCCCTCCTTGGATTCCCCTAGGTCTCTAGTTTTCAGAAATGCACAGGTTTGGTAGGATTCCCTAGGTGCCGGCTGAGCTAGAGGCCAAAATCTACAGGTAGGCACTTCGCAAAAAACACCTCTGTTTTTTTCCAAAATTTAGGATGTGTCCACGTTGCGCTTTGGGGTGTTTCCTGTCGCCGGCGCTAGGCCTACCCACGCAAGTGAGGTATCATTTTTATCGGGAGACTTGGGGGAACGCTGGGTGGAAGGAAATTTGTAGCTCCTCTCAGATTCCAGAACTTTCTGCCACAGAAATGTGAGGAACATGTGTTTTTTTTGCCAAATTTTGAGGTTTGCAAAGGATTCTTGGTAACAGAACCTGGTCCGAGCCCCGCAAGTCACCCCTCCTTGGATTCCCCTAGATCTCTAGTTTTCAGAAATGTACAGGTTTGGTAGGTTTCCCTAGGTGCCGGCTGAGCAAGAGGCCAAAATCTACAGGTAGGCACTTCGCAAAAAACACCTCTGTTTTCTCCCAAAATTTAGGATGTGTCCACGTTGCGCTTTGGGGTGTTTCCTGTCGCCGGCGCTAGGCCTACCCACGCAGGTGAGGTATCATTTTTATCGGGAGACTTGGGGGAACGCTGGGTGGAAGGAAATTTGTAGCTCCTCTCAGATTCCAGAACTTTCTGCCACAGAAATGTGAGGAACATGTGTTTTTTTAGCCAAATTTTGAGGTTTGCAAAGGATTCTGGGTAACAGAACCTGGTCCGAGCCCCGCAAGTCACCCCTCCTTGGATTCCCCTAGGTCTCTAGTTTTCAGAAATGCACAGGTTTGGTAGGTTTCCCTAGGTGCCGGCTGAGCTAGAGGCCAAAATCTACAGGAAGGCACTTCGCAAAAAACACCTCTGTTTTCTCCCAAAATTTAGGATGTGTCCACGTTGCGCTTTGGGGTGTTTCCTGTCGCCGACGCTAGGCCTACCCACGCAAGTGAGGTATCATTTTTATCGGGAGACTTGGGGGAACGCTGGGTGGAAGGAAATTTGTAGCTCCTCTCAGATTCCAGAACTTTCTGCCACAGAAATGTGAGGAACATGTGTTTTTTTAGCCAAATTTTGAGGTTTGCAAAGGATTCTGGGTAACAGAACCTGGTCCGAGCCCCGCAAGTCACCCCTCCTTGGATTCCCCTAGGTCTCTAGTTTTCAGAAATGCACAGGTTTGGTAGGTTTCCCTAGGTGCCGGCTGAGCAACAGGCCAAAATCTACAGGTAGGCACTTCGCAAAAAACACCTCTGTTTTCTCCCAAAATTGAGGATGTGTCCACGTTGCGCTTTGGGGTGTTTCCTGTCGCCGGCGCTAGGCCTACCCACGCAAGTGAGGTATCATTTTTATCGGGAGACTTGGGGGAACGCTGGGTGGAAGGAAATTTGTAGCTCCTCTCAGATTCCAGAACTTTCTGCCACAGAAATGTGAGGAACATGTGTTTTTTTAGCCAAATTTTGAGGTTTGCAAAGGATTCTGGGTAACAGAACCTGGTCCGAGCCCCGCAAGTCACCCCTCCTTGGATTCCCCTAGGTCTCTAGTTTTCAGAAATGCACAGGTTTGGTAGGATTCCCTAGGTGCCGGCTGAGCTAGAGGCCAAAATCTACAGGTAGGCACTTCGCAAAAAACACCTCTGTTTTTTTCCAAAATGTAGGATGTGTCCACGTTGCGCTTTGGGGTGTTTCCTGTCGCCGGCGCTAGGCCTACCCACGCAAGTGAGGTATCATTTTTATCGGGAGACTTGGGGGAACGCTGGGTGGAAGAAAAGTTGTAGCTCCTCTCAGATTCCAGAACTTTCTGCCACAGAAATGTGAGGAACATGTGTTTTTTTAGCCAAATTTTGAGGTTTGCAAAGGATTCTGGGTAACAGAACCTGGTCCGAGCCCCGCAAGTCACCCCTCTTTGGATTCCCCTAGGTCTCTAGTTTTCAGAAATGCACAGGTTTGGTAGGTTTCACTAGGTGCCGGCTGAGCTAAAGGCCAAAATCTACAGGTAGGCACTTTGCAAAAAACACCTCTGTTTTTTTCCAAAATTTAGGATGTGTCCACGTTGCGCTTTGGGGTGTTTCCTGTCGCCAGCGCTAGGCCTACCCACGCAAGTGAGGTATCATTTTTATCGGGAGACTTGGGGGAACGCTGGGTGGAAGGAAATTTGTAGCTCCTCTCAGATTCCAGAACTTTCTGCCACAGAAATGTGAGGAACATGTGTTTTTTTTGCCAAATTTTGAGGTTTGCAAAGGATTCTTGGTAACAGAACCTGGTCCGAGCCCCGCAAGTCACCCCTCCTTGGATTCCTCTAGGTCTCTAGTTTTCAGAAATGCACAGGTTTGGCAGGTTTCCCTAGGTGCCGGCTGAGCAAGAGGCCAAAATCTACAGGTAGGCACTTCGCAAAAAACACCTCTGTTTTCTCCCAAAATTTAGGATGTGTCCACGTTGCGCTTTGGGGTGTTTCCTGTCGCCGGCGCTAGGCCTACCCACGCAGGTGAGGTATCATTTTTATCGGGAGACTTGGGGGAACGCTGGGTGGAAGGAAATTTGTAGCTCCTCTCAGATTCCAGAACTTTCTGCCACAGAAATGTGAGGAACATGTGTTTTTTTTGCCAAATTTTGAGGTTTGCAAAGGATTCTTGGTAACAGAACCTGGTCCGAGCCCCGCAAGTCACCCCTCCTTGGATTCCCCTAGATCTCTAGTTTTCAGAAATGTACAGGTTTGGTAGGTTTCCCTAGGTGCCGGCTGAGCAAGAGGCCAAAATCTACAGGTAGGCACTTCGCAAAAAACACCTCTGTTTTCTCCCAAAATTTAGGATGTGTCCACGTTGCGCTTTGGGGTGTTTCCTGTCGCCGGCGCTAGGCCTACCCACGCAGGTGAGGTATCATTTTTATCGGGAGACTTGGGGGAACGCTGGGTGGAAGGAAATTTGTAGCTCCTCTCAGATTCCAGAACTTTCTGCCACAGAAATGTGAGGAACATGTGTTTTTTTAGCCAAATTTTGAGGTTTGCAAAGGATTCTGGGTAACAGAACCTGGTCCGAGCCCCGCAAGTCACCCCTCCTTGGATTCCCCTAGGTCTCTAGTTTTCAGAAATGCACAGGTTTGGTAGGTTTCCCTAGGTGCCGGCTGAGCTAGAGGCCAAAATCTACAGGAAGGCACTTCGCAAAAAACACCTCTGTTTTCTCCCAAAATTTAGGATGTGTCCACGTTGCGCTTTGGGGTGTTTCCTGTCGCCGACGCTAGGCCTACCCACGCAAGTGAGGTATCATTTTTATCGGGAGACTTGGGGGAACGCTGGGTGGAAGGAAATTTGTAGCTCCTCTCAGATTCCAGAACTTTCTGCCACAGAAATGTGAGGAACATGTGTTTTTTTAGCCAAATTTTGAGGTTTGCAAAGGATTCTGGGTAACAGAACCTGGTCCGAGCCCCGCAAGTCACCCCTCCTTGGATTCCCCTAGGTCTCTAGTTTTCAGAAATGCACAGGTTTGGTAGGTTTCCCTAGGTGCCGGCTGAGCAACAGGCCAAAATCTACAGGTAGGCACTTCGCAAAAAACACCTCTGTTTTCTCCCAAAATTGAGGATGTGTCCACGTTGCGCTTTGGGGTGTTTCCTGTCGCCGGCGCTAGGCCTACCCACGCAAGTGAGGTATCATTTTTATCGGGAGACTTGGGGGAACGCTGGGTGGAAGGAAATTTGTAGCTCCTCTCAGATTCCAGAACTTTCTGCCACAGAAATGTGAGGAACATGTGTTTTTTTAGCCAAATTTTGAGGTTTGCAAAGGATTCTGGGTAACAGAACCTGGTCCGAGCCCCGCAAGTCACCCCTCCTTGGATTCCCCTAGGTCTCTAGTTTTCAGAAATGCACAGGTTTGGTAGGATTCCCTAGGTGCCGGCTGAGCTAGAGGCCAAAATCTACAGGTAGGCACTTCGCAAAAAACACCTCTGTTTTTTTCCAAAATGTAGGATGTGTCCACGTTGCGCTTTGGGGTGTTTCCTGTCGCCGGCGCTAGGCCTACCCACGCAAGTGAGGTATCATTTTTATCGGGAGACTTGGGGGAACGCTGGGTGGAAGAAAAGTTGTAGCTCCTCTCAGATTCCAGAACTTTCTGCCACAGAAATGTGAGGAACATGTGTTTTTTTAGCCAAATTTTGAGGTTTGCAAAGGATTCTGGGTAACAGAACCTGGTCCGAGCCCCGCAAGTCACCCCTCTTTGGATTCCCCTAGGTCTCTAGTTTTCAGAAATGCACAGGTTTGGTAGGTTTCACTAGGTGCCGGCTGAGCTAAAGGCCAAAATCTACAGGTAGGCACTTTGCAAAAAACACCTCTGTTTTTTTCCAAAATTTAGGATGTGTCCACGTTGCGCTTTGGGGTGTTTCCTGTCGCCAGCGCTAGGCCTACCCACGCAAGTGAGGTATCATTTTTATCGGGAGACTTGGGGGAACGCTGGGTGGAAGGAAATTTGTAGCTCCTCTCAGATTCCAGAACTTTCTGCCACAGAAATGTGAGGAACATGTGTTTTTTTTGCCAAATTTTGAGGTTTGCAAAGGATTCTTGGTAACAGAACCTGGTCCGAGCCCCGCAAGTCACCCCTCCTTGGATTCCTCTAGGTCTCTAGTTTTCAGAAATGCACAGGTTTGGCAGGTTTCCCTAGGTGCCGGCTGAGCAAGAGGCCAAAATCTACAGGTAGGCACTTCGCAAAAAACACCTCTGTTTTCTCCCAAAATTTAGGATGTGTCCACGTTGCGCTTTGGGGTGTTTCCTGTCGCCGGCGCTAGGCCTACCCACGCAGGTGAGGTATCATTTTTATCGGGAGACTTGGGGGAACGCTGGGTGGAAGGAAATTTGTAGCTCCTCTCAGATTCCAGAACTTTCTGCCACAGAAATGTGAGGAACATGTGTTTTTTTAGCCAAATTTTGAGGTTTGCAAAGGATTCTGGGTAACAGAACCTGGTCCGAGCCCTGCAAGTCACCCCTCCTTGGATTCCCCTAGGTCTCTAGTTTTCAGAAATGCACAGGTTTGGTAGGTTTCCCTAGGTGCCGGCTGAGCTAGAGGCCAAAATCTACAGGTAGGCACTTCGCAAAAAACACCTCTGTTTTCTCCCAAAATTTAGGATGTGTCCACGTTGCGCTTTGGGGTGTTTCCTGTCGCCGGCGCTAGGCCTACCCACGCAAGTGAGGTATCATTTTTATCGGGAGACTTGGGGGAACGCTGGGTGGAAGGAAATTTGTAGCTCCTCTCAGATTCCAGAACTTTCTGCCACAGAAATGTGAGGAACATGTGTTTTTTTAGCCAAATTTTGAGGTTTGCAAAGGATTCTGGGTAACAGAACCTGGTCCGAGCCCCGCAAGTCACCCCTCCTTGGATTCCCCTAGGTCTCTAGTTTTCAGAAATGCACAGGTTTGGTAGGTTTCCCTAGGTGCCGGCTGAGCAAGAGGCCAAAATCTACAGGTAGGCACTTCGCAAAAAACACCTCTGTTTTCTCCCAAAATTGAGGATGTGTCCACGTTGCGCTTTGGGGTGTTTCCTGTCGCCGGCGCTAGGCCTACCCACGCAAGTGAGGAATCATTTTTATCGGGAGACTTGGGGGAACGCTGGGTGGAAGGAAATTTGTAGCTCCTCTCAGATTCCAGAACTTTCTGCCACAGAAATGTGAGGAACATGTGTTTTTTTAGCCAAATTTTGAGGTTTGCAAAGGATTCTGGGTAACAGAACCTGGTCCGAGCCCCGCAAGTCACCCCTCCTTGGATTCCCCTAGGTCTCTAGTTTTCAGAAATGCACAGGTTTGGTAGGATTCCCTAGGTGCCGGCTGAGCTAGAGGCCAAAATCTACAGGTAGGCACTTCGCAAAAAACACCTCTGTTTTTTTCCAAAATTTAGGATGTGTCCACGTTGCGCTTTGGGGTGTTTCCTGTCGCCGGCGCTAGGCCTACCCACGCAAGTGAGGTATCATTTTTATCGGGAGACTTGGGGGAACGCTGGGTGGAAGGAAATTTGTAGCTCCTCTCAGATTCCAGAACTTTCTGCCACAGAAATGTGAGGAACATGTGTTTTTTTAGCCAAATTTTGAGGTTTGCAAAGAATTCTGGGTAACAGAACCTGGTCCGAGCCCCGCAAGTCACCCCTCCTTGGATTCCCCTAGGTCTCTAGTTTTCAGAAATGCACAGGTTAGGTAGGTTTCCGTAGGTGCCGGCTGAGCTAGAGGCCAAAATCTACAGGTAGGCACTTTGCAAAAAACACTTCTGTTTTTTTCCAAAATTTAGGATGTGTCCACGTTGCGCTTTGGGGTGTTTCCTGTCGCCGGCGCTAGGCCTACCCACACAAGTGAGGTATCATTTTTATCGGGAGACTTGGGGGAACGCTGGGTGGAAGAAAATTTGTAGCTCCTCTCAGATTCCAGAACTTTCTGCCACAGAAATGTGAGGAACATGTGTTTTTTTAGCCAAATTTTGAGGTTTGCAAAGGATTCTGGGTAACAGAACCTGGTCCGAGCCCCGCAAGTCACCCCTCTTTGGATTCCCCTAGGTCTCTAGTTTTCAGAAATGCACAGGTTTGGTAGGTTTCACTAGGTGCCGGCTGAGCTAAAGGCCAAAATCTACAGGTAGGCACTTTGCAAAAAACACCTCTGTTTTTTTCCAAAATTTAGGATGTGTCCACGTTGCGCTTTGGGGTGTTTCCTGTCGCCAGCGCTAGGCCTACCCACGCAAGTGAGGTATCATTTTTATCGGGAGACTTGGGGGAACGCTGGGTGGAAGGAAATTTGTAGCTCCTCTCAGATTCCAGAACATTCTGCCACAGAAATGTGAGGAACATGTGTTTTTTTTGCCAAATTTTGAGGTTTGCAAAGGATTCTTGGTAACAGAACCTGGTCCGAGCCCCGCAAGTCACCCCTCCTTGGATTCCTCTAGGTCTCTAGTTTTCAGAAATGCACAGGTTTGGTAGGTTTCCCTAGGTGCCGGCTGAGCTAGAGGCCAAAATCTACAGGTAGGCACTTCGCAAAAAACACCTCTGTTTTCTCCCAAAATTTAGGATGTGTCCACGTTGCGCTTTGGGGTGTTTCCTGTCGCCGGCGCTAGGCCTACCCACGCAAGTGAGGTATCATTTTTATCGGGAGACTTGGGGGAACGCTGGGTGGAAGGAAATTTGTAGCTCCTCTCAGATTCCAGAACTTTCTGCCACAAAAATGTGAGGAACATGTGTTTTTTTTGCCAAATTTTGAGGTTTGCAAAGGATTCTGGGTAACAGAACCTGGTCCGAGCCCCGCAAGTCACCCCTCCTTGGATTCCCCTAGGTCTCTAGTTTTCAGAAATGCACTGGTTTGGTAGGTTTCCCTAGGTGCCGGCTGAGCTAGAGGCCAAAATCTACAGGTAGGCACTTCGCAAAAAACACCTCTGTTTTTTTCCAAAATTTAGGATGTGTCCACGTTGCGCTTTGGGGTGTTTCCTGTCGCCGGCGCTAGGCCTACCCACGCAAGTGAGGTATCATTTTTATCGGGAGACTTGGGGGAACGCTGGGTGGAAGGAAATTTGTAGCTCCTCTCAGATTCCAGAACTTTCTGCCACAGAAATGAGAGGAACATGTGTTTTTTTAGCCAAATTTTGAGGTTTGCAAAGGATTCTGGGTAACAGAACCTGGTCCGAGCCCCGCAAGTCACCCCTCCTTGGATTCCCCTAGGTCTCTAGTTTTCAGAAATGCACAGGTTTGGTAGGTTTCCCTAGGTGCCGGCTGAGCTAGAGGCCAAAATCTACAGGTAGGCACTTCGCAAAAAACACCTCTGTTTTTTTCCAAAATTTAGGATGTGTCCACGTTGCGCTTTGGGGTGTTTCCTGTCGCGGGCGCTAGGACTACCCACACAAGTGAGGTATCATTTTTATCGGGAGACTTTGGGGAACGCTGGTTGGAAGGAAATTTGTGGCTCCTCTCAGATTCCAGAACTTGCTGTCACCGAAATGTGAGGAAATTTGTTTTTTTAGCCAAATTTTGAGGTTTGCAAAGGATTCTGGGTAACAGAACCTGGTCCGAGCCCCGCAAGTCACCCCTCCTTGGATTCCCCTAGGTCTCTAGTTTTCAAAAATGCACAGGTTTGGTAGGTTTCCCTAGGTGCCGGCTGAGCAAGAGGCCAAAATCTACAGGTAGGCACTTCGCAAAAAACACCTCTGTTTTCTCCCAAAATTAAGGATGTGTCCACGTTGCGCTTTGGGGTGTTTCCTGTCGCCGGCGCTAGGCCTACCCACGCAAGTGAGGTATCATTTTTATCGGGAGACTTGGGGGAACGCTGGGTGGAAGGAAATTTGTAGCTCCTCTCAGATTCCAGAACTTTCTGCCACAGAAATGTGAGGAACATGTGTTTTTTTAGCCAAATTATGAGGTTTGCAAAGGATTCTGGGTAACAGAACCTGGTCCGAGCCCCGCAAGTCACCCCTCCTTGGATTCCCCTAGGTCTCTAGTTTTCAGAAATGCACAGGTTTGGTAGGATTCCCTAGGTGCCGGCTGAGCTAGAGGCCAAAATCTACAGGTAGGCACTTCAGAAAAAACACCTCTGGTTTTTTCCAAAATTTAGGATGTGTCCACGTTGCGCTTTGGGGTGTTTCCTGTCGCCGGCGCTAGGCCTACCCACGCAAGTGAGGTATCATTTTTATCGGGAGACTTGGGGGAACGCTGGGTGGAAGGAAATTTGTAGCTCCTCTCAGATTCCAGAACTTTCTGCCACAGAAATGTGAGGAACATGTGTTTTTTTAGCCAAATTTTGAGGTTTGCAAAGGATTCTGGGTAACAGAACCTGGTCCGAGCCCCGCAAGTCACCCCTCCTTGGATTCCCCTAGGTCTCTAGTTTTCAGAAATGCACAGGTTAGGTAGGTTTCCGTAGGTGCCGGCTGAGCTAGAGGCCAAAATCTACAGGTAGGCACTTTGCAAAAAACACTTCTGTTTTTTTCCAAAATTTAGGATGTGTCCACGTTGCGCTTTGGGGTGTTTCCTGTCGCCGGCGCTAGGCCTACCCACACAAGTGAGGTATCATTTTTATCGGGAGACTTGGGGGAACGCTGGGTGGAAGAAAATTTGTAGCTCCTCTCAGATTCCAGAACTTTCTGCCACAGAAATGTGAGGAACATGTGTTTTTTTAGCCAAATTTTGAGGTTTGCAAAGGATTCTGGGTAACAGAACCTGGTCCGAGCCCCGCAAGTCACCCCTCCTTGGATTCCCCTAGGTCTCTAGTTTTCAGAAATGCACAGGTTTGGTAGGTTTCCCTAGGTGCCGGCTGAGCTAGAGGCCAAAATCTACAGGTAGGCACTTCGCAAAAAACACCTCTGTTTTTTTCCAAAATTTAGGATGTGTCCACGTTGCGCTTTGGGGTGTTTCCTGTCGCGGGCGCTAGGACTACCCACACAAGTGAGGTATCATTTTTATCGGGAGACTTTGGGGAACGCTGGTTGGAAGGAAATTTGTGGCTCCTCTCAGATTCCAGAACTTGCTGTCACCGAAATGTGAGGAAATTTGTTTTTTTAGCCAAATTTTGAGGTTTGCAAAGGATTCTGGGTAACAGAACCTGGTCCGAGCCCCGCAAGTCACCCCTCCTTGGATTCCCCTAGGTCTCTAGTTTTCAGAAATGCACAGGTTTGGTAGGTTTCCCTAGGTGCCGGCTGAGCAAGAGGCCAAAATCTACAGGTAGGCACTTCGCAAAAAACACCTCTGTTTTCTCCCAAAATTGAGGATGTGTCCACGTTGCGCTTTGGGGTGTTTCCTGTCGCCGGCGCTAGGCCTACCCACGCAAGTGAGGTATCATTTTTATCGGGAGACTTGGGGGAACGCTGGGTGGAAGGAAATTTGTAGCTCCTCTCAGATTCCAGAACTTTCTGCCACAGAAATGTGAGGAACATGTGTTTTTTTAGCCAAATTATGAGGTTTGCAAAGGATTCTGGGTAACAGAACCTGGTCCGAGCCCCGCAAGTCACCCCTCCTTGGATTCCCCTAGGTCTCTAGTTTTCAGAAATGAACAGGTTTGGTAGGATTCCCTAGGTGCCGGCTGAGCTAGAGGCCAAAATCTACAGGTAGGCACTTCGCAAAAAACACCTCTGTTTTTTTCCAAAATTTAGGATGTGTCCACGTTGCGCTTTGGGGTGTTTCCTGTCGCCGGCGCTAGGCCTACCCACGCAAGTGAGGTATCATTTTTATCGGGAGACTTGGGGGAACGCTGGGTGGAAGGAAATTTGTAGCTCCTCTCAGATTCCAGAACTTTCTGCCACAGAAATGTGAGGAACATGTGTTTTTTTAGCCAAATTTTGAGGTTTGCAAAGGATTCTGGGTAACAGAACCTGGTCCGAGCCCCGCAAGTCACCCCTCCTTGGATTCCCCTAGGTCTCTAGTTTTCAGAAATGCACAGGTTAGGTAGGTTTCCGTAGGTGCCGGCTGAGCTAGAGGCCAAAATCTACAGGTAGGCACTTTGCAAAAAACACTTCTGTTTTTTTCCAAAATTTAGGATGTGTCCACGTTGCGCTTTGGGGTGTTTCCTGTCGCCGGCGCTAGGCCTACCCACACAAGTGAGGTATCATTTTTATCGGGAGACTTGGGGGAACGCTGGGTGGAAGAAAATTTGTAGCTCCTCTCAGATTCCAGAACTTTCTGCCACAGAAATGTGAGGAACATGTGTTTTTTTAGCCAAATTTTGAGGTTTGCAAAGGATTCTGGGTAACAGAACCTGGTCCGAGCCCCGCAAGTCACCCCTCTTTGGATTCCCCTAGGTCTCTAGTTTTCAGAAATGCACAGGTTTGGTAGGTTTCACTAGGTGCCGGCTGAGCTAAAGGCCAAAATCTACAGGTAGGCACTTTGCAAAAAACACCTCTGTTTTTTTCCAAAATTTAGGATGTGTCCACGTTGCGCTTTGGGGTGTTTCCTGTCGCCAGCGCTAGGCCTACCCACGCAAGTGAGGTATCATTTTTATCGGGAGACTTGGGGGAACGCTGGGTGGAAGGAAATTTGTAGCTCCTCTCAGATTCCAGAACTTTCTGCCACAGAAATGTGAGGAACATGTGTTTTTTTTGCCAAATTTTGAGGTTTGCAAAGGATTCTTGGTAACAGAACCTGGTCCGAGCCCCGCAAGTCACCCCTCCTTGGATTCCCCTAGATCTCTAGTTTTCAGAAATGCACAGGTTTGGTAGGTTTCCCTAGGTGCCGGCTGAGCAAGAGGCCAAAATCTACAGGTAGGCACTTCGCAAAAAACACCTCTGTTTTCTCCCAAAATTTAGGATGTGTCCACGTTGCGCTTTGGGGTGTTTCCTGTCGCCGGCGCTAGGCCTACCCACGCAGGTGAGGTATCATTTTTATCGGGAGACTTGGGGGAACGCTGGGTGGAAGGAAATTTGTAGCTCCTCTCAGATTCCAGAACTTTCTGCCACAGAAATGTGAGGAACATGTGTTTTTTTAGCCACATTTTGAGGTTTGCAAAGGATTCTGGGTAACAGAACCTGGTCCGAGCCCCGCAAGTCACCCCTCCTTGGATTCCCCTAGGTCTCTAGTTTTCAGAAATGCACAGGTTTGGTAGGTTTCCCTAGGTGCCGGCTGAGCTAGAGGCCAAAATCTACAGGAAGGCACTTCGCAAAAAACACCTCTGTTTTCTCCCAAAATTTAGGATGTGTCCACGTTGCGCTTTGGGGTGTTTCCTGTCGCCGACGCTAGGCCTACCCATGCAAGTGAGGTATCATTTTTATCGGGAGACTTGGGGGAACGCTGGGTGGAAGGAAATTTGTAGCTCCTCTCAGATTCCAGAACTTTCTGCCACAGAAATGTGAGGAACATGTGTTTTTTTAGCCAAATTTTGAGGTTTGCAAAGGATTCTGGGTAACAGAACCTGGTCCGAGCCCCGCAAGTCACCCCTCCTTGGATTCCCCTAGGTCTCTAGTTTTCAGAAATGCACAGGTTAGGTAGGTTTCCGTAGGTGCCGGCTGAGCTAGAGGCCAAAATCTACAGGTAGGCACTTTGCAAAAAACACTTCTGTTTTTTTCCAAAATTTAGGATGTGTCCACGTTGCGCTTTGGGGTGTTTCCTGTCGCCGGCGCTAGGCCTACCCACACAAGTGAGGTATCATTTTTATCGGGAGACTTGGGGGAACGCTGGGTGGAAGAAAATTTGTAGCTCCTCTCAGATTCCAGAACTTTCTGCCACAGAAATGTGAGGAACATGTGTTTTTTTAGCCAAATTTTGAGGTTTGCAAAGGATTCTGGGTAACAGAACCTGGTCCGAGCCCCGCAAGTCACCCCTCCTTGGATTCCCCTAGGTCTCTAGTTTTCAGAAATGCACAGGTTTGGTAGGTTTCCCTAGGTGCCGGCTGAGCTAGAGGCCAAAATCTACAGGTAGGCACTTCGCAAAAAACACCTCTGTTTTTTTCCAAAATTTAGGATGTGTCCACGTTGCGCTTTGGGGTGTTTCCTGTCGCGGGCGCTAGGACTACCCACACAAGTGAGGTATCATTTTTATCGGGAGACTTTGGGGAACGCTGGTTGGAAGGAAATTTGTGGCTCCTCTCAGATTCCAGAACTTGCTGTCACCGAAATGTGAGGAAATTTGTTTTTTTAGCCAAATTTTGAGGTTTGCAAAGGATTCTGGGTAACAGAACCTGGTCCGAGCCCCGCAAGTCACCCCTCCTTGGATTCCCCTAGGTCTCTAGTTTTCAGAAATGCACAGGTTTGGTAGGTTTCCCTAGGTGCCGGCTGAGCAAGAGGCCAAAATCTACAGGTAGGCACTTCGCAAAAAACACCTCTGTTTTCTCCCAAAATTGAGGATGTGTCCACGTTGCGCTTTGGGGTGTTTCCTGTCGCCGGCGCTAGGCCTACCCACGCAAGTGAGGTATCATTTTTATCGGGAGACTTGGGGGAACGCTGGGTGGAAGGAAATTTGTAGCTCCTCTCAGATTCCAGAACTTTCTGCCACAGAAATGTGAGGAACATGTGTTTTTTTAGCCAAATTATGAGGTTTGCAAAGGATTCTGGGTAACAGAACCTGGTCCGAGCCCCGCAAGTCACCCCTCCTTGGATTCCCCTAGGTCTCTAGTTTTCAGAAATGAACAGGTTTGGTAGGATTCCCTAGGTGCCGGCTGAGCTAGAGGCCAAAATCTACAGGTAGGCACTTCGCAAAAAACACCTCTGTTTTTTTCCAAAATTTAGGATGTGTCCACGTTGCGCTTTGGGGTGTTTCCTGTCGCCGGCGCTAGGCCTACCCACGCAAGTGAGGTATCATTTTTATCGGGAGACTTGGGGGAACGCTGGGTGGAAGGAAATTTGTAGCTCCTCTCAGATTCCAGAACTTTCTGCCACAGAAATGTGAGGAACATGTGTTTTTTTAGCCAAATTTTGAGGTTTGCAAAGGATTCTGGGTAACAGAACCTGGTCCGAGCCCCGCAAGTCACCCCTCCTTGGATTCCCCTAGGTCTCTAGTTTTCAGAAATGCACAGGTTAGGTAGGTTTCCGTAGGTGCCGGCTGAGCTAGAGGCCAAAATCTACAGGTAGGCACTTTGCAAAAAACACTTCTGTTTTTTTCCAAAATTTAGGATGTGTCCACGTTGCACTTTGGGGTGTTTCCTGTCGCCGGCGCTAGGCCTACCCACACAAGTGAGGTATCATTTTTATCGGGAGACTTGGGGGAACGCTGGGTGGAAGAAAATTTGTAGCTCCTCTCAGATTCCAGAACTTTCTGCCACAGAAATGTGAGGAACATGTGTTTTTTTAGCCAAATTTTGAGGTTTGCAAAGGATTCTGGGTAACAGAACCTGGTCCGAGCCCCGCAAGTCACCCCTCTTTGGATTCCCCTAGGTCTCTAGTTTTCAGAAATGCACAGGTTTGGTAGGTTTCACTAGGTGCCGGCTGAGCTAAAGGCCAAAATCTACAGGTAGGCACTTTGCAAAAAACACCTCTGTTTTTTTCCAAAATTTAGGATGTGTCCACGTTGCGCTTTGGGGTGTTTCCTGTCGCCAGCGCTAGGCCTACCCACGCAAGTGAGGTATCATTTTTATCGGGAGACTTGGGGGAACGCTGGGTGGAAGGAAATTTGTAGCTCCTCTCAGATTCCAGAACATTCTGCCACAGAAATGTGAGGAACATGTGTTTTTTTTGCCAAATTTTGAGGTTTGTAAAGGATTCTTGGTAACAGAACCTGGTCCGAGCCCCGCAAGTCACCCCTCCTTGGATTCCTCTAGGTCTCTAGTTTTCAGAAATGCACAGGTTTGGTAGGTTTCCCTAGGTGCCGGCTGAGCTAGAGGCCAAAATCTACAGGTAGGCACTTCGCAAAAAACACCTCTGTTTTCTCCCAAAATTTAGGATGTGTCCACGTTGCGCTTTGGGGTGTTTCCTGTCGCCGGCGCTAGGCCTACCCACGCAAGTGAGGTATCATTTTTATCGGGAGACTTGGGGGAACGCTGGGTGGAAGGAAATTTGTAGCTCCTCTCAGATTCCAGAACTTTCTGCCACAAAAATGTGAGGAACATGTGTTTTTTTAGCCAAATTTTGAGGTTTGCAAAGGATTCTGGGTAACAGAACCTGGTCCGAGCCCCGCAAGTCACCCCTCCTTGGATTCCCCTAGGTCTCTAGTTTTCAGAAATGCACTGGTTTGGTAGGTTTCCCTAGGTGCCGGCTGAGCTAGAGGCCAAAATCTACAGGTAGGCACTTCGCAAAAAACACCTCTGTTTTTTTCCAAAATTTAGGATGTGTCCACGTTGCGCTTTGGGGTGTTTCCTGTCGCCGGCGCTAGGCCTACCCACGCAAGTAAGGTATCATTTTTATCGGGAGACTTGGGGGAACGCTGGGTGGAAGGAAATTTGTAGCTCCTCTCAGATTCCAGAACTTTCTGCCACAGAAATGAGAGGAACATGTGTTTTTTTAGCCAAATTTTGAGGTTTGCAAAGGATTCTGGGTAACAGAACCTGGTCCGAGCCCCGCAAGTCACCCCTCCTTGGATTCCCCTAGGTCTCTAGTTTTCAGAAATGCACAGGTTTGGTAGGTTTCCCTAGGTGCCGGCTGAGCTAGAGGCCAAAATCTACAGGTAGGCACTTCACAAAAAACACCTCTGTTTTTTTCCAAAATTTAGGATGTGTCCACGTTGCGCTTTGGGGTGTTTCCTGTCGCTGGCGCTAGGCCTACCCACGCAAGTGAGGTATCATTTTTATCGGGAAACTTGGGGGAACGCTGGGTGGAAGGAAATTTGTAGCTCCTCTCAGATTCCAGAACTTTCTGCCACAGAAATGTGAGGAACATGTGTTTTTTTAGCCAAATTTTGAGGTTTGCAAAGGATTCTGGGTAACAGAACCTGGTCCGAGCCCCGCAAGTCACCCCTCCTTGGATTCCCCTAGGTCTCTAGTTTTCAGAAATGCACAGGTTTGGTAGGTTTCCCTAGGTGCCGGCTGAGCTAGAGGCCAAAATCTACAGGTAGGCACTTCGCAAAAAACACCTCTGTTTTTTTCCAAAATTTAGGATGTGTCCACGTTGCGCTTTGGAGTGTTCCCTGTCGCCAGCGCTAGGCCTACCCACGCAAGTGAGGTATCATTTTTATCGGGAGACTTGGGGGAACGCTGGGTGGAAGGAAATTTGTAGCTCCTCTCAGATTCCAGAACTTTCTGCCACAAAAATGTGAGGGGCATGTGTTTTTTTAGCCAAATTTTGAGGTTTGCAAAGGATGCTGGGTAACAGAACCTGGTCCGAGTCCCGCAAGTCACCCCTCCTTGGATTTCCCTAGGTCTCTAGTTTTCAGAAATGCACAGGTTTGGTAGGTTTCCCTAGGTGCCGGCTGAGCTAGAGGCCAAAATCTACAGGTAGGCACTTCGCAAAAAACACCTCTGTTTTTTTCCAAAATTTAGGATGTGTCCACGTTGCGCTTTGGTGTGTTTCCTGTCGCCGGCGCTAGGCCTACCCACGCAAGTGAAGTATCATTTTTATCGGGAGACTTGGGGGAACGCTGGGTGGAAGGAAATTTGTAGCTCCTCTCAGATTCCAGAACTTTCTGCCACAGAAATGTGAGGAACATGTGTTTTTTTAGCCAAATTTTGAGGTTTGCAAAGGATTCTGGGTAACAGAACCTGGTCCGAGCCCCACAAGTCACCCCTCCTTGGATTCCCCTAGGTCTCTAGTTTTCAGAAATGCACAGGTTTGGTAGGTTTCCCTAGGTGCCGGCTGAGCTAGAGGCCAAAATCTACAGGTAGGCACTTCGCAAAAAACACCTCTGTTTTTTTCAAAAATTTAGGATGTGTCCACGTTGCGCTTTGGGGTGTTTCCTGTCGCCGGCGCTAGGCCTACCCATGCAAGTGAGGTATCATTTTTATCAGGAGACTTGGGGGAACGCTGGGTGGAAGGAAATTTGTAGCTCCTCTCAGATTCCAGAACTTTCTGCCACAGAAATGTGAGGAACATGTGTTTTTTTAGCCAAATTTTGAGGTTTGCAAAGGATTCTGGGTAACAGAACCTGGTCCGAGCCCCGCAAGTCACCCCTCCTTGGATTCCCCTAGGTCTCTAGTTTTCAGAAATGCACAGGTTTGGTAGGTTTCCGTAGGTGCCGGCTGAGCTAGAGGCCAAAATCTACAGGTAGGCACTTTGCAAAAAACACCTCTGTTTTTTTCCAAAATTTAGGATGTGTCCACGTTGCGCTTTGGGGGGTTTCCTGTCGCCGGCGCTAGGCCTACCCACGCAAGTGAGGTATCATTTTTATCGGGAGACTTGGGGGAACGCTGGGTGGAAGAAAATTTGTAGCTCCTCTCAGATTCCAGAACTTTCTGCCACAGAAATGTGAGGAACATGTGTTTTTTTAGCCAAATTTTGAGGTTTGCAAAGGATTCTGGGTAACAGAACCTGGTCCGAGCCCCACAAGTCACCCCTCCTTGGATTCCCCTAGGTCTCTAGTTTTCAGAAATGTACAGGTTTGGTAGGTTTCCCTAGGTGCCGGCTGAGCTAAAGGCCAAAATCTACAGGTAGGCACTTTGCAAAAAACACCTCTGTTTTTTTCCAAAATTTAGGATGTGTCCACGTTGCGCTTTGGGGTGTTTCCTGTCGCCAGCGCTAGGCCTACCCACGCAAGTGAGGTATCATTTTTATCGGGAGACTTGGGGGAACGCTGGGTGGAAGGAAATTTGTAGCTCCTCTCAGATTCCAGAACATTCTGCCACAGAAATGTGAGGAACATGTGTTTTTTTTGCCAAATTTTGAGGTTTGCAAAGGATTCTTGGTAACAGAACCTGGTCCGAGCCCCGCAAGTCACCCCTCCTTGGATTCCTCTAGGTCTCTAGTTTTCAGAAATGCACAGGTTTGGTAGGTTTCCCTAGGTGCCGGCTGAGCTAGAGGCCAAAATCTACAGGTAGGCACTTCGCAAAAAACACCTCTGTTTTCTCTCAAAATTTAGGATGTGTCCACGTTGCGCTTTGGGGTGTTTCCTGTCGCCGGCGCTAGGCCTACCCACGCAAGTGAGGTATCATTTTATCGGGAGACTTGGGGGAACGCTGGGTGGAAGGAAATTTGTAGCTCCTCTCAGATTCCAGAACTTTCTGCCACAAAAATGTGAGGAACATGTGTTTTTTTTAGCCAAATTTTGAGGTTTGCAAAGGATTCTGGGTAACAGAACCTGGTCCGAGCCCCGCAAGTCACACCTCCTTGGATTCCCCTAGGTCTCTAGTTTTCAGAAATGCACAGGTTTGGTAGGTTTCCCTAGGTGCCGGCTGAGCTAGAGGCCAAAATCTACAGGTAGGCACTTCGCAAAAAACACCTCTGTTTTTTTCCAAAATTTAGGATGCGTCCACGTTGCGCTTTGGGGTGTTTCCTGTCGCCGGCGCTAGGCCTACCCACGCAAGTGAGGTATCATTTTTATCGGGAGACTTGGGGGAACGCTGGGTGGAAGGAAATTTGTAGCTCCTCTCAGATTCCAGAACTTTCTGCCACAGAAATGTGAGGAACATGTGTTTTTTTAGCCAAATTTTGAGGTTTGCAAAGGATTCTGGGTAACAGAACCTGGTCCGAGCCCCGCAAGTCACCCCTCCTTGGATTCCCCTAGGTCTCTAGTTTTCAGAAATGCACAGGTTTGGTAGGTTTCCCTAGGTGCCGGCTGAGCTAGAGGCCAAAATCTACAGGTAGGCACTTCGCAAAAAACACCTCTGTTTTTTTTCAAAAATTTAGGATGTGTCCACGTTGCGCTTTGGGGTGTTTCCTGTCGCCGGCGCTAGGCCTACCCACGCAAGTGAGGTATCATTTTTATCTGGAAACTTGGGGGAACGCTGGGTGGAAGGAAATTTGTAGCTCCTCTCAGATTCCAGAACTTTCTGCCACAGAAATGTGAGGAACATGTGTTTTTTTAGCCAAATTTTGAGGTTTGCAAAGGATTCTGGGTAACAGAACCTGGTCCGAGCCTCGCAAGTAACCCCTCCTTGGATTCCCCTAGGTCTCTAGTTTTCAGAAATGCACAGGTTTGGTAGGTTTCCCTAGGTGCCGGCTGAGCTAGAGGCCAAAATCTACAGGTAGGCACTTCGCAAAAAACACCTCTGTTTTTTTCCAAAATTTAGGATGTGTCCACGTTGCGCTTTGGAGTGTTCCCTGTCGCCAGCGCTAGGCCTACCCACGCAAGTGAGGTATCATTTTTATCGGGAGACTTGGGGGAACGCTGGGTGGAAGGAAATTTGTAGCTCCTCTCAGATTCCAGAACTTTCTGCCACAAAAATGTGAGGGGCATGTGTTTTTTTAGCCAAATTTTGAGGTTTGCAAAGGATGCTGGGTAACAGAACCTGGTCCGAGCCCCGCAAGTCACCCCTCCTTGGATTTCCCTAGGTCTCTAGTTTTCAGAAATGCACAGGTTTGGTAGGTTTCCCTAGGTGCCGGCTGAGCTAGAGGCCAAAATCTACAGGTAGGCACTTCGCAAAAAACACCTCTGTTTTTTTCCAAAATTTAGGATGTGTCCACGTTGCGCTTTGGTGTGTTTCCTGTCGCCGGCGCTAGGCCTACCCACGCAAGTGAAGTATCATTTTTATCGGGAGACTTGGGGGAACGCTGGGTGGAAGGAAATTTGTAGCTCCTCTCAGATTCCAGAACTTTCTGCCACAGAAATGTGAGGAACATGTGTTTTTTTAGCCAAATTTTGAGGTTTGCAAAGGATTCTGGGTAACAGAACCTGGTCCGAGCCCCACAAGTCACCCCTCCTTGGATTCCCCTAGGTCTCTAGTTTTCAGAAATGCACAGGTTTGGTAGGTTTCCCTAGGTGCCGGCTGAGCTAGAGGCCAAAATCTACAGGTAGGCACTTCGCAAAAAACACCTCTGTTTTTTTCAAAAATTTAGGATGTGTCCACGTTGCGCTTTGGGGTGTTTCCTGTCGCCAGCGCTAGGCCTACCCACGCAAGTGAGGTATCATTTTTATCGGGAGACTTGGGGGAACGCTGGGTGGAAGGAAATTTGTAGCTCCTCTCAGATTCCAGAACTTTCTGCCACAAAAATGTGAGGGGCATGTGTTTTTTTAGCCAAATTTTGAGGTTTGCAAAGGATGCTGGGTAACAGAACCTGGTCCGAGCCCCGCAAGTCACCCCTCCTTGGATTTCCCTAGGTCTCTAGTTTTCAGAAATGCACAGGTTTGGTAGGTTTCCCTAGGTGCCGGCTGAGCTAGAGGCCAAAATCTACAGGTAGGCACTTCGCAAAAAACACCTCTGTTTTTTTCCAAAATTTAGGATGTGTCCACGTTGCGCTTTGGTGTGTTTCCTGTCGCCGGCGCTAGGCCTACCCACGCAAGTGAAGTATCATTTTTATCGGGAGACTTGGGGGAACGCTGGGTGGAAGGAAATTTGTAGCTCCTCTCAGATTCCAGAACTTTCTGCCACAGAAATGTGAGGAACATGTGTTTTTTTAGCCAAATTTTGAGGTTTGCAAAGGATTCTGGGTAACAGAACCTGGTCCGAGCCCCACAAGTCACCCCTCCTTGGATTCCCCTAGGTCTCTAGTTTTCAGAAATGCACAGGTTTGGTAGGTTTCCCTAGGTGCCGGCTGAGCTAGAGGCCAAAATCTACAGGTAGGCACTTCGCAAAAAACACCTCTGTTTTTTTCAAAAATTTAGGATGTGTCCACGTTGCGCTTTGGGGTGTTTCCTGTCGCCGGCGCTAGGCCTACCCATGCAAGTGAGGTATAATTTTTATCAGCAGACTTGGGGGAACGCTGGGTGGAAGGAAATTTGTAGCTCCTCTCAGATTCCAGAACTTTCTGCCACAGAAATGTGAGGAACATGTGTTTTTTTAGCCAAATTTTGAGGTTTGCAAAGGATTCTGGGTAACAGAACCTGGTCCGAGCCCCGCAAGTCACCCCTCCTTGGATTACCCTAGGTCTCTAGTTTTCAGAAATGCACAGGTTTGGTAGGTTTCCGTAGGTGCCGGCTGAGCTAGAGGCCAAAATCTACAGGTAGGCACTTTGCAAAAAACACCTCTGTTTTTTTCCAAATTTTAGGATGTGTCCACGTTGCGCTTTGGGGGGTTTCCTGTCGCCGGCGCTAGGCCTACCCACGCAAGTGAGGTATCATTTTTATCGGGAGACTTGGGGGAACGCTGGGTGGAAGAAAATTTGTAGCTCCTCTCAGATTCCAGAACTTTCTGCCACAGAAATGTGAGGAACATGTGTTTTTTTAGCCAAATTTTGAGGTTTGCAAAGGATTCTGGGTAACAGAACCTGGTCCGAGCCCCGCAAGTCACCCCTCTTTGGATTCCCCTAGGTCTCTAGTTTTCAGAAATGCACAGGTTTGGTAGGTTTCACTAGGTGCCGGCTGAGCTAAAGGCCAAAATCTACAGGTAGGCACTTTGCAAAAAACACCTCTGTTTTTTTCCAAAATTTAGGATGTGTCCACGTTGCGCTTTGGGGTGTTTCCTGTCGCCAGCGCTAGGCCTACCCACGCAAGTGAGGTATCATTTTTATCGGGAGACTTGGGGGAACGCTGGGTGGAAGGAAATTTGTAGCTCCTCTCAGATTCCAGAACATTCTGCCACAGAAATGAGAGGAACATGTGTTTTTTTTGCCAAATTTTGAGGTTTGCAAAGGATTCTTGGTAACAGAACCTGGTCCGAGCCCCGCAAGTCACCCCTCCTTGGATTCCTCTAGGTCTCTAGTTTTCAGAAATGCACAGGTTTGGTAGGTTTCCCTAGGTGCCGGCTGAGCTAGAGGCCAAAATCTACAGGTAGGCACTTCGCAAAAAACACCTCTGTTTTCTCTCAAAATTTAGGATGTGTCCACGTTGCGCTTTGGGGTGTTTCCTGTCGCCGGCGCTAGGCCTACCCACGCAAGTGAGGTATCATTTTTATCGGGAGACTTGGGGGAACGCTGGGTGGAAGGAAATTTGTAGCTCCTCTCAGATTCCAGAACTTTCTGCCACAAAAATGTGAGGAACATGTGTTTTTTTAGCCAAATTTTGAGGTTTGCAAAGGATTCTGGGTAACAGAACCTGGTCCGAGCCCCGCAAGTCACACCTCCTTGGATTCCCCTAGGTCTCTAGTTTTCAGAAATGCACAGGTTTGGTAGGTTTCCCTAGGTGCCGGCTGAGCTAGAGGCCAAAATCTACAGGTAGGCACTTCGCAAAAAACACCTCTGTTTTTTTCCAAAATTTAGGATGTGTCCACGTTGCGCTTTGGGGTGTTTCCTGTCGCCGGCGCTAGGCCTACCCACGCAAGTGAGGTATCATTTTTATCGGGAGACTTGGGGGAACGCTGGGTGGAAGGAAATTTGTAGCTCCTCTCAGATTCCAGAACTTTCTGCCACAGAAATGTGAGGAACATGTGTTTTTTTAGCCAAATTTTGAGGTTTGCAAAGGATTCTGGGTAACAGAACCTGGTCCGAGCCCCGCAAGTCACCCCTCCTTGGATTCCCCTAGGTCTCTAGTTTTCAGAAATGCACAGGTTTGGTAGGTTTCCCTAGGTGCCGGCTGAGCTAGAGGCCAAAATCTACAGGTAGGCACTTCGCAAAAAACACCTCTGTTTTTTTCAAAAATTTAGGATGTGTCCACGTTGCGCTTTGGGGTGTTTCCTGTCGCCGGCGCTAGGCCTACCCACGCAAGTGAGGTATCATTTTTATCTGGAAACTTGGGGGAACGCTGGGTGGAAGGAAATTTGTAGCTCCTCTCAGATTCCAGAACTTTCTGCCACAGAAATGTGAGGAACATGTGTTTTTTTAGCCAAATTTTGAGGTTTGCAAAGGATTCTGGGTAACAGAACCTGGTCCGAGCCCCGCAAGTAACCCCTCCTTGGATTCCCCTAGGTCTCTAGTTTTCAGAAATGCACAGGTTTGGTAGGTTTCCCTAGGTGCCGGCTGAGCTAGAGGCGAAAATCTACAGGTAGGCACTTCGCAAAAAACACCTCTGTTTTTTTCCAAAATTTAGGATGTGTCCACGTTGCGCTTTGGAGTGTTCCCTGTCGCCAGCGCTAGGCCTACCCACGCAAGTGAGGTATCATTTTTATCGGGAGACTTGGGGGAACGCTGGGTGGAAGGAAATTTGTAGCTCCTCTCAGATTCCAGAACTTTCTGCCACAAAAATGTGAGGGGCATGTGTTTTTTTAGCCAAATTTTGAGGTTTGCAAAGGATGCTGGGTAACAGAACCTGGTCCGAGCCCCGCAAGTCACCCCTCCTTGGATTTCCCTAGGTCTCTAGTTTTCAGAAATGCACAGGTTTGGTAGGTTTCCCTAGGTGCCGGCTGAGCTAGAGGCCAAAATCTACAGGTAGGCACTTCGCAAAAAACACCTCTGTTTTTTTCCAAAATTTAGGATGTGTCCACGTTGCGCTTTGGTGTGTTTCCTGTCGCCGGCGCTAGGCCTACCTACGCAAGTGAAGTATCATTTTTATCGGGAGACTTGGGGGAACGCTGGGTGGAAGGAAATTTGTAGCTCCTCTCAGATTCCACAACTTTCTGCCACAGAAATGTGAGGAACATGTGTTTTTTTAGCCAAATTTTGAGGTTTGCAAAGGATTCTGGGTAACAGAACCTGGTCCGAGCCCCACAAGTCACCCCTCCTTGGATTCCCCTAGGTCTCTAGTTTTCAGAAATGCACAGGTTTGGTAGGTTTCCCTAGGTGCCGGCTGAGCTAGAGGCCAAAATCTACAGGTAGGCACTTCGCAAAAAACACCTCTGTTTTTTTCAAAAATTTAGGATGTGTCCACGTTGCGCTTTGGGGTGTTTCCTGTCGCCGGCGCTAGGCCTACCCATGCAAGTGAGGTATCATTTTTATCGGGAGACTTGGGGGAACGCTGGGTGGAAGGAAATTTGTAGCTCCTCTCAGATTCCAGAACTTTCTGCCACAAAAATGTGAGGAACATGTGTTTTTTTAGCCAAATTTTGAGGTTGGCAAAGGATTCTGGGTAACAGAACCTGGTCCGAGCCCCGCAAGTCACCCCTCCTTGGATTCCCCTAGGTCTCTAAATTTCAGAAATGCACAGGTTTGGTAGGTTTCCCTAGGTGCCGGCTGAGCTAGAGGCCAAAATCTACAGGTAGGCACTTCGCAAAAAACACCTCTGTTTTTTTCAAAAATTTAGGATGTGTCCACGTTGCGCTTTGGGGTGTTTCCTGTCGCCGGCGCTAGGCCTACCCACGCAAGTGAGGTATCATTTGTATCGGGAAACTTGGGGGAACGCTGGGTGGAAGGAAATTTGTAGCTCCTCTCAGATTCCAGAACTTTCTGCCACAGAAATGTGAGGAACATGTGTTTTTTTAGCCAAATTTTGAGGTTTGCAAAGGATTCTGGGTAACAGAACCTGGTCCGAGCCCCGCAAGTCACCCCTCCTTGGATTCCCCTAGGTCTCTAGTTTTCAGAAATGCACAGGTTTGGTAGATTTCCCTAGGTGCCGGCTGAGCTAGAGGCCAAAATCTACAGGTAGGCACTTCGCAAAAAACACCTCTGTTTTTTTCCAAAATTTAGGATGTGTCCACGTTGCGCTTTGGAGTGTTCCCTGTCGCCAGCGCTAGGCCTACCCACGCAAGTGAGGTATCATTTTTATCGGGAGACTTGGGGGAACGCTGGGTGGAAGGAAATTTGTAGCTCCTCTCAGATTCCAGAACTTTCTGCCACAAAAATGTGAGGGGCATGTGTTTTTTTAGCCAAATTTTGAGGTTTGCAAAGGATTCTGGGTAACAGAACCTGGTCCGAGCCCCGCAAGTCACCCCTCCTTGGATTCCCCTAGGTCTCTAGTTTTCAGAAATGCACAGGTTTGGTAGGTTTCCCTAGGTGCCGGCTGAGCTAGAGGCCAAAATCTTCAGGTAGGCACTTCGCAAAAAACACCTCTGTTTTTTCCCAAAATTTAGGATGTGTCCACGTTGCGCTTTGGTGTGTTTCCTGTCGCCGGCGCTAGGCCTACCCACGCAAGTGAAGTATCATTTTTATCGGGAGACTTGGGGGAACGCTGGGTGGAAGGAAATTTGTAGCTCCTCTCAGATTCCAGAACTTTCAGCCACAGAAATGTGAGGAACATGTGTTTTTTTAGCCAAATTTTGAGGTTTGCAAAGGATTCTGGGTAACAGAACCTGGTCCGAGCCCCACAAGTCACCCCTCCTTGGATTCCCCTAGGTCTCTAGTTTTCAGAAATGCACAGGTTTGGTAGGTTTCCCTAGGTGCCGGCTGAGCTAGAGGCCAAAATCTACAGGTAGGCACTTCGCAAAAAACACCTCTGTTTTTTTCCAAAATTTAGGATGTGTCCACGTTGCGCTTTGGGGTGTTTCCTGTCGCCGGCGCTAGGCCTACCCATGCAAGTGAGGTATCATTTTTATCAGGAGACTTGGGGGAACGCTGGGTGGAAGGAAATTTGTAGCTCCTCTCAGATTCCAGAACTTTCTGCCACAGAAATGTGAGGAACATGTGTTTTTTTAGCCAAATTTTGAGGTTTGCAAAGGATTCTGGGTAACAGAACCTGGTCCGAGCCCCGCAAGTCACCCCTCCTTGGATTCCCCTAGGTCTCTAGTTTTCAGAAATGCACAGTTTTGGTAGGTTTTCCTAGGTGCCGGCTGAGCTAGAGGCCAAAATCTACAGGTAGGCACTTCGCAAAAAACACCTCTGTTTTCTCCCAAAGTTTAGGATGTGTTCACGTTGCGCTTTGGGGTGTTTCCTGTCGCCGGCGCTAGGCCTACCCACGCAAGTGAGGTATCATTTTTATCGGGAGAGTTGGGGGAACGCTGGGTGGAAGGAAATTTGTAGCTCCTCTCAGATTCCAGAACTTTCTGCCACAGAAATGTGAGGAACATGTGTTTTTTTAGCCAAATTTTGAGGTTTGCAAAGGATTCTGGGTAACAGAACCTGGTCCGAGCCCCGCAAGTCACCCCTCCTTGGATTCCCCTAGGTCTCTAGTTTTCAGAAATGCACAGGTTTGGTAGGTTTCCCTAGGTGCCGGCTGAGCTAGAGGCCAAAATCTACAGGTAGGCAGTTCGCAAAAAACACCTCTGTTTTTTTCCAAAATTTAGGATGTGTCCACGTTGCGCTTTGGGGTGTTTCCTGTCGCCAGCGCTAGGCCTACCCACGCAAGTGAGGTATCATTTTTATCGGGAGACTTGGGGGAACGCTGGGTGGAAGGAAATTTGTAGCTCCTCTCAGATTCCAGAACTTTCTGCCACAAAAATGTGAGGGACATGTGTTTTTTTAGCCAAATTTTGAGGTTTGCAAAGGATTCTGGGTAACAGAACCTGGTCCGAGCCCCGCAAGTCACCCCTCCTTGGATTCCCCTAGGTCTCTAGTTTTCAGAAATGCACAGGTTTGGTAGGTTTCCCTAGGTGCCGGCTGAGCTAGAGGCCAAAATCTACAGGTAGGCACTTCGCAAAAAACACCTCTGTTTTTTTCCAAAATTTAGGATGTGTCCACGTTGCGCTTTGGGGTGTTTCCTGTCGCCGGCGCTAGGCCTACCCACGCAAGTGAGGTATCATTTTTATCGGGAGACTTGGGGGAACGCTGGGTGGAAGGAAATTTGTAGCTCCTCTCAGATTCCAGAACTTTCTGCCACAAAAATGTGAGGGACATGTGTTTTTTTAGCCAAATTTTGAGGTTTGCAAAGGATTCTGGGTAACAGAACCTGGTCCGAGCCCCGCAAGTCACCCCTCCTTGGATTCCCCTAGGTCTCTAGTTTTCAGAAATGCACAGGTTTGGTAGGTTTCCCTAGGTGCCGGCTGAGCTAGAGGCCAAAATCTACAGGTAGGCACTTCGCAAAAAACACCTCTGTTTTTTTCCAAAATTTAGGATGTGTCCACGTTGCGCTTTGGGGTGTTTCCTGTCGCCGGCGCTAGGCCTACCCACGCAAGTGAGGTATCATTTTTATCGGGAGACTTGGGGGAACGCTGGGTGGAAGGAAATTTGTAGCTCCTCTCAGATTCCAGAACTTTCTGCCACTGAAATGTGAGGAACATGTGTTTTTTTAGCCAAATTTTGAGGTTTGCAAAGGATTCTGGGTAACAGAACCTGGTCCGAGCCCCGCAAGTCACCCCTCCTTGGATTCCCCTAGGTCTCTAGTTTTCAGAAATGCACAGGTTTGGTAGGTTTCCCTAGGTGCCGGCTGAGCTAGAGGCCAAAATCTACAGGTAGGCACTTCGCAAAAAACACCTCTGTTTTCTCCCAAAATTTTGGATGTGTCCACGTTGCGCTTTGGGGCGTTTCCTGTCGCGGGCGCTAGGCCTACCCACACAAGTGAGGTATCATTTTTATCGGGAGACTTGGGGGAACATAGATTAGCAAAACAAGTGCTATTGCCCCTTGTCTTTCTCTACATTTTTTCCTTCCAAATATAGGAGAGTGTGTAAAAAAGACATCTATTTTTTGAGAAATTCCCTATAATTCACATGCTTGTATGGTCACCCCGGAATTCAGAGATGTGCAAATAACCACTGCTCCTCAGCACCTTATCTTGTGCCCTTTTTGGAAATGCAAAGGTTTTCTTGATAGCAATTTTTTACTCTTTATATTTCAGCAAATGAATTGCTGTATACCCGGTATAGAATGAAAACGCACGTCAGGGTGCAGCTCATTTATTGGCTCTGGGTTCCTTGGGTTCTTGATGAACCTACAAGCCCTATATATCCCCGCAACCAGAGGAGTCCAGCAGACGTAACGGTATATTGCTTTCGATAATCTGACATTGCAGGGAAAAGTTACAGTGTAAAACGTAGAGAAACATTTATGTTTTTTTCACCTCAATTTCAATATTTTTCTTTTTCAGTTGTTATTTTCTGTAGGAAACCCTTGTAGGATCTTCACAAATGACCCCTTGCTGAATTCAGAATTGTGTCTACTTTTCAGAAATGTTTAGGTTTCTGGGATCCAGCATTGGTTTCATGCCCATTTCTGTCACTGACTGAAGGAGGCTGAAAGCACAAAAAATTGCAAAAATGGGGTATGTCCCAGTAAAATGCCAAAATTGTGTTGAAAAATTGGGTTTTCGGATTCAAGTCTGCCTGTTCCTGAAATCTGGGAAGCTGCTGAGTTTAGCACCGCAAACCCTTTGTTGATGCCATTTTCAGGGGGAAAACCACAAGCCTTCTTCTGCAGCCACTTTTTCCAATTTTTTTGAAAAAAACGAAATTTTCACTGTATTTTGGCCAATTTCTTGGCCTCCTTCAAGGGAACCCACAAAGTCTGGGTACCTCTAGAATCCCTAGGATGTTGGAAAAAAAGGACGCAAATTTGGCTTGGTTAGCTTATGTGGACAAAAAGTTATGAGGGCCTAAGCGCAAACTGCCCCAAATAGGCAAAAAAAGGCCTGGCACAGGAGGGGGAAAAGGCCTGGCAGCGAAGGGTTAAGTAAGCAGACATAAAGTTGCTACCCCTGTCTGATACCACCTCTTTTGGAAAGCCCTCCCTGGAAAAGATTCCCAGGAGGGCCTTTGCCACTGCAGGAGCTGTAGTGGTCCTTAGAGGAATTGCCTCAGGATATCTGGTGGCATGGTCCACTACCACCAAAATAAACCTATTGCCTGAAGCAGTAGGAGGGTCAAGGGGGCCAACTATGTCAACCCCTACCCTTTCATAGGGAACCCCAACCACAGGTAGTGGAATAAGGGGTGCCTTGGGGGTGCCACCTGTTTTGCCACTGGCTTGACAGGTGACACAGGACTTACAAAATTCCTTTGTGTCCTCTGACATTCTAGGCCAATGAAACAAGGGAACAAGCCTGTCCCATGTTTTCATCTGCTCCAAATGTCCAGCCAAGGGAATGTCGTGGGCTAGAGTTAGGAGGATCTCTCTGTATTGCAGGGGAATAACCAATCTCCTGGCAGCTCCAGGTTTTGGGTCCCTTGCCTCTGTATTCAAGAGGTTGTCCTCCCAGTAAACTCTGTGAGAGTCACTGACATCCCCATTTTGCTGTTTGACAGCTTGCTGTCTTAGACCCTCTAATGTGGGACAGGTCTGCTGTGCCACACTCAGCTCCTCCCTGGCAGGCCCCCCTCCACCCAAAAGCTCAGCAGTGTCTGCTTCCAGCTCCTCTGGTGAAGGTTCTGCACAGGGGGGGGGAATTCTTCTTCCTCAGAAGTTGAATCCACTGTAGAGGGAGGGATAGTAGGTAGTGTTTTACCTTTACTAACCCTAGCTTTAGGGAGCACTTGGTCCATTGTTCCAGGATCCAAGTCACCCTGTCCTTTTTGCTTTTTGGCCTGACCCTGGTCAAAGCAAAAATATGCCCTGGAATGCCCAGCACTGCTGCATGAGCCTCCAACTCCACTTCTGCCCAAGCTGATGTCTCTAAATCGTTCCCTAGTAGACGGTCTACAGGTAAATCTGAGGCAACCACAACTTTCTTTGGACCAGTAAACCCCCCCCCCCCCCAGTTGAGATTCACAACAGCCATGGGGTGGCTAAGAGTGTTGTTATGAGCATCAGTCACTTGGTACTGGTGACCAAGTAGGTGTTGTTCAGGGTAGACCAGTTTCTCTATTACCATGGTAACACTGGCACCTGTGTCCCTGTAGTCCTGAACCTCAACACCATTTATTAGGGGAAGTTGCTTGTACTTATCCATATTAAGGGGACAAGCAACCAAGGTGGCCAGATCAATGGCACCTTCAGAGACTAACACAGCCTCTGTGGTCTCCCTAACAAGACCGACCCCAACTAAATTACCAAAAGTGATCCCAGCTACTCCCTTGGATTGGCTATTAGTAGGTTTGCTCTCACCACCACTACTATTACTAGGGGCACTAGGTGTAGCAGTAGGGGTTGTGGTAGTGGGAGGCTTGGTGCTTTTCTTTGGACAACTGGCATCAGTTGTCCAATGGCCTTTTACTTTACATAAATAGCACCATGGTTTCTTTACTTGATTAGAATAGGATTTGGACCCACCACCCCCACCAGAGTGTGTTTGTGGGCGTGATGAAGACTCATTTTTAGATTTGTCCCCACCCTTGTCTGAAGACTTACCATCCTTCCTCTTGCCATCCTTGTCACCCCCTGTATGAACTTTTCTGTTCACTCTTGTTCTGACCCATTTGTCTGCCTTCTTTCCCAATTCTTGGGGAGAGGTCAGATCTGAGTCCACTAGATATTGGTGCAACAAATCAGACACACAGTTATTAAGAATATGTTCTCTCAGGATTAAGTTATACAGGCTTTCATAGTCAGAAACTTTACTGCCATGTAACCACCCCTCCAAGGCCTTCACTGAATGGTCAACAAAGTCTACCCAGTCTTGTGAAGACTCCTTTTTGGTTTCTCTGAACTTGATCCTGTACTGTTCAGTGGTTGAGACATAACCATCTAGAAGTGCATTCTTTAAAACTGTAACATTATTGGCATCACTTTCCTTCACTGTAAGGAGCCTATCCCTACCCTTTCCACTGAAAGATAGCCATAGGATAGCAGCCCACTGCCTTTGAGGGACCCCCTGTACAACACAGGCCCTCTCAAGTGCAGCAAACCACTTGTTAATGTCATCCCCCTCCTTGTAAGGGGGAACTATCTTGTGCAGATTCCTAGAATCATGCTCTTTTACAGGATTACTATCTGTAATACTGCTGCTGCCACCATGGGGTCCAAACCCCAACCTCTGTCTTTCTTTTTCTAAGTCAAATTCTTCCCTGTCTACATCCAGCTGTTGCTTTTTAAGCTTCAGCCTGGACTCTTCCACTCTCAATCTATTTAGTTCCCTTTCTAACACTCTGTCATCACGGTGGGTGGGTTGGGCATGCTTAGACACAGAAGAATGGTGTGAATGAACAGAGGGAGACCTGTCCCTAACAGATGGCACTCTAACAACCTGGCCTAAAGGAGTGACATCCCTACTGTGATGAGAACTCACATTAGTACCAGCCATACTAGGTGGCCTGCTAAGGGGCAGGTTGGGAAGGTTCCCATCTAACACTTTTCCTGGGGCTACCCCAGAATCAGAGTGTGAACCATCAGCTAATCTGTCACCTGATGTGCCAGCTATGGCCTTATCATTTTCAATGAGCATATTAACCAACAATTCTCTAGAGGGATTCTTCCCTACCCCTAAACCTCTATCAATGCAGAGACTCCTTACACCTTTCCAGTTAAGGTGGTCATAAGCTGTGCTGGCCAGATCCAGAGTTTGACCTGTACCAGACATGATAGGAAAAGGTTTAAGGGACAGAAAAAGAAAGAAAAAGTTTTAGAACTTTTTAAAGAACAGAAAAAAACCTTTTTCAACTTTTAAGAAACTTTTTGAAAGTTTAGAGGTACTTTTCAGCACTTAGCAATAGAGTAAGAGAAGAAAAGCAAAACATTTTGGTTAGGTGTACATACACTGAACTTGTTTTGTATATTTTTCTCTTATGAAAAGTACAAAATGACAAAGTGGTAAGTAGTTACAAGTACTTATCCCACCGCTGCACAACCAATGTAGGAAGCTGGCCTGGTTTGTAGTGGTACCAAGGGGTACTTACACTCTGCACCAGGTCCAGTTATCCCTTATTAGTGTAGAAGAGGTGTCTAGCAGCTTAGGCTGATAGAAAAGGTAGCTTAGCAGAGCAGCTTAGGCTGAACTAGGAGACATGTAAAGCTCCTACTATACCACTGGTGTCATATGCACAATATCATAAGAAAACACAATACACAGATATACAAAAAATAAAGGTACTTTATTTTTATGACAATATGCCAAAAGTATCTCAGTGAGTACCCTCAGTATGAGGATAGCAAATATACACAAGATATATGTACACAAGACCAAAATTATGCAGTAATAGCAATAGAAAGCACTGCAAGCAATGTACAGTCACAATAGATTGCAATGAGAGCACATAGGTATAGGGGCAATACAAACCATATACTCTAGAAGTGGAATGCGAACCACGAATGGACCCCAAACCTATGTGAGCTTGTAGAGGGTCACGGGGACTGTAAGAAAACAGTGAGGGTTAGAAAAATAGCCCACCCCAAGACCCTGAAAAGTAGGTGTAAAGTGCACCTAAGTTCCCCAGAGAGCACAGAAGTCGTGATAGGGGAATTCTGCAAGGAAGACCAACACCAGCAATGCAACAACGATTGATTTCCAGACGAGAGTACCTGTGGATCAAGGGGACCAAGTCCAAGAGTCACACTCAAGTCAGGAGTGGGCAGATGCCCAAGAAATGCCAGCTGAGGTTGCAAAGAAGCTGCCACTGGATGGTAGAAGCAGTAGATTCTGCAAGAACGAAGAGGACTAGGAACTTCCCCTTTGGAGGATGGATGTGCCACGTCGTGAAGAAGCTTGCAGAGGTGTTCCCACGCAGAAAGACCACAAACAAGCCTTGCTAGCTGCAAGGGTCGCGGTTAGGGTTTTTGGATGCTGCTGTGGCCCAGGATGGACCAGGATGTCGCCAATTGCGTGAGGAGACAGAGGGGGCGTCCAGCAAGACAAGGAGCCCACTCAGAAGCAAGCAGCACCCGCAGAAGTGCCAGAACAGGCACTACAAAGAAGAGTGAACTGGAGCTCACCCGAAGTCACAAAAGAAGGTCCCACGACGCCGGAGGACAACTCAGGAGGTCGTGCACTGCAGGTTAGAGTGTTGGGGACCCAGGCTTGGCTGTGCACAAAGGAAATCCTGGACGAGTGCACAGGAGCCGGAGCCGGGTGCAAATCACGCGGTACCCAGCAATGCAGTCTAGTGTGGGGAGGAAAGGACTTACCTCCACCAAACTTGGACTGAAGAGTCACTGGACTGTTTGAGTCACTTGGACAGAGTTGCTGAGTTCCAGGGACCACGCGGTGATGCAGTCTTTTGGTGCCTGCGGTTGCAGGGGGAGGATTCCGTCGTCCCACGGGAGATTTCTTTGGGGCTTCTAGTGCAGAGAGGAGGCAGACTACCCCCCCAGCATGCACCACCAGGAAAACAGTCGAGAAGGCCGCAGGATCAGCAATACAAGGTTGCAGTAGTCGTCTTTGCTACTTTGTTGTGGTTTTGCAGGCGTCCAGAGCAGTCAGCGGTCGATTTCTTGGCAGAAGGTGAAGAGAGAGATGCAGAGGAACTCTGATGAGCTCTTGCATTCGTTATCTAAAGAATTCCCCAAAGCAGAGACCCTAAATAGCCAGAAAAGGAGGTTTGGCTACCTAGGAAGGAGGCTAGGCTAGGCTTGCAACATAGGTAAGAGCCTATCAGAAGGAGTCTCTGACGTCACCTGCTGGCACTGGCCACTCAGAGCAGTCCAGTGTGCCAGCAGCACCTCTGTTTCCAAGATGGCAGAGGTCTGGAGCACACTGGAGGAGCTCTGGGCACCTCCCAGGGGAGGTGCAGGTCAGGGGAGTGGTCACTCCCCTTTCCTTTGTCCAGTTTCGCGCCAGAGCAGGTCTGGGGGATCCCTGAACCGGTGTAGACTGGCTTATGCAGAGATGGGCACCATCTGTGCCCATCAAAGCATTTCCAGAGGCTGGGGAGGCTACTCCTCCATAGCCCTGACACATTTTTGAGAGGGTGTAACACCCTCTCTCTGAGGAAGTCCTTTGTTCTGCCTTCCTGGGCCAAGCCTGGCTGGAACCCAGGAGGGCAGAAACCTGTCTGAGGGGTTGGCAGCAGCAGCAGCTGCAGTGAAACCCCGGGAAAGGTAGTTTGGCAGTACCCGGGTCTGTGCTAGAGACTCGGGGGATCATGGAATTATCTCCCCAGTGCCAGAATGGCATTGGAATGACAATTCCATGATCTTAGACATGTTACATGGCCATGTTCGGAGTTACCATTGTGACGCTATACATAGGTAGTGACCTATGTATAGTGCACGCGTGTAATGGTGTCCCCGCACTCACAAAGTCTGGGGAATTTGCCCTGAACGATGTGGGGGCACCTTGGCTAGTGCCAGGGTGTCCACACACTAAGGGGGTGATTCTGACCCCGGCAGTCGGGAGCACCGCCAATAGGCTGGCGGTGCTCCGCAGGGCATTCTGACCGCGGCGGTACAGCCGCGGGCAGAAACGGAAAGTCGGCGGTGTACTGCCGACTTTCCGCTGCCCATGGGAATCCTCCATGGCGGCGCAGCTTGCTGCGCCGCCATGGGGATTCCGACCCCCTCACCGCCATCCTGTTCCTGGCGGTTTCGACCGCCAGGAACAGGATGGCGGTGAGGGGTGTTGTGGGGCCCCTGGGGGCCCCTGCAGTGCCCATGCCAATGGCATGGGCACTGCAGGGGCCCCCGTAAGAGGGCCCCACTTTGAATTTCAGTGTCTGCTCAGCAGACACTGAAATTCGCTACGGGTGCTACTGCACCCGTCGCACACCTTCCACTCCGCCGGCTCCATTCGGAGCCGGCTTCATCGTGGAAGGGTGTTTCCCACTGGGCTGGCGGGCGGCCTTTTGGCGGTCGCCCGCCAGCCCAGTGGGAAACCCAGAATGACCGCCGCGGTCTTTTGACCGCGGTACGGTCTTCTGGCGGTCCCAGCCAGGCCGGCGGCTACCGCCGCCGGCCGGGGTCAGAATGACCCCCTAAGTAACTTAGCACCCAACCTTTACCAGGTAAAGGTTAGACATATAGGTGACTTATAAGTTACTTAAGTGCAGTGGTAAATGGCTGTGAAATAACGTGGATGTTATTTCACTCAGGCTGTAGTGGCAGGCCTGTGTAAGAATTGTCAGAGCTCCCTATGGATGGCAAAATAAATGCTGCAGCCCATAGGGATCTCCTGGAACCCCAATACCCTGGGTACCTCAGTACCATATACTAGGGAATTATAAGGGTGTTCCAGTATGCCAATGTGAATTGGTGAAATTGGTCACTAGCCTGTTAGTGACAATTTGAAAAGCAGAGAGAGCATAACCACTGAGGTTCTGGTTAGCAGAGCCTCAGTGAGACAGTTAGGGGGTTATTCCAACTTTGGAGGAAGTGGTAATCCGTCCCAAAAGTGACGGTAAAGTGACGGATATACCACCAGCCTTATTACGAGTCCATTATATCCTATGGAACTCGTAATACGGCTGGTGGTAAATCTGTCACATTTGGGACGGATTACCACCTCCTCCAAAGTTGGAATAACCCCCTTAGTCATCACACAGGGAACACATACAGGGCACACTTATGAGCACTGGGGCCCTGGCTGGCAGGGTCCCAGTGACACATACAACTAAAACAACATATATACAGTGAAATATGGGGGTAACATGCCAGGCAAGATGGTACTTTCCTACAGGCATGCTTTAGTGATGGGTGTCCATGCAGGTCTGTGATGGGTGTGCATGCATTGGTGTGGCATGCAGGGCTTGGTATTGGGATGGGTGGGTTGTGATCATGGGATAAATGTGAGCTGGTGGGGTGATGGGGATGAGGGTAGGGCTAGGAGTTTGTGATGGCATGCAGGGATGGTTGGGGATATAGTAGTAAATATTTGACTTACCAGAGTCCAGTCCTCCTGCTACTCCTGCAAGGCCCTCAGGATGCATGATCACCAAGACTTGCTCCTCCCATGTTGTTAGTTGTGGGGGAGGAGGTGGGGGTCCACTGCCAGTCCTCTGTACGGCTACCTGGTGTCTTGCTACCATGAACGCATCTTCCCCCGTAGGTCGTTCCACCTCTTCCTGATGTCATCCATTGTTCTGGGGTGCTGCCCCACAGCGTTGACCCTGTCCAGGACTCTCAGCCATAACTCCATCTTCCTAGCAATGGATGTCTGCTGCACCTGTGATCCGAATAGCTGTGGCTCTACCTGGATGATTCCCTCCACCATGACCCTTAGCTCCTCCTCTGAAAACCTGGGGTGTCTTTGGGGTGCCAAGGGTGTGGTGTGAGTGGTATGTGTGAGGATGTGTGGGGTGATGTGTTGGGGTGTGTGCTGTGAGGTGCGTGTATGGTGTATGGGTGATGGTGTTCTGTGGCTCAGATTACTCCTGGCTTGTCTCCTAGCTTGTCTCTCTCTCTCTCTGTTAGCAATCTTTTTTTTGTTGAAAGGGTTGTGGGTAATGTGGGTGGGTGTTTTATAGTGTTGTGGGTGTGTGGATGTGGTGTGTGTATGGGTGTCAGGTGTGTGTAGTTTGAATATTCCAATGTAGTAGGGTTTTGTAAGAGTGTTTGTATTTTGAGCACGGCGGTGTGTACAGCCAATGGTTTCCCGCGGTTGAAAGACCGCTGCGGTGATTCGTGGATCCTGATACTGTGGGCGTATTTCTGTTGGCATAACACTGTGGGTTTTGGTAGGGGAAGTTTATAACCGACCTTTGGGCTGGCGGACTTGTGTGGGTGTCTGTATAGTGGCGGATTTCTCTGTGTGGGTCATAATACCCGTAGCAGTATACCACCGTGGTCACGGTATGTTGGCGGCCATCAGCACGGCGGTAGGCGGCATTTACCGCCAATGTTGCATTGAGGGCCTTAAATCGCATAAACTTTCTTCTGACCATTCAAAAAATGTCTTTAAAGTTGCATTTAAGAAATTATTTTTATTATGACTGTCAAAGGCACATAGCAGATGTTGGAAGCCAGTTACGTTAGTGCTGGCCAGATTCGAATGTGGGTAGGCAAGCATTCTAACATGAGCTCGACCCAATTCTTGGGGAACACAGTGTACTACATTTAAATAATTTGGAAGGTCAGACATATAAACATTAAACAGACATAGGGGGTGATTCAGACCTTGGCGGACGGCGGAGGCCGTCCGCCAAGGTTCAGCCGCCGAATGACCGCACCGCGGTCAAAAGACCGCGGCGGCCATTCAGACATTTCCGCTGGGCCGGCGGGCGCTCTCCAAAAGAGCGCCCGCCGGCCCAGCAGAAATGCCCCTGCAACGAGGACGCCGGCTCAGAATTGAGCCGGCGTAGTTGCAGGGGTGCGACGGGTGCAGTTGCACCCGTCGCGTATTTCAGTGTCTGCAAAGCAGACACTGAAATACTTTGCGGGGCCCTCTTACGGGGGCCCCTGCGGCACCCCCTACCGCCATCCTGTTCATGGCGGGTTTCCTGCCATGAACAGGATGGCGGTAGGGGGTGTCTGAATCCGCGCTCCGCCGCCATGGCGGATTCATTGGGGCAGCGGTAAACCGGCGGGAGACCGCCGGTTTACCCTTTCTGACCGCGGCGGAACCGCCGCGGTCAGAATGCCCTCGGGAGCACCGCCAGCCTGTTGGCGGTGCTCCCGTGGTCGGTGACCCTGGCGGTCACCGGCCGCCAGGGTCAGAATGACCCCCATAATGTTAGCTACTGTGAAACTACTTAGAAAATATTGTAGCACAACTCAGTTACCCAAATGTGCTTGTGCATTCCTTAAATTAGCAAGACAAAGTTGGCATTGATGTTATAAGCAGCTAGCTGATTCCAGGGGGTGGGACGAAGGAATTTAGTTTGCATTATAGATTTTAAGAGTGAGGAGCATATTTACATATGTTGTTCCATCATTACTTTTGAAGGTCCGGCACTGCAGTACATACCTCATATTTACAAGGTGAGAAATTAAGGCCAATGCATCACTTTTTCTAGGCCTGCAGCTGAAAATACCTGCACCAGAATCATCTGCACCATGCACATCCTAAAACATGAAAGGTAGGCATTCCTTTATAAATTCTAATGTAAATGCATTGATATTTATGAGTTTTTGAAAAAATAATGCATCGTCAGGAAGCGGCACACAAATCATGAAATGTGTCAAATATTCCTGCACATCGGCAAGCAATGGATATGAAATAATGCATTGGCACTGGTAACTCATACAAATCACTCTGACAAGCTCAAATATGCCATGGAGGTGCAAATTCTTAAGCAGTGAGGAGACCACAACCACTACCGCCATCATGTAGGCAGCGCAGGAGAAGGGAGTGTGTCTACTGCGGGAAGCTACCCTCATTGACCTCAGGGAGGAGGAGGAGGTCATTACCTACTATAAACTCAGGAGGAAGTCCATCATACGTCTGTTGAACCAGGTCCACCAACATCGCTTCTTAGGGCAAACTGATGGCAGTCCTCCACATGCAAGCATCTCGGTCACCCCAGACCACTACAGCCAGAGTGGCAGGAATCTCCCAGCCATCTGCATTCCTACCTTCTATCCTGGATGCAATCATCAGCCTGACACCCCAGTACCTCATGTTCCCCAAGATACAGCAACAACACCTGGACACTAAGCAAGGGTTGTATGCCACAGCTGGTTTTCCATATGTCTTGAGGCTATGGACAGCACACACGTGCAACCGGCTCCTCCTGCTGCAACATCACACCTGTTCCACACTAGAAAGCACACATACTCCGTCAACATCCATGCAATAGTGGACCATCTGCGGATGTTTAAAAATGTGGTGGCCAAGTACCCTGGGAGTGCTCATAATGCCTACATCTTCAGGCACTCCATCACCAATGAGCGCTCCCAGAATGAGCGATATGGGAATTGCCTATTTGTTGGTAAGTGCATCTGAAGTACATAACAGACCTAATAACAGGAGGTGTGTGCCTCCTACTTGTACCATACATCATGGCACATGCACAATGCAACCCTGCAAGTCACACATGTTAAGATACACAAAGCCACTCTGTGTCTTTCAGTGGTGGAAAGATCCAGAGCAATGCAATGTTAGGCAAAACGCAGTGTTGCATCACTGTGTGCAAGGGCAGCCTTACATGGCCATGGTTCATGATGCATGTCATGTATCCCACACTAGGTAAACTGTGAAATGTGTCAAATCAATTGCTCTTCCCAGGTCATATGTACCTTGGAAAAATAACTTAAGTCACCCAACATATTCTTGCTACATATGTGTGGTGCATTCCGTAGCACACAGACATAGACTATCAGACTTCCAAGGGTTCATGCTGTACAGGAAGGTGGCCCCCTCATGCACAAAGTCAATCCCACATGAAATGCAGCCAGACGAGCACCATTTTGCAAGTGTACCAGTCTCTGTGCTACGCAGCCTACTGTGTACCAGTACAGCTTGAAAACTCAGGACTGTGCTGTATGGCCTAAAATATGTCCTACAGTGCCCTTTCTCAGTGACTCAGTGCTGTGCTGTTAAATGACTTGCTACACTGTACTGTGCCAAATTTCTAAATATCTGGGCCCTTGTGTCCTGTCCACATAGTGGGATGAACGCACTGCAACATGTAGACAATGATGTTCCACATTGACATACTCACTAATCTATCAATAACAATAGCTACAGAACAGAAGTGACTACTAATGTGTCATTTCATTCTGTGTAAATGAATTGGGCCACATCATCTGCACTGGGTAACAGATGCCAAATACAACACGTGATATGCCAGAAAAGCCAATATGAATACCAAGCCAACACAATAGAAAAGTGTGAGATAAGTGTCTCCTTATCATTCCTACCCTCTGTATCAGTCAAGGCTCATCATTTTCAGGGGAGGGAGAAAATGTTTTTTGTAAATTAGTAAGGACCTGATTTAGATCTTGGCAGAGGGGTTACTCTGTTGCAAAGGTGACTGATATCCTTTCTGCCAAAATCTAAATATCAAATAAAACAATGGTATTTATATTTCGGAGGACGGGATATCTCTCACCATTGCGACGGAGTAACCCCTCTGCTGAGATCTAAATCAGGCCTTATGTGTGTCACACACATGCCAATACACTGGTATGTTGATTAAAGTGTCAGAAACAACACAGGGAGAATAATTTTGAAAGGCCATGTGTGTCCTGTAATGTCAGCGTAGGCCCTAGATATGGGAAAATGTCTATACTGGTTCACAAGTGACATCAACATTACAAAAACTACATATGTCTCAGCCGTACTGACAGTTCACGTACAGACATACACTCAGGTTTATAGCCACATTGACAAATGCAAATAATGTGTTGATTCACCTGTTCTGGGGGTAAGTTGCCCAAAGGAAAACCATATGAATTCAGCGATGTGTAAGCGACAAACCCTAACACGACTTTGCCAAATATGGCATTCATTAACCATCAGCATAGAATGTAATGCAACCTGGACAAGGCACCACAGTGTACTCAGGATACCAATCTCAACATTCCTTTGGCACAGCAATGATGGTAGAAGCATTGCAAATGGGCACACAACCCACAACAAGTTACAGTACAACACATACGTGTGAAGACCAATGTATTGTGTACAGGTCTGTGGTAAACAGATATCAGTTGCAACATCAGTGTGTCCTACATAGAGATGCCCCACATTGCATACATATGTGTTAATCCCTGTATACCATGAAATATTGACTGATGAAAAACAGCAGCCAAAGGTTGACAGTAAATCATACATATATCCACGGAACATGTTTCGTATGCGCCACATGTATTCACAAAAATCACTTGCTAAAGTAAATAAACAATTCAAAGTTTCTATCATTGTCGGGCAGTGCAGCAACAAATTCAGTGGTTCCACAGGGGCATATGTGTGTGTGAGAGTGAAACAGATTGGTCCTGGTACAGCCTACCTAAGGATGGCCAAAAGCCCAAAATTAAGAACACCATACTGTCACTTACAGTGGCAATGGACCTTTCAAAACACCTATCACACTAAGCTACTGCCCAAATGTTACTGTTGGTTTGTGGCAGTGTCAAAAGTAGCAGGGCATGCACATCTTTTGACATGGCACAGTGAACTGGAAGACACATGTAGAATAAAATGTGCAAATCTATATGTAACTAATGTTGTCAAATACTGGTAGAAATGTGTATGAGTCATTAAGTACAAATAACAGAAATACTTGAATATGGGTGTATCAATCACCATAGGCATTTACTGAATTTAAAGTTTATTTGTATTGTCAACTAAAGAAGGATATGGACTGCAGCCATGGGTCATGGCCCCATTTGCACATCCCCAAAAAGAGGCTGAATTAAAACAATTTTCGGGATCCCGAAGTCTCGCTTCTGGTGCTTAGATACGTCAAGGAGGAGATTGCTATACCCCCTATTGTTTGTAAAATGACACTAGTCTGTTGCATCCCCCACAACATATGTGTGAGTACTAATGTCTCTCAGGACGTTGCCTATGAGAACTAGGAAGCAGAGGATGAGGATAAGGACAGATGTAAAAATTTACCAACAATTGTGGGTTAAAGGCAACGTAAACACATTGTCCAGAACTTCTTCACATAAATGTGTTGCATCATGATGGCAATAAACCTTCCTTTTAATGAATTTTGCAGGAATGTAAATTAATGTATCAACACTCCCTTTTTGTATGCAATTTCATGTCACTGTAAACATCAAAACACTCGTATCTCATCAACTTCAATTTTGCCCATCCCAAATGTCTATAGCTAGATGTTACACACACCCTAGGACAACATCATGTTGACCAAAATATGGGGGTCATTACAACCCTGGCGGACGGTGTTAAAGATGCGGTAATACCGCAAACAGTCAGACGGACAAAAAAAGGGAATTATGACCCTGGCGGAAACCGCCAACAAAGACAGCCACTTTAACACACCGCCCGCCACGGCGGTACAGACAAGCAACGCGGCGGTCACCGCCAACAGACAGGCGGAGACAATGTACTGCCCACAGTATCACAACAGGCCAATCCGCCACCTTTTCCGGGGCGGATTCACCGTGGATAAAAACACAGCGGAAACAGCTTTTGCTATGGGAAAACGCTCAACTTCTACACATCCCACAAGGAACGACGACTCCATGGAGCCGGAACTCCAAATACTACCTGCCCTTGTCTTTCTGCTCCTTCACGACCAACAGCGACGTAGGCGCAGAAGATACCAGTGAGTACTGCACCTACGACACGGGGGAGGGGGGGAGGCAAAAGTTAGGGCGACACCCACCAAACACCCCCACCCCCACCCTCGCATAGTACAACATACACACCAATGCAGTCACAAAAAGAACAGTAACAACCCACAATCCCCCCGGAAGAATGCAAAGACAATGCGAATTTCGGCCTAACATTATAATGTGCCAATATACATGTCATACAAAAATATACAAATATATGTATTCCAAAATCACTCATATTTACATAAATAATCAGAGAAGTATTGCAGATATGTACACAACAATGTCCATGCACAAACAGTCCAAAAATGCATGGGCGAGGCCCACAATAGATACCTGACCAAAATCGGAGAGAACACTGCCGGGGCATCAGATAGAAACACTACAGGCACCTCAGGGGGAAGGGAAGGGGGGGCACCTCAGCCAGATGAATGCAAAGCCAAATCCACAACGGGGCTCCATGCCCATTGATGTATCCTGGGGAGTGCAAAGCCACAGTCTCTCAAGTCTATACAGTGGGTGGGTTGCCCACTGTTACATCCTGGGGAGTGCAAAGCCACAGTCTCTCAAGTCTATACAGTGGGTGGGTTGCCCACTGTTACATCCTGGGGAGTGCAAAGCCACAGTCTCTCAAGTTGATGCAGGTCCATACTGGTACTGGGGGGTGACTGGTGCCCAGACTGGATGAGTCTCCCCGTGAAAGGTAGTGTCCTGTCACTGTCCCAGCTGCACATGGGATAAGGATGCCTGATGTGGTGGGCCATTCATTCCTACCCGGTGCATTGCCCTGTTCAGCGGTGCTTTGACATGGCGGTTCTGGACTGTTCAGCGGTGCTTTGCCATGGCGGTCTCTGGACTGTTCAGTGGTGCTTTGCCATGGCGGTCTTTGCCCTGTTCAGCGGTGCTTTGCCATGGCGGTCTTTGCCCTGTTCAGCGGTGCTTTGCCATGGCGGTTCTGGACTGTTCAGCGGTGCTTTGCCATGGCGGTCTCTGGACTGTTCAGCGGTGCTTTGCCATGGCGGTCTCTGGACTTTTTCAGCTGTGCTTTGCCATGGCGGTCTCTGGACTGTTCAGCGGTGCTTTGCCATGGCGGTTCTGGACTGTTCAGCGGTGCTTTGCCATGGCGGTCTCTGGACTGTTCAGCGGTGCTTTGCCATGGCGGTCTTTGCCCTGTTCAGCAGTGCTTTGCCATGGCGGTTCTGGACTGTTCAGCGGTGCTTTGCCATGGCGGTCTCTGGACTGTTCAGCAGTGCTTTGCCATGGCGGTTCTGGACTGTTCAGCGGTGCTTTGCCATGGTGGTCTCTGGACTGTTCAGCGGTGCTTTGCCATGGCGGTTCTGGACTGTTCAGCGGTGCTTTGCCATGGCGGTTCTGGACTGTTCATCGGTGCTTTGCCATGGCAGTCTCTGGACTGTTCAGCGGTGCTTTGACATGACAATCTCCATACTGGACATTGGTGTGTGGCATGACGATCTCCACACTGGACATTGGTGTGTGGCATGACGATCTCCATACTGGACATTGGTGTGTGGCATGCCGATCTCCACACTGGACATTGTTGTGTGGCATGACGATCTCCATACAGGACATTGGTGTGTGGCATGACGATCTCCACACTGGACATTGGTGTGTGGCATGACGTTCCATCATTGCCCAGCGGGGCTGTGGCATCCTGGCCCCGCCTGGGCTGTGTCTTGTGCGGTGGTCTCAGGACCAGTGACGATACTTGGGCCCTCCTGGGCTGTGTCTTGTGCGGTGGTCTCAGGACCAGTGACGATACTTGGGCCCTCCTGGGCTGTGTCTTGTGCGGTGGTCTCTGGACCAGTGACGATACTTGGGCCCTCCTGGGCACTGACTCTGGTGATGGGCTCTGGACCCGTTACGATACTTGGGCCCTCCTGGGCACTGACTCTGGCGGTGGGCTCTGGACCCCTTACGATACTTGGGCCCTTCTGGGCACTGACTCTGGCGGTGGGCTCTGGACCCGTTACAATACTTGGGCCCTCCTGGGCACTGACTCTGGCGGTGGGCTCTGGACCCGTTACAATACTTGGGCCCTCCTGGGCACTGACTCTGGCGGTGGGCTCTGGACCAGTGATGACGGTGCTGGCGGTTGTGTCTGGACCGCCGGAAATGATGGCGCACTTCTCCGCCGTGACACTCACAACAGGCTGGGCAGACTTCCTTGGGACCTTCCCCACCTTTTTTGGAGTTACAGCTGACTCACCAATCGCCTTCGATCCCATTTCACTTGTTGTCCCACCAGGAGTCTTGACACGGTCCCGTCGTCCACTCTCCAGTTACGGAGCCTTTACAGGGGGTGGGCTGCCAGTGCCTTGGTTCCGGGTCCTACTGCCTGCCCTGGTGGACGGTGCACTCCAAAAACCTGGAACACGCACCACTGGTACTGGTGGCTTTTTGGCTGAGGCGCTACGACGGGACTGATGAATTGGAGGGGGGGGTGGGGGCAAAAAGGTCAATTTGACAGAGGGACAGTTTCTGACGAACACTGGGATGGGTAGCTGGAGGGGGTCTGGGAGTGGAGGAAGAGGAGGTGGTTGTAGGAGGTGTCACTTTAGCTGTTTTGGGTGCAGGTACTGGAGGCTGTCGTGAGGTGGATGGATGTTGGGTGAGTGATTGCCGGTGTTTGGGTACTTTGGGGGGGGGAGTCACAGACACACTGGGAGAGGACACAAGGGACGTGTAAATGGCAGTGGAGGTGGTGAGTGCAGGTGAGCGGCTTGTGGTGCTGGGTGTCCTGGTGCGAGTCCTAGTGCCTGTAGATGTGGTGCATGCAGGTGTGTGTGTAGACGAGACTGGGAGGGAGTAGGGAGAATAGGAGGAGGGGGACACAGTGGAGACAGTGGATGTTGCTCTGTCTGTATGGGTGTGATGCTTGTGTGAGTGCCTGTGGGATGTGTGGTGCCTATGTTTGCCTGAGCTACTTTTGTGTGTTGACTTGTGTGCATGCTGGTCTGTAGGTTTTCTTGGATGGGCTGGGGTACAGGGGATTGGGTCTAGGTGGAGAAAGTTGGAGGGGGGAGGCTGGACACAGGGACAATTGCTGCCATCAGTGCTGAGGCCAGAGATTGCAGGGTTCGCTGAAGGACAGCCTGACCAGAATGAATGCCCTCCAGGAATGCATTACCATGTTGCAACGCCCTTTCTACACCCTGGATGGCATTCACAATGGTAGACTGCCCAACAGTGAGGGACCTGAGGAGGTCAATGGCCTCCTCACTGAGGGCAGCAGGGGTGACTGGGGCAGGGCCTGAGGTGCCTGGGGCGAAGGTGATGCCCACTCTCCTGGGTGAGCGGGCACGGGGCAAACGCTGAGGGGCTGCTGGGAGGGCGGTGCTGGTAGGGGGGGTGGCGGCTGTACCTGTAGAAGTGGGGCGCACAGATGGTGCCGACACCACAGGGGTGCTCACATCGGCGGACGAGTCTGTGTCGCTGGTTGGTGATCCGGTGGCCGTCGTGAAGCTCCCCTCGCCCTCCGTCCCACTGGTGTATTCAGAGTCTGTGGTGTGGCCCTCCATGGCCATGTGGGATGCTGCTCCCTCGTGCTCCGGTGCCACTGAACCTCCGCCTGTTGATGCTGATGTACAAAAGGACCGGGAGAGCAGGAAAAGGGGGGGAGACAGAACAAAGAGAGTTTTAGTGCATGGCATACCGTTACCGTTGGCGGACAAGACAGACGCAGCAGCCCCATGCACAACGCCGCGCTCCTGACCTCTGCACATGCAATTTCTGGGATATGGCCTACATGGCATTGGTGGAAATCTGCGCACATGGATGCCACAGGGGCAACTATACCTCAACTTGATAAGTTACTGAGGTGGGGTAGAATGCCACATGGCCTACATTACGGAGGGGCCTTGCCTACCTAACTCGCACTGGCCTAGGGACACCCAGAGCCCACCTCCCCCACCCAGACACCTCCACTGCACGCAAAGTCAGCAGAATGAGAGTGTACTCACCCCCTTGTGTCTGCTGTGATGTCCTTAAGTGCCCATCCAACTCCGGGTAGGCCACCGCCAGGATCCGGAACATCAGGGGGGTCATGGTACGACGGGCACCCCTCCCACGTTGGGAGGCCATCCCCAGCTGAGCCTCCGCCATCTTCTTGCTGCAGCGGCGAATGTCCTCCCATCTCTTCCGGCAGTGGGTGCCCCGTCTCTGGTGGGCCCCCAGGGTCCGGACCTCCTTGGCAATGGCACGCCAAATGTCCCTCTTCTGGTGGGCGCTGACCTACATGACATGCACAAGGAAAGAGGAACAGTCATTACCAACTGCACCATCAATGTGAGTGGCCCCCTCCCTACTCTGACCATGTGGCCCATTTATTCCCATGCTTTACTGTAGTATGACTTCTGCCCCCTTCCCTCTTCCACCCAGCCCTGTCCACCCAGGCCTAGCCCCTACAACGTGCTCCCTGTGTACTAACCTGTTGGTCTGGAGGACCGTAGAGTAGCATGTACTGGGAGAGGACCCCATCCACAAGTTTCTCCAACTCTTGTGCAGTGAAGGCAGGGGCCCTTTCCCCAGACGCAGCAGCCATCGTCGCTTCCAGACCGAGGTCACAGCAGCACTAGCAGTGTAGGTCCTCTCCTGTCGAAGGTAATGTATCTAGTGATTGAACAGATAGAAAATGGTGGTGACGTCCGCGGTGGTGACGTCCGCGGCGGGGTGCATCATCACCGCCGGCGCACCTGTTCATTGGCTCCTGGGACCCATAGGGTCCAATGTTAACCAATGCAGCATTGCGCCGCGGTCTACGACCACCTACCGCGACGGTGTGCAACGCCAGCGCTATTACCCCACAATCCCATTGTCCCAGTTTAGAGGTCAGGCAGCCGCCATTTCAGGGGCCCACATGGATTCCTTTTCAACTGCGTCACACATACTGAGGCCTACACTCAACACACATGCAGGAAGGGTTTTGTGTCTGCTGTAGTCTTGTGTGTAACTGTGGGTACATACCTGGAGGAATAGTGACTGGTTCTTCGCTGTTGTCCTTAGGCACCGTCAGCTGGGACATATGAGAAGATGGCGGAATCCTCCAGTGTACCGACCGCTGGTGGACCTGTTGACAATGGAAGAGAGACATTTGATCGTGACCTACCGGTTTGACCGTGCTACAATCCAGGAACTATGTACCCAGTTGGAGCCAGACCTGATGTCACCAATCCGCCATCCGACTGGAATCCCCCCTGACGTGCAGGTGCTGTCAGTGCCCCATTTCCTTGCAAGTGGGTCATTTCAAACAACAGTGGCCATGACATCAGGGATGTCCCAGCCTATGTTTTCCAACGTGTTGTCCAGAGTGTTGTCTGCCCTGCTGAAACACGTAAGGAGATACATCATTTTCCCTGAGGTGGAGGATTTGCCTACAGTGAAAGGTGACTTCTATGCCCTTGGACATATCTCCAACGTCATAGGTGCCATTGATGGGAGCCGTGTAGCTCTGGCCCCCCCCGCAGGACTGAACAGGTGTACAGGAACAGGAAGAGTTATCATTCAATGAATGTCCAGATGGTCTGTTTGGCAGACCAGTACATCTCGCAGGTAAATGCTATGTTCCCTGGCTCAGTGCATGACGCCTACATCCTGCGGAATAGCAGCATCCCTGATATGATGGGTGAACTCCAGACACACCGTGTATGGCTATTGGGGGACTCTGGTTACCCCAACCTTTCCTGGCTATTGACCCCAGTGAGGAATCCCAGGACCAGGGCAGAGGAACGCTACAATGAGGCCCATGGGCGGACTAGGAGGGTTATCGAATGCACCTTTGGCCTCCTTAAGGCCAGGTTCCGGTGCCTCCATATGACAGGTGGGTCCCTATTCTACTCACCGAAGAAGGTGTGCGACATCATCATTGCCTGCTCCATGCTCCATAACCTGGCATTGCAACGCCAGGTGCCTTTTCTGCAGGAGGATGATCCAGATGACAGTGTTGTGGCAGCTGTGGAGTCTGTGGAGCCTGTGGACAGTGATGAGGATGAAGCTGAGGAAGATGAAAACGACAACAGGGAGTCAGTCATACAGCAATATTTCCAGTGACACACAGGTGAGAACATTTTCATTTTTACCATTAAATTAACTTTCACACATCTACCTCTATCCTGTACCTACATTTCACTCACTATTTGTTAATTGAGTTGTACCCTTCCATTTCAGTTTCACAAGTGTGGTAACCTACGTGTCAACTGTTTGCATCCTTGAAGGGCTTGTGATGTGTGACATAGGTATGTTAGCCTTCCAATGGATAACCCATTATGAAACTGTAATTGATAATACAGATTTACAAATCATAGACTGACTCCATTTGTTTTTAGTGTTTCAAGGGTGTTTATTTAAGTACTCAAAAAATGAAGGGGGGTTGTAAACTGGTGATGGGTGATGGTGGAGGAATGTCCATGGCAGTCTATTAGTCTCACAGGTAAATTGCACATCTGGGCATTGGAAGTGGAGCTAGGTCAGTTCCGATTTGGACAGGGTAACAAAGTGGGACAGTGGGGGGACAATCATGGTGGTCTTATTTCCTGGCAGGGGTCTTGCCATCTTGCTCTGTCCTGTTCCTGGATCTCAGGGCCCGCTTGCGTGGTGGTTGTCCGTCTGCAGGGGATGTGGTACTGGTGTGGTGGTCCTGTGGCGGGGCGTCCTGTCCACTAGCGCCAGCCGAGGTGGTGGGCATTTCATCGTCGTGGCTAGTGTCCGGGGCCCCTTGGAGTGCCACGGTGTCCCTCAAGGTCTTTTGAATGTCCGTCAGCACCCCTACGATGGTGCCCAGGGCGGAGCCGATGGTCCTGAGCTCCTCCCTGAACCCCAAATATTGTTCCTCCTGCAGACGCAGGGTCTCCTGCAACTTGTCCAGGACCGTGGCCATCGTCTCCTGGGAGTGGTGGTATGCTCCCATGATGGAGGAGAGGGCCTCGTTGAGAGTTGGTTCCCTTGGCCTGTCCTCCCTCTGTCGCACAGCAGCCCTCCCAGTTCCCCTGTGTTCCTGTGCCTCCGTCCCCTGGACCGTGTGCCCACTACCACTGCCCCCAGGTCCCTGTTGTTGTTGGGGTGGTGGGTTCGCCTGGGTGCCCTGTAGTGGTGGACACACCGCTGATTGACCTGTCCTGGGTAGGGAGGTTTGGGCCCGCTGGGTGGGTGCTGTGCAGGTGTTACCAGAGGGTGTAAGCTTGGTGTTGGGCTGTGGCTGGGCAAGGGGAACCGACTGTCCTGAGGCCCACGATGGTCCGGGCTGGTCATCAAGATCCAGTGGGGCAGAGCTGCTGTCGTCACTGTGGGCCTCTTCTGGGGGTGGAGTGGTGTTGTCTGGACCCTCTGGTGTGGTGACGTTCCTTCGGGTTCCTGCGGGTGTATAAGTACATGATTATTGCATGTGTGTGTTTCATGGAGTGCAATGGTTGGGTGTTCGTGAACCCCAGTGCAGGCATTCATGTGTGGGGGCTTGTGTGCTCATGGTTGGGGAGTGTTGTGGGTCTGTGCAGTGGGCATGCTTTGGTGATGGGTGTCCATGCTTAGTTATGTCATGCAGGTCTTGGGGTTGGGATGGGTGGTTGGTGTCATGGGTAGATAGGTGAGGATTTGGGGTGATACGGGAGGGTGTGATGGTGGGGGTGTGTGATATCATGCAGGTAGGGTGGGGGTATGATGGTTAAGATTAGACTTACCAGTGTCCGTTCCTCCAATGACTCCTCCGAGGCCCTCAGGATGCAAGATGGACAAGACTTGCTCCTCCCAAGTTGTTAGTTGTGGGGGAGGAGGTGGGGGTCCGCCGCCAGTCCGCTGTGCCGCGATGTGGTGCCTGGATACCGTGGAACGCACCTTCCCCCGTATGTCGTTCCACCTCTTCCTGATGTCCTCCCTATTTTTTGGGTGCTGTCCCACAGCGTTGACCCTGTCCACTATTCTTTGCCATAGCTCCATCTTCCTGGCTATGGATGTGTGCTGTACCTGTGAGCCAAATAGCTGTGGCTCTACCCGGATGACTTCCTCCACCATGACCCTGAGCTCCTCCTCGGAGAAGCAGGGTGTCTTTGGCGTGACATGGGGTGGTGTGTGTGATGTGTGGGGTGGTGTATGTGTTGATGAGTGTGGTGAGTGTAGTGGTATGTGGTCTTTTGTGCTTGGATGTTGCGTGGATGATGGTGTTGTGTGCCTCTGTGTGATGGGGTTGTCTGTTCTGTGCTGTCTCTCTGGCCTTCTCTCTGAATTTTTGGTAGTAGGGGTTTGTGGGTGATGTGGGTGTGTGTTTTATATAGTATTGGGTGTGTGGGAGTGGTGTGTGTATGTGTGTCAGGTGTGTGTATTTGGAATTGTCCAATGTGGCGGTGTTTTGGAGCTGTGTGTGTATTTTGAGCGCGGCGGTGTGTACCGCCAATGGAATACCGCTGTTGAAGGACCGCCGCTTGGATTCGTGGGTCGTAATGGCATGGGCGTGTTTCTGTTGGCGTGGAGGTGGAGGATGTGTTTCCGCCAGTTTCTCGCTGACCTTTGGTGTGGCGGTATTGTGCGGGTGTCTGAATTTTGGCGGATTCCGTGATGTGTGTCATCATAGCTGTGGCGGTCTACCGCGGCGGTGTATTGGCGGTCTTCTGCACGGCGGTAAGTGCCTTATACCGCCAATGTTGTAATGACCCCCTATGTGTGCATATCATCACCATGTGCCAAATACATATGTCTTGGGAAGACATACACCAAACAAAGGTAGCAAAGTGGAACAGTGTGCACATGTTGAGAATATATGTGCTGCTACAGTGTACTGACTGTTAGACATCCTACCACAATCCAAAGGGAGTGTAGATGTAAACATTGTGCATTGACTGAGTGTGTGTGTAGTGCGTCTTGACATTTGTGGAGGGCAGTATAGTGACCTAATAGTTCAATGTCTATGAACAGAGGGGCATATAATGAGTATGGACACACCGTGCAGGACATATATTGTCCCTGCAGCATATCTATATGTGAAAGTAGAAAGCAAGTAATGTGCGGGACATAACATGATACAGATCATACATGCCATTTTGCCTGTGCAGTGGTTGTCTTGGCTGTCTCTGTCCAACACTAGCCCGCATGCACCATGGAACAAGGATGCTTGTAATGCATGCAGGAATGGATTTGTCCATGAAGGTGCTTCTACCTGCAAACAACAATAACCTGTGAGCCATAGTCCACCACTTATATGTGTGTGCTTGTGTATGGTAAATTGGTGTAGGGTAGTACAGTGAGTCTTCTTGCAGGCCTGTCCTTCATCAATTTGAACTCGCAGGAATGCATCGTAGTACTGAAATAAGGTGCATTCTCTCCTTTTCCGCTGCGCTGGCATCATCTCATTGATTGAACATCAGTAGTACAATGTTCTATTGCAACATGTCTTACTGCAGGAGTGACTGATGGCTAACTCATCTATTCTGAAGGTCTGTTGCTGTGTGAAACAATCACCCCAAATCTACATCATGTTTCATGATATATGTGATCATGACAACACCGGGTGTGGCACATGTGGGCCTGGCCAAGACATTCACAACCAAAATATAGCAATGTGTAACTGCCTGTACATTCAGAGATTATTTGTGCTGCTACAGTGCGTTCAGCAAGAAACCCTCTGCCACAGTCCAAAGTGAGTGTGGTACCAAATAGTGTTCAATGACTGAGTGTGTGTCACGTACTTCATGCTGTATGTTGCCGCTTAAATAGGTCATTCACAGTATAGCTCACATGTTGTCCAGTGAATGTAAACAGAGGGGCATATAATGTGCATGGCCACACAGTGCAGCCAAGTTAGTTTTCCTATGCTACATCAATGTTGCAAGCACATAGCAAGATAGGTATGGTATCTTACCTAACACATATAAATGTTGACTCTTGAGCTGTGCCAGTGATGAATTGGCTACCTAGGCCTAGTGCAGGCACACTTGCCCCATTAGGCAAGGATGCAAGTGTTTCATGTAGGAATGGATGTGAACATGTTGGTGTGTCATACTGTTATACAAACAATGCCATGAGTCCTTGTGCTCCATCTAAGTGTGCTGCTGAAAACATTACAAATTGAAAATCAAAATATGATGTCAAGGTCTACCTACATGGAGTATCACTGATGTCAAGGTAGCACTCACTGACACATTCCAGGTTAGAGTAGTGTCATCTGTCAGTAAATGCACGTATGACTATATGGTGTGAACGGCTACACACATTCTAAGTTCACATAACCCCCTCTGGTGCCGAATAATGTGTTGCAGGAAAATGCAAAACATACTGTCACTTGGGTTTTATCACACTTGTCTGGCCTACTCAAGCCTGCCTTGTGATAACCAAACTATAGACAAACACGTTTCCACAAATGTAGTGTGCATGTGCCACATATATTGTGCCAGGCACCAAGCTGATGTAGCAGATCTATCAGTACCACAACATTATATGCTGGTAGTTGGGTATTTTAGTCTGGTAAATGATGTCATATTGGCCTAACACCATACCTTTCATATCTATACAGTAAGTCTATGAGTTGGATGCCACATACACTATTCACTAGCTGAAGTAGCCAGTGTATGTTGTTCCTTAAGTGTGTGTAGTAATGGGATGAATCATTTAAGACATAAGTAGATGCCTACACAATGATAGAGTCACAGAGACGTTCTGTAGTGAAGAACGAGTATCCTTAATTCTTGTGGACCCACGACGGCACCAGCTACAATCCAAGTCCAGCGTCAGCAGGCAACTGCCTCAGCACAACACCCTGGAACTTAAACTGCAGATGATGCGGTCAGGGTTCCAAATATAAGATTTAGAAATAAACAACATAGCAACAATGCTTACGGCAAAATATACAGCGCCAATAAAAAGTAAATGACATACTACAGTGTGTATTGCGTCCGTAACACATCCAACAGCAGGAATGCAGACAGATATTATGATTTTTTACTTTGTGCATAATCATGTATAACAATGTGTATTTGATTTGCATAGGACTGCTATATATATAAAAGAAAAAATGGCTACTGTGCAGCTACCTACGTTCACCCAAGCATGCTACAAGCTGTAATACATATGAATTAGTAAAGATCTCTACAATTCACAATAGGTATGTGTTTTTCACATCATAAATGTATTTCCCCCAATAATGTCCGCACCCTGAACGCAATGAGTCACACATATGGCACTTTTAACATAGACATACAACACATCCCAAGTCTTCAAGCATGTTAGGTAAGAAAAGATGAGCAAGAACAGTGAGTCCTGGGAGTGTTTACTTGCATTTTGCAATTCACTCCACTGTACCACACACAATAGGCTAGTTGTGTCAATCAAAAAACACGCATTGGCCATTTTGCAACACATTACACCCAGAACATAGGACGGAAGCCACACAATCACGCTAGTGTATCAAAAACAATGCATTGTGTATTGGCATGAGTTGTGCGTTAATCACACATTGGCTGTTTTTCTACTGATGCATCAGAAAAAAAGGCACATTTGTAGAAAACGGGTAGGATATCAATCTATCAAACAGTAATTTCTAGAGCTTGTCACTGTCACCCCTGGAGGTATCTGGGCGCTGTGGTGTGATGCACTTATGAAGTGATGCAACGGCTCTGCCATGCTGTATACTAGGAAGACTGAAGTTACTTTCACTTTCACTTACAGACTGTTTGTCAGTGCTGGCTGTTGGGGATGTTTGCTCTTGTTCTGGTTTGCAAATTTTGGTCTTGTCAGTGTCTGTACTGTAAAAATTGTTAATCGTGTTTTGTAATTCTCATTTATAATGTTTTTGTCACTGTATTGCTGGGTGTAAGTCTATTTAGGGGTTTTGTAGTTTTAGGGGTACTGGTAAGGGTTAGTTTTTGTTTAGTTACTGTTGGGGTGGGGAGTAGAACTAGTGACATGTTGACTAAGGGCAGAGCCAAGAACCTGTCCAAGAGAGGGTTTGGGGCCTGCTTTGGCTGGTGGCCCATTATGTCCCGACTATGATAGCTATAGGGGTAAGCTAAGTCAAGGGCACCCTACTAAAGAGCACAAGGAGCAGTGGGAGAAAGTCCACTGGCACATGAGCCGGAGTAGAGCGTACTGTCCAGCAGTTGAAGCACAGATGGGCAGATGTGGTGAGCTGGGAGGCTGACCTGCTTGATCATCTGGGAATGGAAGTTGGTGACTCCATTGGTAAGTACCATAAACCTGTAGCTGTGTGTCTTTTGCGAAAATTCTGGTATTGATCTGTCGACTGGAAGGGTCATATAATTTGAGGGGTAGGATGCCATAACACAGGCTAACTCTGTAAAATGCAAAAATCATGCCCCAAGGGCTGGTTCGCAGTGGCCTAACCATAGCCATGACAGATCATGCAGTGCAGGGGAGGCCCAGAGGTCCCGGGCCCCCTCTGGCCATGCAGGGAGTGTTGTCCCCTGGCCTGTGAGCTCATGACTGGGTCCAGAATGTTTGGACACCTGCCATATATGTTGCAGGGGGGCACTCTGACAGTTCATCACACCATAGGCTGGACAGGGTGTTTGGTTCACACCAAATAAAATCACTGATATATATTTGGATACATGCTCACAATTCACAAGTGAGGCTGTACAGGGTAGGAATGATTAATGTTTATATTCCCTGCACTTGTAACATGTAAGGAGCTAAGTAAAGAAGAAAAACAAACATGTTGATTGTCTGATAAATGTTGCGTTGTTCAGAACACGTATAGAGTTGAGAACACCCCAGCACAATGAATACCTTGCAGAGTGTGGTCTGCCAAATTTGACTATTCATATAGTCATCTAAGTCATGCACCCTTGCACCTTGTTGCATGGAAGGATGGTTTTGCACATAGTCTGTGAACCAGAAGCATTATTTGTTTGATATTATCCTTAAACATTGCAACATGGCATACATCTATTCATAATTAAGCTATGTCAACTTTGTCATATGCTACATGTCCAACTTGCAGACAATACTGGACATTGTGAAGACAATGTACTGTGCTTCATATGTACACAGTGTGCATGTTCAATATTCACAGAGCAATGTACCATGCTTTGTCTTGCAGGTGGATTGCACCATACACACATGCCGAGGTAGAGTCTTTCAGGGTTCCTGATGCTACCAGTGAGTTTTACCTGAATGTTTTCTCTGTAAGGATTGCGTGTGATACAAGATATTAATATCATTGAGATGTATAAAGGGTATCATCATTCACCTGTAAACAATTTTCCTTATATGTCAAACCATAAATGAAGTAGCACAAAGTGACGTGCAATGGATAGGGACAAATGTCAATGTACATGATTTGACAAAGTATGCATGCCCACGTGGTTGATTGCTCACTATCTGCTGTGGTAATGTTTGGCCAGCTACTGTTTGAATGCTTATGGCACATGTACCATCACCAGCCCCAATACCTGCAGATGTCCTAAGTTTGATTCTCTAGCGCCCAACCCATGGACAGAAACTAACAATTATTTCCCAAAAATATGTGACAGAAAAGTTGCATGAGATAGGCAGAGATTTTCAAGACAATATGTTTGTCAAAGAACAAATATGAGCATGAAACAGGTGGGGTTGCGGTGTGACACATATCCTAGACAACATTACCAGTAGTCAACATATATGTTTATTGGATATTATACACAGTGAACATCCTTTCCACTGTAATAGTCCTACTGTTGTGGGTTCACATCATACTATGCCCATACTAGCGGAAGGCGTTTCTCACTGCTACCACAATTGTTACAGTGTGAAAGATTAAAGGCATGATCAGACATTCATGCTATTCAAAAACCAAAATGTTTTGGTATCAATGCCCATACAAGCGGAAGGCGTTCCTCACTGCTACCACAATTGTTACAGCGTGAAAGATTAAAGGCATGATCAGACATTCATGCTATTCAAAAACCAAAATGTTTTGGTATCCATACGTGCACCTGAGCCAGGCGTGTAGCCAACCTTATGAATCAGATAAACTTGTGTGACCATGAGAGCAGGCTAGGTATCACTAAACAACATTCGTTCCTAGGATGGATGCTGCATATGTAGTTATGAGGGGGCAAAGTTTAACTTAATAATTTTTGGAGCACTCCCAGTGGCCAAATGGCTTTTATCCCTGTATGTTGTTGTGATTGTGTAAATACAATGTTCATAGTAATCATTTACTTTGTTTCACCACTTAGGCCACATTTATCATAACGTATGGCAACTATAATCCAGCCACATGAAAATGGTTTTAAGGATGTAGGAGAGAAACTCTATTAGGCCATAGGTTTGGACGGTTCATCTTCAGTCTGCCTGTCTGATGCATATTGCTAGTGTAGTTGTCCATTTGTAGTTGTCCACATGGCAAGGTATGGGCAATTCACGTGGCAGGTCCTGACAGGATGTGAGGAATCCCACCCCTGTGCAGACAGAATTGGTAAGGGCACATGTGGCTTATGTCACCAGTCTACACATGGAAATGCAGATGCCCTAATATACCCAATGTCGTATATTAGACACATAACATACCTTTGTCGTGATTTTTTCAAAAAGGATGCAATGTGGAAAGGACCACATGCATGTCTGCACTGTGTTGGCAGCATACAGCCCATTACACAGCTCGCCTACTGGTGGTGTTACCCCTACCGGCTCACACCACATATGTCACCCTTGAATCATAATTGGAGATTATCTGCAAGATACAGCAACAAGTGATTATAAATATAAGATCTACAGCTTGCATGTACACACTCATTACATGGACATGGTTTTAGGTAATATGCATCAAGGAACAAATCCTTGCTGACGTGTGGACACTAGTATATGTAAATGTGCACATGGTATTGGTGGAAGTGTATTACATTTATTACACAAGCTATGTTTTAGGGTTCCTAGTATTTCCAATGGTCAATATTGGAGAAGTGGCCAATAGGTCTGGTTAATGGGATGTAGCTAATCACCCTTCACCTATGTTTTAACTACCTGTCACAGAGTCAGTTAATGCAATTATATGTGTGCCCTACTGTATTTGCCATCTTAGTTAACCAATGCTGAGGTACAATACCTGTACATGCTTGACAATACTCATTTCACATAGGCGATTGACCATAGAATATACCCTGTTACATGCTGCATACCAAACACCCGGGAATCCATAGGTGGACCATGTGTTCCATTACATGTGTACACCACATCATAGTTCCAAATCAGTCTCAGTCTTGTTATGGTTCTAGGTTTGTGTGGACACTGCCATTTCATATACCTACAATGCCAGCACCTGTGAACGTTTGCATTGTTATACTAGGAGAAGTATATATTTCAAATGAAAATTGGTCATTTCTCATTCACTAAATGTTGTTTTGGCCGGACATGCCACAATAGATGTTTTAAAAAAGTAAGCCTATTATTGATGACAACATCTACAAGTTCAGCTTTGTCTGATACATATTTCCTTCCTGTCCACCAGACAACAGGATTAAGTAACAAGAAAAGGCCCATATTATCTCAATGGAGTGCTACCTCCACATCAGCCACGTTGCCAAGCCCTATGAGTGCATGGGGAGGCTATACAAGGAAGGGAAGGCGGCTGGGACTTGGAAGTCCAGAAGGCATAGGCAACAAGGACAGGCCAGGTCAACCTCAACCAGAGTGTGGATGTGCATGGTGGGGTACCAGTGGCAATTCCAACATCAGCAGCTCTGCCGTCCCAAGCACCGCAGTTCTTCACCACAACCCCGGTAGTGAGATCTAAATTTGAGACCCAGGCTTAAGGACCCTGCTGACCTGAAGCAGACATGGCTGCAATTGAGGGAGAACTTGTAACTATGCGGGCCATGAAGCAGATATTGCAGCAGTCTGTGGACCCGTTTTAGTGCCCAAATATAAAGCTCCCTTGGGCTTACCATGTTTTTTTAATGTGGTTGTTATAATTTAGTATTTTAGCATAGGTTAGTATAGGTTTTAGCAAAGGGATAGGTTAGGCTAGTATTAGTTAGTGTAAGATTTTTATTAGTGAGTTGTTTTAGGTGGGTGTTAGAAATTGGGTCTCTAGTTGGCAGAGGTATACACCCTTGTCCGAGTAGGGACCCCAGTCCTAGTCAGGATAAGTCACAACACAATCCAAATAATCCTGTGCTCACCCTCTGGTAGCTTGACAAACAGCAGGCAGGCTTAGCTTAGAAGGCAATCTGTAAAGTATTTGTGCAATAACTCATACTGTAACATAGTGAAAACACCACAAAAAGTAATCCACACCAGTTTAGAAAACTAGATAATGTTTATCTGAATAAAATAAGATACAAATGACAGAACTCCAAAACGCACAAGTCGAGATGACACTTTTTAATGTTTTAATTGAGTCTCAAACCTTAAGAATCAGTGGTTATATCCTTGTAACCCACAGTATGTGCAATGCGTCAAAAATAACGATGCACTGAGGCAGCTGAGGAGAAGATGCATTGAAAAATAAGGCGCTGCGTCGGATTTTCCAGCACGGCTCAGAAGATGCATTGTTTCTCTCCAAGCTGCAAGGTGATGCACTGATTTACAGGAGCGCAGCTTTGGTTCCTCACTGAGATGCATTGAAAATTCTTGACGCATTGATAGCAGGAGCATGCGCTGCGTCGATCTGGTAGGCAATTGCGGCAATTTTTCCACCGCAAGGCAGGCGCTGCATCGATTTCTGCAGGCTTGGCGTTGATTTCCCGACACAAATGGATTTTCTTTACTCGGGTGCAGTCTTTGTGGCCCTGAGACTTCAGAACAGGAGGTAAGCTCAATCCACACCCTTGGAGAGCACTTGTGGTGAAGGCAGGGCCCTTCCAGCAGAGGCAGAGGGCAGCAGGCAGCAGGGCAACAAGCTGGGCAGCAGTCCTTCTCACCAAAGCAATCCAGATGAGTCCTTTTTGGCAGCCAGGCAGTCCCTCTGACAGAGTCCAGGAGTACATCAAGAAGTGTCTGATTTGGTGGAGTCAGAGACTTAGTATATATACTCCAAAGTGCCTTTGAAGTGGGAGAAACTTCAAAGAGTGTTTTTGAAGTGCACACGTTCTCCTTTCAGTCCAGTTCTGTCTGCCAGGATCCCTGTTGGGGGTTATCAGTCCTTTGTGTGAGGGCAGGCCACTGGCCTTTGAAGTGTGAGAGAGAGTCCCTCTACATTTCTTGCCAAGGGAGACCCATTCAGTATGGAGATGAATGCAGATGTGACTGAGTGTCCTGTGTTTTTGGATGTCTGAGTGTAATGCACAAGAGCAGCTCTCAACCAGCAGAGACCAGACATGAATTGGAGGCAGGCTGTAAGGCACAGATGGCAGTAAGTGCAGAGAATGGCCCACATTCTAAAATTGACATTTGTAAAATAGTAATATTAAATCTAACTTTACCAGTAAGCAGAATTTTCTATTAGCATTCTGGCAATAAACATGACAGGGCTACTCCTTTTAGATCAGAATCTACCCCTTAAAAGACTATAAGGGCAGTTCTAATGCTGGCCTATGAGAGGAGCAGGCCTCACAGTAGAGCAAAACTTATTTGTGAGTTTTTCCACTACCAGGACATGTAAAACACATAAGTACGTTTCCTGCCTTTTACTTACATAGCAAACTACCCTATTTGTTACCTAGGGCCTACCTTAGGGGTGACTTATATGTCGAAAAAGGGGAGATTAAGGCTTGGCGATTAGTTTTAAATGCCAAGTTGAAGTGGGAGGAAAACTGCCACACAGACCTTTGAATGGTAGACCTGAGACACGGTTAAGGGGCTATGTATGTTGGTGGCACAATCAGTGCTTCAGGCCCACTAGTACATTTACTTTAGAGGCCCTGGGCACATGTAGTGCACTTTACTAGGGACTTACAAGTAAAATAAATATGCCAATTGGGTATGAGCCAACCTTACCATGTTTAAGAGGGGAGAGCACATGTACTTTAGCACTGGTTAACAGTGGTAAATATCCAGAGTCATAAAGCCAACAAAAATGAGGTGAGAAAAAGAGGAGGAGGAAGGAAAAACATTTGACGTGATCCTTCAGTAAGGGAGATTTTCCAACAGTGGGGATATAGGTGGGTAGGTATTTCAGTGGGTGAGGGGGGTTGATGTTTAGTGTGTTTTATTACAAAATATATTTAAAAAAATATAATATATATATATATATGTATGTTTAGGTATTTGTGTATAGCTAGTTTGTCTATAGTTGTAGCTTATGTTTGTACTGTGTGACTATGCATATTAACGGGGGGAGGGGTTGATGTTTAACATGCCATTTGTGGTGTTTGTGTAGAGTAGTGTAAGATGAGGTTAGGTAGGTTAAGATAGAGTTAAGTTAAGATAGTGTAGGTTATTTAGCATGGGTTAGTTTAGTCATAGTTTAGATACGGTATATTAGTGTAGTCTAGTGTAGTGTAGTGTAGTCTCGTGTAGTGTAGTGTAGTCTAGGTAGTTTTAAATTTTACTGTTTTATAATAATTATATTAATCAATGTTTTCTTCTTTCACGACTGCTTAATGATTTACTGCGTAGGAGTTGTCATACATTCTTAGCTTTTTTTAAGCATGTGCTGTAGGATTTTCCTGCAGTGTTTTTATATATGTGTACATTTGTAAGACTCCTATGGACAAGAGTCAGTCAATTTTTGCAATTGGGTCACTTGAGGGATCTTCATTCATGTTTGTGCACTGTAAGTTTCTCTCTTTCTGTCAATGGAGACACAGGCCAACACAGGTAGTCACCTACTGTTGCACTGTGTGTAAATTATACTACATGTATAGTAGGGATGAATATGTCAACTCATAGTCACAAATCGAGGATATGTTGGTTCACACACTGATGCCAGCCACATACACGCTCAACCTTGCACCATTTTAATGTAACATTAGTGTTTTTTGCTGGCTACTAATCAAAGAAGTGACCCCCACCTGCCTGAAAAATTCAATCACCATTCACATTGAGTATTTGCTAATTGTAGCGCTTCATGCTTGTGAACTTTGGGAACTACTGGCTAGTGTAGATGCACATAGGGCTCCCCATATCTGTTCTCCTTGGCATGTGTAGATTTTTCCATGGGTCTATGGCACACAGTTCCCTTTAGTTAGTAGGAAGTGTCTTTTGGGTCAGCACATGCACCATGATCTACTTAGTCCACTCAGTAACAGACATACAACACACATGTGAAAAATAGTGCATTTATTTACAGGTTTGTAAATAGGATGAATCTCAGTATCTGTTCTTGCAGCAACAAACCCAACATTGTTTGAGAGCTAAAGGATATCCAGACAAACTCCATGAGGGATACATGTCATGTGACATGTGGAAGATAAGCCTATTCCAGTGGGGAGGAGGTCCAAATTGCCATTGGGGAATGTAGGCCTCATCAACAGTTCACAAATGGATAAGACTAACAGGTGGGAAACGCAAAAGGAGACAGTACTAGATGTTAGTCTACACAGGTCCAATGGGAAACTAGCCAAGAGGCACAGACAAAGGTTTTTGGCTAGGTCTCTGCCAGAAAGTGGTAAAGTTCACATCTTTCTCTTCTGATGTGTGGTGTGCCTTCCCTGAGAGTGGTGGTGTTTGTGCAAAAGCCATCTGAGGCACGCACACATCAGGGGCTGAAGATGTGGGTCCCCTGTCCCCAGCAGCATTTGCCTGTGCAAACAAGGATGGCAGCACAGCACTGAGAAAGGCCTACTGGCTTGTAAGCACAGTAACAACATTGTGGTGAAAGACACCCAATATTATAATATAGGAGTCCTGCTTCTGCTCCGTATATTGAAGGATGGTATGTAAGACCCCTAGCTAGGTGGCAACCTAATTTTTGTCACATTGGCAGGGCTGTTGTTGTTGCCTCTGCCTTATGACACCAGAAATGTCAGTCAGGGGCTATTCCAACTCTGGAGCAGAGTGTGGGTGCCTCTTATTGCCTCAGAGGTGTCCTTATTTGGACTGAGGCACCTACGGACTCCCTCTAGGGTGCCCGCAACGGTCTCTATTTTTGCCCGCACCTCATCTACCATCTGGCACTGGACTCCTACTGCTTGGTGTTGAAAGACTACCTGGGGGTCCTCGGAGTCTAGAGCTGGCCTGGAGCTTGTAGATGGGGTAGGTCTTCTTGTAGGCATTTCCTCTGGAAAACCAAAGACTCTGTCAACCCCTGTCACAACCAGTGAAGGTGATACAATTTATTCCGGGATTTGCTGAAAAGTGTCTTCGTGGATGTGAGGCAGGATGTCTTAGGCAGCAGGTTGGTCGTCCAGGACAGGCAGCTTGTCAGGAGGAACAGTTTGTCCCTTTGCAATAAAATGGAGATATGTCAATGGTGATCTTTGCTAGACGTTGACATGAGTAATCTGGCTGACACACAGTATACATCCTCAATCACTTTCAATTCAACATTGATGTGTAGTACCTATGTGAATTGTATGTATTGAGGGAAAGTGGCATTGTAGGTGCCTTTCAGATGGCAGTATCTGTGCATTGTTTACACACCACTGTGAGACAAGGGTGATTGTTTGTGTCATACCACACATTGCAAAACAGTTACACAGCTTGCTGGACTGTCCTGCCAGTGCGGGTAAGTTGAGGTAAGGTCCACATCAGCAATAGATATTAACTTTCCTTTTCATGATGGCTATACATAATGGGTCATATTTACAAGTGGCTTGCACCGCAGGTGCGTCACTTTTTTTTAACGCATTGACGGTGCAGGCTGCAGCCCCATATCGACAAGGCCATGCAAAGCCGCTTTGCATGGCTTTTCATGGCCTTGTAGATATGGAGTAAAACAATGCAGTGGAAGCACTTTGACCTGTTGTAAGTATTGTGGGCTTTTAACCATGCCCATCACACACCCATCACTTTCACTCATATGTGGGCTTGACTTACAAAAATCACGTTTCTCCCGCCTTAAAGGATGTTTTTGTCATGTCTTACAGACTGACCCGTTTACATGGATTATTGCATGCTTGCCGATATACTTCAGTGTGGGTGAACACATTTTTTTGTCAATCCCCTTTGTGCTGCATGGCGGCCATGGCGCTCATAGCGTGAACAGGCACAATAGCGTGAACTCGATTGGCGGTATTGGAGTGCTGGTCACATGGTTCACATTTACCTAATCAGAGCCATTTCTTTTGGCTCTCCCCTTAATACACTTGAAATTGGTGAATGCTTTACATAAAACAGAAATCCTCAAAGTTAAAGCGGCTCTCCTGGCACAGCGGGAGAGCCAGAACTCCAATATTCACTGCACTTGGGAAAACTCAAACCATAATGCTTCACAAGCATTATTTTTCACATGTTTGCCCATAACTCAGGCTGTGGTGGTCCTAGGACAATGGGCCTACCACCAGAAAGCTCAGCATGCCACGCTCTTTCTGTCTAAGTCATCTCTGGGTCCCCATCCCACACTAGGTTAGTGGGGACCCTAAACCAATAACCCCTCCCACCATTGAGTATCTTTTTAATCTCTCTAATGGCTGGAACTTTTGTTTTAAAGCTGGGAGTAGTTTGTGTTTTAAGAGTCTTGGTTGTAATATCATTGCAGTAGGTCTGTTAACTCAGAAAATGTGTAAGGCACTGTGGCCCATATTTATAGGAAAATGACGGAACGACGCTACGCTAAAATTTGCAGAGCCACGCTCCGTCATTTTCACAATGCAGCAGGTATGTGCCATATTTAATTGAATATGGTGCACCCCTGTATATTCCCCTGCACTGGCACTAAATGTAGCTGCCAGCGCCAACGCACGCATACTTGCACAATCGTACAAGGATGTCTGCATTGAGTTTTTTTTTTATTGTTTATGTGTGGGAGGATGGCCTGGTTTGTAGTGGGTACCTATGGTACTTACACCTCATACCAGGTCCAGTTATCCCTTATTAGTGAAATATAGGAAGTGTCTAGAAGCCAGGCTCTCTAGGGGTAGTTGTAGCTGAGCAGCCAAGGCTTATCTCTGAGACATACAAAGCTCCTGCAACACCAATTTAGTCACACAGTACTCACACACATGAAAGAAAATACTAAGTGGTTCAAAAATAACGGTGCTTTATTTTGGTGACACAAATGACAAAAATACCATAAAGACCATGGGCCAGATGTAGGAAAGCTTTTGCAAGTCGCAAACAGCGAATTTCGCTGTTTGCGACGTGCAAAACCCACTTTGCAATGCCCAATCCCTGTTTTGCGAGTCGGTAACCTGGTTACCGACTCGCAAAACGGAACTGCGAGGCGCAATTAGGAAGGGGTGTTCCCCTTCCTAATTTCGAGTCGCAGTGCAATGCTGCATTGCTTTGTGACCGTGAACGCGGTCGCAAAGCAATCGTAGCTACCACCAGTGTCACACTGGTGGTAACCCATTCGCAAAAGGGAAGGGGTCCCCATGGGAACCCTTCCCCTTTGTGAATGGCATGGAAAACATTTTTTCAGAGCAGGCAGTGGTCATGTGGACCACTGCCTGCTCTGAAAAAATGAAACAAAAACGTTTCCTTTTTTCATTTTGTAATGCATCTCGTTTTCCTTTAAGGAAAACGGGCTGCATTACAAAAAAAACTGCTTTATTTAAAAGCAGTCACAGACACGGTGGTCTGCTGTCTCCATCCGGCCACTATCCCTGTGAGTGCTGCGAGTCGCAAGGGGGTCGCAAATTGCGACCCACATCATTAATATTAATGAGGTGGGCCTTCGCGATCCCCTTGCGAGTCGCAGATGGTATCAGGGACACCATCCTGCATCCTGAATTGCGACTCGTAAATTGCGAGTCTCAATTTAGGAATTTCCTACATCTGGCCTTATATTCCCTTAGGAGGTAAGTAATACACAAATTATATACACTAGTATACATGAATAGCTGTAAAAACAGTTAGAAAAGAGTGCAAATAGTGAAAATCACAATAGATAGAAATCGGCCTAGCAGGATCAAAAACCATATACTTAGAAAGTGGAATGTGAATGTCGGTTTCCCACCTAGGCAAGTGTAGTGTGCAGAGGGGCACTGGGGCACATATTTATACTTTTCTAGCACCGCATTTGTGCCGCTTTTTGACGTAAAAGCTGCGCAGACTTACAAAATACAATTGTATTTTGTACGTTTGCGCCACTTTGCATCAAAAAGCGGCGCAAATGCAGCGCTAAATAAGCATAGATATGGGTCTAGAAGCATTAGAAAACACCAAAGGTAAGTAATAGAACACACCCCAGAGCCCAGGAAAGCAGGAGTAAATCACAGTTACTTACCTAGAACACACAAGAACACGAGAAAAAAGATAATGCAAGAACCAGAAGAGACTGCAAGACACTAACAGTGGATTCCTGGACCGGAAGACCTGTGGAGGAAGGGGTCCAAGTCCAAGAAGCACAGAATAGTCCAGGGAGAACAGGAGCCCCTGCTAACCCGGATGAAGGTGCAAAAGAAGAACCACCAGTGAAGAACAACAGTCAGTACTGCACCCAAGAAGACGGATGCGGGTTCCTGGTTGGTGCAGAAGATGTCCCATGCCGAATGGATGATTGCAGTCTCGTTTGCATCGCTGGATTCTGTCAACATGCCTTGGCACACGCAAAGCTTGCAGTTAGTGTAAAATGGTGCTGCCTGGGATCAGGAGGGAACTGGTGGACTCTACCCAGGAGGGGGAGCCAGAGGGGGCTCTCAGCAACTCAGAGAGCCCTCAGAAGACCAGGCAGCACGCACAGGAGACCCACAGCATGGGGACAAAGAAGGAGCAAAAGGAGGCCCATGTATAGTATAACAAAGGGTCCCACGCCACCAGAAAACCACTCAGGAAGATGTGCATCGCAGGATAGAGTGCTGGGGGCTGGAGCTGCATGGTGCATGAAGAACTTTGTGAAAGGGTGCCAAAAAGCCCTGGCAACTGCAAAACACGCAGTGCACAGTGGTACTATCTTGCTTGGGGAGGCAGGCTTTTACCTCCACCAAAGTTGGACAGTAGGACGTCAGGACCGTCGGGACCACTTCAGTCCACCACTCATGGGGCAGGATCCACGCACCTCATCAGGAGAGGGGATCCACACCACCGCTCGTCATTGCCGAGAGGTGCCTGCTGAAGCAGGGGAGTGACTCCTTCACTCCAAGGGAGATTCGTTTGTTCTTCTGGTGCAGGCTGAAGACAGGCTATCCTCTGAGGATGCACAACCGGAAAACAGTTGTAGTTGCTGGCAGGAGCTGAAGATATAATGCTGCAGAAGTCGTCTTTGCTTCTTTGTTACAGTTTGTAGAGTTCCTGGAGAATCCCAATGCAGTTTCTTCAGTGAGAAGGTGAAGTAAAAGATCCAGAGGATTCCTGTTGGAGTCTTGCAATCCGAATCTGAAGAACAACCCAAGAGAGGGACCCTAAATAGCCCTGAAAGGGGGATTGGTCAGCTTACCAGGTAAGCACCCATCAGGGGAAGGCTCTGACGTCACCTGCTGGCACTGGCCACTCAGATGCTCCCAGATTTCCCTGCCAACCTGGAATCCAAGATGGCAAAACCCAGGGACCCTCTAGAGGAGCTCTGAGCACCACCCTAGGGGTGGTGATGGATAGGGGAGTGGCCACCCACCTTTCCTTTGTCCAGTTACGTACCAGAGCAGGGACTGGGGATCCCTGAACCGGTGTCAATTAATCAACCAATCAGGGCCCTGCTTGATGAGACGGGCAAAGGCGTTTGTAGGAAAGTACCATCTTCCTTTGCAAGTTGCCCCCATTTTTACCTGCATGTCAGTATGTTTTTGCCTGTCTCACTGGAATCCTCCTGGTCAGGACCCTAGTGCTCATAGTTTATGGCCTAATGTGTGTGTCTGTATAGTGCTTAACTGTGTCACTGAAGCTCTGCTAATTAGAACCTCAGTGCCTATGCTCTCTCTCCTTTTAAATTTGTCACTGTAGGCTAGTGACTTCATTTACCAATTTCAGTTGGCACACTCGACCACCCTTATAAGTCCCTAGTACATGGTACCTAGGTACCCAGGGCATTGGGGTTCCAGGAGATCCTTATGGGCTGCAGCATTTCTTTTGCCACCCATAGGGAGCTCAGACGAACCCTTACACAGTCCTGCCATTGCAACCTGCGTGAAATAAAGCACACAGTTTCTCTGAGGGAAGGGTGTTACACCCTCTCTCTTTGGAAATAGGTGTTACATAGCCTCTGGGAATGCTTTGAAGGGCACAGATGGTGCCCTCCTTGCATAAACCAGTCTACACAGGTTCAGGGACCCCTTGTCCCCTGCTCTGGCATGAAACTGGATAAAGGAAAGGGGAGTGACCACTCCCCTATCCATCACCACCCCAGGGGTGGTGCCCAGAGCTCCGCTAGTGTGATCCAGACTTCAGCCATCTTGCTTTGCGAGGTCTGGGGGTACTGTGGAGGGCTCTGAGTGGCCAGTGCCTGCAGGTGATGTCAGAGACCCCTCCTGATAGGTCCATACCTGATAAGGTAGCCAATCCCCCTCTCAGGGCTATTTAGGGTCTCTCCTGTGGGTTGTCTTCAGATTCTGATTGCAAGTTTCCTTCAGGAATCCTCTGCAACAACTTAAGACTCCTCTGACCTCTGATCAACCGCAGCCTGCTCCAAGAAACGCTGTAATTGCAACAAAGTGTCTACAAGCAATACTTTTCTTCAGCAACCTAAGCTCCAAGTCAGCAACTGCAACAGTTTCCACAGTGTGCATGCTCTGGGGACTCCCTGTCTTCATCCTGCACCAGAAGGGCCGAAGAAATCTCCCGTGGAGTGACGGAGTCACTCCCCTGCTCCAAGCAGGCACCTTCCAAGATGACGACCAGTACCCTTGGACTCCTCTAATAGCAACCAGCGTGCTCCTAAGGACACAGAGGGTTGACATCATCATCATAGACTGTCCTGAGGTCCTGCTGATGCAATTTGGAGGGGGTAAAACATTGCCTTCCCTGAAAGTGATGGTACCCCTGTGTACTGCGTCTTCTTGACCTCCTGAGGCCTCTGTGCACTATTTGCAAAATTCCTTTGTGCACAGCCTGGCCCAGGTACCCAGCACTCCATCCTGTGACACTCAACTCACTAAGCTGTTCTCCGGCAGCGTTGGACCTTCCTTTGTTGTGCTGCATCAACTGCGTTTTCTACCTCCTTTGTACCCAGATCCTGTGGCCTCTGGGGGTGCTGGCTGGCATCCTTAGGGCTTGCTAAAGTGCTGAGATCCCCCTATTCCTCCTCACACAGAGCTGAGGCCCCCAAGTCCCTCCTGGGTCCATCCAGTGCCATTTTGACTCAAAACACACTTTTGTCATAGCCAAGGTTTGTTGGTGAATTCCAACACGAAATCACATCTGCAACAATCTTCACACTGTGGGACATCTTTTGCATCATGCAGGAACCCACCGGCATCTTCCTAGGGTGCATTCCTGCAGTCTTGGACTAACCGGGGATTCTTCTTTTGCACTCCCTTCTGGGTTGGCAGGGTCTCCTGCCCTTCCTGAAACTTCTTTCGACTTCTGGACTTGGTCCCCTTTCTTTGCAGGTCATCAGGTCCAGGAATCCAGCAGTTGTTCTTTGCAGACTTGGTTGGCTGCTGCAAAATCCCAATCAGGAGGTGTAGTGTGTCCTAAAGAAACTTGCAGTACTTTACTCCTCCTTTTCTGCACTCTGGGGTGGGGTAATTTACTTACCTTTACTGTATTCTTACTCTCCCAGCAATTCTGCACACACTACACTTGTCTAGGGGAGAATTTGTGGTTTGCATTCCACTTTCTTAGTATATGGTTTGTGTTGCCCCAGACCTATTTTCTCCCATTGCATTCTATAGGATTTCCTATTGCTTGCATTGTTATCTGACTATTTACTTGTCTAATTTTGTTGTCTAGTCTATATATTGTGTATAATACTTACCTCCAGAAGGAGTATTGTCTCTAAAATATTTTTGGTACTGTGTCACCCAAATAAATACCTTTATTTTTGGTAACACTGAGTTTTGTCTTTACTTGTGTATAAATACTGTGTAATTATAAGTGGTATTGCATGAGCTTTGCATGTCTCCTAGTTCAGCCTAAGCTGCTCTGCTATAGCTACCTCTATCAGCCTAAGCTGCTAGAACACTACTACATTTCACTAATAATGGATAACTGGACCTGATGTAAGGTGTAAGTACCCAAGGTACCCACTACAAACCAGGCCAGCCTCCTACAGCGTTCTGGATGCGTTGTAGTCTTTTCCGGGTCTTGGCAGTAGTTCCAGCATAGAGAGTGTTGCCGTAGTAGATCTTGTAGATCATTCGAAGCATGTACAGGGTGTGGAAGCAACCGGAAGAGACCGTGCTCACCTGCTGGTCCATTGAGAGCGATGAGTCTAATATGACGCCTAGTTTGCGGGCATGGCCGGTGGGGGCGTTTCCGAGGCAGAGGGCCACCAGGACTCGTTCCAGGTGGAAGGTGTGGAGCCAAGGATGAGGACTTCTGTTTTGTCCAAGTTCAGTTTGAGGCAACTATCTTTCATCCAGGCAGTGACTGCTTTCATTTTGTCATGGAAATCGTTTTTGGCCATGGTCGGGATGGCGGTGAGGGAGGCTATCAGTTGGGCGTCATCGTAAACGGAGAGGATATTGAGTGTGTGGCTCATGACGATGGTGGGTAGTGGGGTCATGTAGAGGTTGAAGAGGGTGGGACTCAGCAAGGATCCATGGGGGACACCGCAGCTGATCTTCATGCCTTCCGAGAGAAAGAGGGAGAGTCAAACCCTCTGTGTTCTGCCAGTGAGGAACGAGGAGAGCCATTGCAGTGCTGACTCTCGGATGCCGGTGTCATGGAGGCGGGTGTGTAGTGTGTCGTGAGAGACTGTGTCGAAGGCAGGCGAAAGGTCCAGGAGGATGAGGGCAACGGTCTCGCTTCGGTCGAGGAGAGTGCGGATGTCGTCTGTGGCAGTGAGGAGGGCGGACTTGGTGCTATGGTTGCTTCTGAAGCCTGACTGAGAGGGGTCCAGGATGTTGGTTGATTCCAGGAAGGCGGTGAGTTGTTTGTTGACTGCCTTCTCAATTACTTTGGCCTGAAAAGGGAGCAAGGAGATGGGCCGGTAGTTATTGAGGTCTTTTGAGTCGGCGGTGGGTTTCTTAAGTAGATCTCTGTGTGTTTCCAACTCTCTGGGAAGGTGGCAGTCTTGAAGGAGCGGTTAATGGGATGCCGGAGTTTGGGTGCGATGATGTTGCTGGCTTTGTTGAAGATGTGGTGAGAGCACGGGTCGGTGGGAGCTCCTGAGTGGACAGTTGCCCTGATGTTGCAGGTCTCTGTGTCGGTAAAGTTGTTCTAGTGGAGAAGGGTGGGGGGTGTGGTGACATTTCAGTCGACGGGCTGGTGGTGAGAGCCGTGGAGGTGCCCTGGATGGTGAAGCTGTCATAGATGTTTGCGATCTGCAATGAAAATAGATGACGAGGTTTTTGCAGAGTTCTTGTGACGGGGGAGTTGGAGTTGGGGTTGGTGAACTCTTTGATGACGGAGAAAAGTTGCTTTCTGTCGTGGGCGTTTTTATTGATGTGTTGTTGCAGGGCGAGTCTTTTGGTGGTTCCAATGAGCTGGTGGTGATGTTTGACTGTGTTTTTGAAGGTTTCTTGATTTGTGGCGGTCTTGTCAGAGCGCCACTTTCTCTCCATATGTTGCAGACCTGTTTTGATTCTTTGAGTGCAGGGGTGAACCAGCTTGCTTTCTTGGTTGTGCTTCTGTGGTGGGGTGTCTTGAGGGTTGCGAGGGTGTTGGCACAGTTGGTGATCCATTCGTGGAGGTTGTGTGCAGCAGTGTTGGCGTCGCCGTCGGCTTGGGGGGGTGTTGCGTTGAGGTTGGCGGTGAGCTGGGCTTCAGGACCTTGTTCCAATTCCTGCGGGGAAGTTGGACAGTGTGGAGTCGACCAATGGGTTCGTTGAAGGTGAAATGAATGGAGTGGTGGTCGGTCCATTGGAGTTCGGTGGTGTGGCTGACGGAGACGTGGTTGCTAGCAGAGAAAATGGTGTCCAGAGTGTGACCGGACGAGTGAGTGGGTGTGGTGACGAGTTGCTTGAGTCCGAGGTTGGCAAGGTTTTCGACCAGGGTGGTGGAGTAGTTGTCGTTAGGATTTTCCAGATTGAAGTTGCAGTCACCCAGTAGGATGTAGTCCTTGGACGTGAGAACGTGGATGGAGGCTAGGTCAGTGATGGTATGGCCTTTAGATGAGGGTGCCCCGCAGAGTGGTGTTGGGGTTGGTTCCAATCTCGAATTGGAGGAGTTCCATGTTGGTAGCGAAGTCTTCAGTGCTGGTGGATAGGTGTAGGGACTCTTTGTGGACGATGGCGATGCCTCCCCCGGGCGGTTCGTGCGGTCTGGATTATGCAAGAAGGGCACCAAATGTGCCCTTCAAAGCATTTCCAATGGCATGGGGAGGCTACCTCTCCCAAGCCTGTAACACCTATTTCCAAAGGGAGAGGGTGTAACACCCCCTCTGCCTTCCTGGGCTTAAGCTGCTCAATTTTACGCAGATTTATGGATATTCTTCCAGGTTCATGAATCTCTTGCCCTAGAAGGAGAAGGTCTATGGAATCCTGCACACATAAGGCTTACCTGAATCTCTGGTGTTTTGGAAAATGGTAAGTATAAACAATGTATTTGAAATAATAAAACTGTGTCTGTAGTATCACTATCATAATAGATGTCTAGGATGCCTATTTTGGTGTACTGTGCTTTAACAGGTCACTGTATAAAAGTAAGATATATGTGTGTTTCAAGTAATAACATTTGTGTTAAAATTAAAAATACTGTCATCTTGACTCTGCCTATATGTAAAATAATCTGTCTTTTACTCAGCAAATGAGTAACCATGATGGTTCTGTGTTTAGGGTTTAATCTCATCAACACAGTAACTCAGACAACCCATTTAGTCAGGTACAATGTAAGGCTCAGCACAAACATAGAAAATGTTGTTTGACCTAATGTGATAAAATGTTTGAGCTAATATGTAACACAGGTGGTTTGTTGCTCTTACAGCTTTCTCACCTGCAGTCCCCAGCTAGTTTATAGTAGTAGTGGCAAATGACTGCATCCCCATTGCATCTGTATGATTATGGTACATGTATATAATGAAAAACGTACATCACAACATATGTAGTAGTAAAAATACAACTAGTCAACTATGATACCCTACTAAAATGTATTCAACAATGGCGCTAACTCCTCAAACCAAAAGCCATTTCTGTGGTGGGTAAAGGTGTGTTTAAGGACATCTGTAAGGTTATAAGAGAGTTATCGCTCCCTTTCTGTGAATACTCTACATGAGCTACCAGTCCACCTAGCTCCTCCACAGAAAGGGAGGTCCAACAACCTCATGAGTCACCAGTCTTCAAATCATACTCAGCGGCTGTGGATACATCTTCCCCCTCAGAAGGAGTAAATCAGCTGGACCAGTGGGATGGAATCCCAACAAGACCAACACCAAGAGAAACAAGAACCAATATCCTCCTGAGAGGCACTACCACTCACGCTTGGGACAATTCTTTTTCTGCACATTTCTGTACAATGACTAAATAACAGTGACTTTACCATACATATCAAATTCACCTCACATGTTATGTGTCTGTAAAATATAATTGTTCTTCCATGTGGTCCATTCATTCATCTTATAGAAATGTATGGATGTGACTTAAAACATAGATGCATAATGAATAAGTTTTATGTGTCATTCACTCGGTTTGTGCCTCAATTTTATTGGTGTGAGGAAATGTAATAACCAACTTCATGATGAAATTCGTAGTCTTAAGCACTATGGTGTCATGTGCAAATGTACATTATTTTTAGGCAAAACAATCATTTTTCTATATAATCCTATATGGAAGATTGCTTAAACCTTTAAGCTTAATTATATAAATATTGTAAAACTCATGTCACTTTAGAAAAAAAACAAGAGAAGAGACAATCATGGAACACCTGATCAATTGGGGACTGCAAGTCCCAGGGGACCAGAGCAGGAGGAGGGGCAGAGAAGCAGAGGAGAAGCGTCCCCCATGCACACAGCACTATAAAGCCCCTGCTCTATATGCTGTGTGGGCGCCTGATTATTTGGGGACTGTCAAGTCCCAGGAGACCACAGCAGGAGGCAAGGCAGAGTAAGAGGAGGATGAGGGCCCCCAATGTGCACAGTGCTATAAATTGCATGCTCTATTCCCACTGTGCAGGCCACATGTGGGCCACGCCCGGGTGAAGCTCGGGCTAAGGGCATGCCGTCTTCACCCGGAAGAGGCTGGGATGGCTACCGCTCTTGGCCCTATCTTCCCACAATTCTCTGCATTCCTATTTGAACAGCTGCTCTCTAGTATTTGGTAAGATCCCTGAATTTTTATTTACGTATTGTGAATACGGTCAAGTGGAATCTTTGGCCCTGATTTAAGAAAAGTGGCACTGCACTACACTGTAGGAGGCTGGACTGGCTTGTAGTGAGTACCAAGGGGTACTTGCACCTTGCACCAGGCCCAGTTATCCCTTATTAGTGTATAGGGTGTCTAGCAGCTTAGGCTGATAGATAATGGTAGCTTAGCAGAGCAGCTTAGGCTGAACTAGGAGACGTGTGAAGCTACTACAGTACCACTTAGTGTCATATGCACAATATCATAAGAAAACACAATACACAGTTATACTAAAAATAAAGGTACTTTATTTTTATGACAATATGCCAAAGTATCTTAGAGTGTACCCTCAGTGAGAGGATAGGAAATATACACAAGATATATATACACAATAGCAAAAATATGCAGTATAGTCTTAGAAAACAGTGCAAACAATGTATAGTTACAATAGGATGCAAAGGGGAAACATAGGGATAGGGGCAACACAAACCATATACTCCAGAAGTGGAATGCGAACCACAAATGGACCCCAAACCTATGTGACCTTGTAGAGGGTCGCTGGGACTATTAGAAAATAGTGAGAGTTAGCAAAATAACCCTCCCCAAGACCCTGAAAAGTGAGTGCAAAGTGCACTAAAGTTCCCCTAAGGACAAAAGAGTAGTGTTAGAGGAATAATGCAGGAAAGACACAAACCAGCAATGCAACAACTGTGGATTTCCAATCTAGGGTACCTGTGGAACAAGGGGACCAAGTCCAAAAGTCACAAGCAAGTCGGAGATGGGCAGATGCCCAGGAAATGCCAGCTGCGGGTGCAAAGAAGCTTCGACTGAACAGAAGAAGCTGAGGTTTCTGCAGGAACGAAAAGGGCTAGAGACTTCCCCTTTGGTGGACGGATCCCTCTCGCCTTGGAGAGTCGTGCAGAAGTGTTTTCCCGCCGGAAGGACGCCAACAAGCCTTGCTACACGCAAATCGTGCGTTTGGCGTTTTTGGACGCTGCTGGGGCCCAGGAGGGACCAGGAGGTCGCAAATTGGACCTGCAGAGAGAGGGGACGTCGAGCAAGACAAAGAGCTCTCACTGAAGCAGGTAGCACCCAGAGAAGTGCCAGAAACAGGCACTATGAGGATGCGTGAAACGGTGCTCGCCGAAGTTGCACAAAGGAGTCCCACGTCGCCGGAGACCAACTTCGAAAGTCGTGCAATGCAGGTTAGAGTGCCGTGGACCCAGGCTTGGCTGTGCACGAAGGATTTCCGCCGGAAGTGCACAGGGGCCGGAGTAGCTGCAAAGTCGCGGTTCACAGCAATGCATCCCAGCGAGGTGAGGCAAGGACTTACCTCCACCAAACTTGGGCTGAAGAGTCACTGGACTGTGGGGGTCACTTGGACAGCGTCGCTGGATTCGAGGGACCTCGCTCGTCGTGCTGAGAGGAGACCCAAGGGACCGGTAATGCAGCTTTTTGGTGCCTGCGCTTGCAGGGGGAAGATTCCGTCGACCCACGGGAGATTTCTTCGGAGCTTCTGGTGCAGAGAGGAGGCAGACTACCCCCACAGCATGCACAAGCAGGAAAACAGTCGAGAAGGCGGCAGGATCAGCGTTACAGAGTTGCAGTAGTCGTCTTTGCTACTATGTTGCAGGTTTGCAGGCTTCCAGCGCGGTCAGCGGTCGATTCCTTATCAGAAGGTGAAGAGGGAGATGCAGAGGAACTCGGCTGAGCTCATGCATTCGTTATCTAAAGTTTCCCCAGAGACAGAGACCCTAAATAGCCAGAAAAGAGGGTTTGGCTACCTAGGAGAGAGGAAAGGCTACTAACACCTGAAGGAGCCTATCAGCAGGAGTCTCTGACGTCACCTGGTGGCACTGGCCACTCAGAGCAGTCCAGTGTGCCAGCAGCACCTCTGTTTCCAAGATGGCAGAGGTCTGGAGCACACTGGAGGAGCTCTGGACACCTCCCAGGGGAGGTGCAGGTCAGGGGAGTGGTCACTCCCCTTTCCTTTGTCCAGTTTCGCGCCAGAGCAGGGGCTAAGGGGTCCCTGAACCGGTGTAGACTGGCTTATGCAGAATTGGGCACCTCTGTGCCCAACAAAGCATTTCCAGAGGCTGGGGGAGGCTACGCCTCCCCTGCCTTCACACCATTTTCCAAAGGGAGAGGGTGTCACACCCTCTCTCAGAGGAAGTTCTTTGTTCTGCCATCCTGGGCCAGGCCTGGCTGGACCCCAGGAGGGCAGATGCCTGTCTGAGGGGTTGGCAGCAGCAGCAGCTGCAGTGAAACCCCAGGAAGGGCAGTTTGGCAGTACCAGGGTCTGTGCTACAGACCACTGGGATCATGGGATTGTGCCAACTATGCCAGGATGGTATAGAGGGGGCAATTCCATGATCATAGACATGTTACATGGCCATATTCGGAGTTACCATGGTGAAGCTACATATAGGTAGTGACCTATATGTAGTGCACGCGTGTAATGGTGTCCCCGCACTCACAAAGTTCAGTGAATTGGCTCTGAACAATGTGGGGGCACCTTGGCTAGTGCCAGGGTGCCCTCACACTAAGTAACTTTGCACCTAACCTTTACCAGGTAAAGGTTAGACATATAGGTGACTTATAAGTTACTTAAGTGCAGTGTAAAATGGCTGTGAAATAACGTGGACGTTATTTCACTCAGGCTGCAGTGGCAGGCCTGTGTAAGAATTGTCAAAGCTCCCTATGGGTGGCAAAAGAAATGCTGCAGCCCATAGGGATCTCCTGGAACCCCAATACCCTGGGTACCTCAGTACCATATACTAGGGAATTATAAGGGTGTTCCAGTAAGCCAATGTAAATTGGTAAAAATGGTCACTAGCCTGTTAGTGACAATTTGAAAGTAATGAGAGAGCATAACCACTGAGGTTCTGGTTAGCAGAGCCTCAGTGAGACAGTTAGGCACCACACAGGGAACATATACATGCACACCTATGAGCACTGGGGCCCTGTGTGACAGGGTCCCAGTGACACATACATATAGGCCACAAACCTATGAGCACTGGGGTCCTGACTAGCAGGATCCCAGTGACACATAACAACCATACTGAAAACATAGTGTTTTCACTATGAGCACTGAGGCCTGGCTATCAGGATCCCAGTGAGACAGTGAAAACAGTGACAAACACCCTGACATACACTCACAAACAGGCCAAAAGTGGGGGTAACAAGGCTAGAAAGAGGCTACCTTCTCACACAACCCCCCCCCCAAACGAAGGACAATAAGGCTAACCTTGGCCAGTTGAGACTTTATTGTCTAAGTGGTGATAAGTAGAGAGTAGCTCTGCAATAGACTGGTTACTCCCTTTATCATCCACTATATGGTTACTTCCCTGTGGGGATGTAAACCACCCTGTTTGAAGTTTTTTAGCTAAGCAACAATGGGAAGATGTATTTTCAGAGTTTCTATCAGTAAGTTTTAGTTTAGAGCAGTGGGAATTGTCCACTGAACCTATTTGTAGTGATGGAAATGCCAGACAGGGATGCTGTCTCAGAAAAGCCATAGCTGGGCAAAAACTTTGTCCATCTGGCTGGAAGAGAGAACAGGGATGCTGTTTCTCTTGAGTTGGAGCAGGGCAGGGATGCTGCCCTATCAGCTCCACACTAGGGCAGGGATGCTGTCCTAAGTGTTGTGAGGCAGTGCAGAGTTTCTGCACTAAAGTTTCTCTGGAAGGGTTGGAGGGATGCTCCATGTTAACTAAAATGGTGCTCTTTTTCTCACCAATGTTAGTTATCCCACAGAGAGGTACTTCCACCTCAGGGAGTCCAGCTTTGCTAGCTGATGATTCCCTTGGAACAGGTGCCACCCCAGGAGAGGTTTCTCCCACCACAGGAATAGTATCCAGAATGGTAGGGTGGTTAGGGGATACTGTGATACCCTTTTTACCTGTTGATGGAGAGGGATCCTGAGTTTTCAGGCCTTCTCTCCTTTGCTTTTTCATTTCACTTGAAATGAGAGGGAACAATTCCTCAGGGATGCCCAGCATGGCTGCATGGGCATAAAACTCTACATCAGCCCAACCTGAGGCCTCTAGGTCATTACCTAAGAGACAGTCTACAGGTAAGCTAGGTGATACCACCACCTGCTTAGGGCCAGTAACTCCACCCCAACTAAACTGAATTATAGCTAAGGGAAGAAACTTAGTGGAGTTATGGACATCAATAATCTTATACTGTTGTCCAATGATGTGTTGTTCAGGAGGCACTAGGTTTTCAGTCACCAAAGTGAAACTGGCACCTGTGTCCCTGTAGGCCAAGGCCTCAACACCATTTATTGAAACTGTCTGCCTGTACTTATCCATTGTAAGGGGACAAGCAGCCAGTGTGGCAAGGCCAATGCCACTAGGTGTGACAGAAACTGTCTTGGGACTGATTACATCAGTTTCCACTATGGACCCATAAGTGAACCCAACTACACCCTTTGCTTGACTGTTGCCAGCAGTCCCACCACTAGTACCACTACTGCTAGGGGCACTAGAGCTTGATGTATTAGTGGTGGTAGGCTCAGGGGGTTTACCTGGACAGGACTTATCCCCTGGCCTATGGCCTCTGTTTTTACACACAAAGCACCAAGGCTTTTTAATGTGTGCAGATTGGGAAGAAGAGGAAGAATTTGTTTTATCCCCACCCTCTGAAGAGTGTTTAAGATTTGAAGTGGGATCTTTGGTTTTACCCTTATCCCCATGCTTATCTTGAGATTTTTCACCATCTTTCTTCTTATTGCCATCTTTGTCACCCCCTGTATGAACTTTTCTGTTCACCCTTGTTCTGACCCATTTGTCTGCCTTCTTTCCCAATTGTTGGGGAGAGGTCAGATCAGAGTCTACCAGGTACTGGTGCAACAAATCAGACACACAATTATTAAGTATATGCTCTCTCAGGATTGTGTTATACAGGCTTTCATAATCAGTAACTTTACTGCCATGTAACCACCCCTCCAAGGCCTTCACTGAATGGTCAATGAAATCAACCCAGTCTTGTGAAGACTCCTTTTTGGTCTCTCTGAACTTTATCCTGTACTGTTCAGTGGTTAAGCCATAACCATCCAGGAGTGCATTCTTAAGAACTGTAAAATTATTGGCATCATTTTCTTTCACAGTAAGGAGCCTATCCCTACCTTTTCCACTAAATGATAGCCATAGGATAGCAGCCCACTGCTTTTGAGGGACATCCTGTACAGCACAGGCCCTCTCAAGTGCAGCAAACCACTTGTTAATGTCATCCCCCTCCTTATAAGGGGGAACTATCTTGTGCAGATTCCTGGAATCATGCTCTTTTGCAGGATGACTATGGGGAATACTGCTGCTGCCACCATGGGTATCTAAACCCAACTTCTGTCTTTCCTTCTCTAATTCTAAAGACTGTCTATCCAAATCCAGCTGTTGCTTCTTGAGCTTCAGTCTGGTTTGTTCCACTCTCAATCTATTGAGCTCCCTTTCTAACAATCTGTCATCAGGGTGGGTGGGAGGGACATTTCTAGATACAGAGGTATGATGGGAATGAACAGAAGGAGACCTGTCCCTTACAGAGGGCACCCTAACAGCTTGGCTACCAGTATAATGTGAGAGCACACCATCAGTATGGTGTGATTCAACCTCTGTACCAACTATGCTAGACTGTCTAGTAATGGGCAGGCTGAGAAGTTTCTTTCCTGAACCTTTTCCTGGGGGAGTCCCTGGATCAGATTGAGAACCATTAGCTACTTTTTCACCAGATTGGGCACTTATGGCTTTATCCTGTACTCTAAGCATATTAATTAACAGTTCTAAGGAAGGATTCTTCCCTACACTCAAACCTCTCTCTATGCAGAGACTCCTTGCTCCTTTCCAGCTAAGGTGATCATATGCAAGTTTGGACAGTTCCACACTTTGGCCTGTGCCAGACATTTTTAGAGAGAGTTAAAGTGATAGAAAAAGAGAAAAAAGTTTTCAGAACGTTTTGGAAAGACAGAAAAAACTTTTTAAACTTTTAAGAACTTTTTGAAAGTTTTAGAAGTACTTTTCAGCACTTAGAAAAGAGTGAAAAGAGGAAATGCAATTTTTTTTGGCTATGTGTATATACACTGACCTTGTTTTGTATATTTTTCTCTTATGAAAAGTACAATGACAAGAGTGGTAAGTAGTCTCAAGCACTTATCCCACCACTGCACAACCAATGTAGGAGGCTGGACTGGCTTGTAGTGAGTACCAAGGGGTACTTGCACCTTGCACCAGGCCCAGTTATCCCTTATTAGTGTATAGGGTGTCTAGCAGCTTAGGCTGATAGATAATGGTAGCTTAGCAGAGCAGCTTAGGCTGAACTAGGAGACGTGTGAAGCTACTACAGTACCACTTAGTGTCATATGCACAATATCATAAGAAAACACAATACACAGTTATACTAAAAATAAAGGTACTTTATTTTTATGACAATATGCCAAAGTATCTTAGAGTGTACCCTCAGTGAGAGGATAGGAAATATACACAAGATATATATACACAATAGCAAAAATATGCAGTATAGTCTTAGAAAACAGTGCAAACAATGTATAGTTACAATAGGATGCAATGGGGAAACATAGGGATAGGGGCAACACAAACCATATACTCCAGAAGTGGAATGCGAACCACGAATGGACCCCAAACCTATGTGACCTTGTAGAGGGTCGCTGGGACTATTAGAAAATAGTGAGAGTTAGCAAAATAACCCTCCCCAAGACCCTGAAAAGTGAGTGCAAAGTGCACTAAAGTTCCCCTAAGGACAAAAGAGTAGTGTTAGAGGAATAATGCAGGAAAGACACAAACCAGCAATGCAACAACTGTTGATTTCCAATCTAGGGTACCTGTGGAACAAGGGGACCAAGTCCAAAAGTCACAAGCAAGTCGGAGATGGGCAGATGCCCAGGAAATGCCAGCTGCGGGTGCAAAGAAGCTTCGACTGAACAGAAGAAGCTGAGGTTTCTGCAGGAACGAAAAGGGCTAGAGTCTTCCCCTTTGGTGGACGGATCCCTCTCGCCTTGGAGAGTCGTGCAGAAGTGTTTTCCCGCCGGAAGGACGCCAACAAGCCTTGCTACACGCAAATCGTGCGTTTGGCGTTTTTGGACGCTGCTGGGGCCCAGGAGGGACCAGGAGGTCGCAAATTGGACCTGCAGAGAGAGGGGACGTCGAGCAAGACAAAGAGCCCTCACTGAAGCAGGTAGCACCCGGAGAAGTGCCAGAAACAGGCACTACGAGGATGCGTGAAACGGTGCTCGCCGAAGTTGCACAAAGGAGTCCCACGTCGCCGGAGACCAACTTAGAAAGTCGTGCAATGCAGGTTAGAGTGCCGTGGACCCAGGCTTGGCTGTGCATGAAGGATTTCCGCCGGAAGTGCACAGGGGCCGGAGTAGCTGCAAAGTCGCGGTTCACAGCAATGCAGCCCAGCGAGGTGAGGCAAGGACTTACCTCCACCAAACTTGGGCTGAAGAGTCACTGGACTGTGGGGGTCACTTGGACAGCGTCGCTGGATTCGAGGGACCTCGCTCGTCGTGCTGAGAGGAGACCCAAGGGACCGGTAATGCAGCTTTTTGGTGCCTGTGGTTGCAGGGGGAAGATTCCGTCGACCCACGGGAGATTTCTTCGGAGCTTCTGGTGCAGAGAGGAGGCAGACTACCCCCACAGCATGCACAAGCAGGAAAACAGTCGAGAAGGCGGCAGGATCAGCGTTACAGAGTTGCAGTAGTCGTCTTTGCTACTATGTTGCAGGTTTGCAGGCTTCCAGCGCGGTCAGCGGTCGATTTCTTATCAGAAGGTGAAGAGGGAGATGCAGAGGAACTCGGCTGAGCTCATGTATTCGTTATCTAAAGTTTCCCCAGAGACAGAGACCCTAAATAGCCAGAAAAGAGGGTTTGGCTACCTAGGAGAGAGGAAAGGCTACTAACACCTGAAGGAGCCTATCAGCAGGAGTCTCTGACGTCACCTGGTGGCACTGGCAACTCAGAGCAGTCCAGTGTGCCAGCAGCACCTCTGTTTCCAAGATGGCAGAGGTCTGGAGCACACTGGAGGAGCTCTGGACACCTCCCAGGGGAGGTGCAGGTCAGGGGAGTGGTCACTCCCCTTTCCTTTGTCCAGTTTCGCGCCAGAGCAGGGGCTAAGGGGTCCCTGAACCGGTGTAGACTGGCTTATGCAGAATTGGGCACATCTGTGCCCAACAAAGCATTTCCAGAGGCTGGGGGAGGCTACGCCTCCCCTGCCTTCACACCATTTTCCAAAGGGAGAGGGTGTCACACCCTCTCTCAGAGGAAGTTCTTTGTTCTGCCATCCTGGGCCAGGCCTGGCTGGACCCCAGGAGGGCAGATGCCTGTCTGAGGGGTTGGCAGCAGCAGCAGCTGCAGTGAAACCCCAGGAAGGGCAGTTTGGCAGTACCAGGGTCTGTGCTACAGACCACTGGGATCATGGGATTGTGCCAACTATGCCAGGATGGTATAGAGGGGGCAATTCCATGATCATAGACATGTTACATGGCCATATTCGGAGTTACCATGGTGAAGCTACATATAGGTAGTGACCTATATGTAGTGCACGCGTGTAATGGTGTCCCCGCACTCACAAAGTTCAGTGAATTGGCTCTGAACAATGTGGGGGCACCTTGGCTAGTGCCAGGGTGCCCTCACACTAAGTAACTTTGCACCTAACCTTTACCAGGTAAAGGTTAGACATATAGGTGACTTATAAGTTACTTAAGTGCAGTGTAAAATGGCTGTGAAATAACGTGGACGTTATTTCACTCAGGCTGCAGTGGCAGGCCTGTGTAAGAATTGTCAGAGCTCCCTATGGGTGGCAAAAGAAATGCTGCAGCCCATAGGGATCTCCTGGAACCCCAATACCCTGGGTACCTCAGTACCATATACTAGGGAATTATAAGGGTGTTCCAGTAAGCCAATGTAAATTGGTAAAAATGGTCACTAGCCTGTTAGTGACAATTTGAAAGTAATGAGAGAGCATAACCACTGAGGTTCTGGTTAGCAGAGCCTCAGTGAGACAGTTAGGCACCACACAGGGAACATATACATGCACACCTATGAGCACTGGGGCCCTGTGTGACAGGGTCCCAGTGACACATACATATAGGCCACAAACCTATGAGCACTGGGGTCCTGACTAGCAGGATCCCAGTGACACATACCAACCATACTGAAAACATAGTGTTTTCACTATGAGCACTGAGGCCTGGCTATCAGGATCCCAGTGAGACAGTGAAAACAGTGACAAACACCCTGACATACACTCACAAACAGGCCAAAAGTGGGGGTAACAAGGCTAGAAAGAGGCTACCTTCTCACACACACACAGTGCAGCGCCACTTTTCTTGTGCCCCTTAGCGCCCCCCTAACACCACCATACGTGCGTCATATCGAAAATGGTGGTTAAGAGAACAAGTGTCAACATTTTTTACACTAGTTCTGAGCTGTGCAGGATTAGCGTAAACATTTTTTATGCTAATCCTGCAAAGTCCATTGAGTCCCATTGAAAACTATGGCATGCCTCCCTTTAACGTCTGCTCTGAGCAGGCATTAAAAGTGCTGAAATAAACAACGCAAAGAAATCTGTTAGATTTCTTTGCACCATTTTTCGGCCCCCCCAACAGGGGCATGCCCCCTTTGCATACATTATGCCTGATGCAGGCATAATGTAGCGCAAAGGGTTACAAAGTGGGGCAATGCATGCATTGTTCCACTTTGTAAATTTGGCATGGTGATTTTGGCATTGTTGGGCCATGTTAGTGTAAAAATGTATTACACTAATGTGGCGCTGTGGGCTCTTAAATCAGCCTCTTTGTTTTCTATTGGGCCATAGCAGCCCCAAAAGAGGAGGGAGTCTTAATATTTTACTGCCATAAATTCTTATCTGCCTGGAGTGCTGAATGGAAGGCTACTATGTATTACTAAATAGGACAAGTTTTCCTCATTCTGCATTACTGCCTTTTGCGCCTGATTTAAAACCATCTTCAAACCATCTGCTCTCACAAAATGGGAAAGAGGAAATCGGCTTATAGTCTACGTGTCGCAGGGAAGTCCAAAAAAGCAGTGGCCCATGCAGTTGATAACTGCACAATTGATGCTATTGATGACTTATTTGAATAGGTGGAATCCATCCGAAATCCTGTTAAATCTATGATTGTCCCTCAAGAAGGGCCTTGGGTTGGGCCTAGGTTTCCAGATATTTTTCCTCAGCCTAACCCACGGGGAGAAAGCAAACTCATAGTCCATATATGGGTCAAAGCAAGTGGGATGGTTTAGGGGATTTACAGCAGCAGACTAGTTTTCCAGACTCTATTTTGGAAAAAAGTCTGCCTCTTGCAGATAACCCAGGACCGCCTAAATAGCAGGCAAAGGCTGTTGAAGGTGTATGTGTCCCTAATGTGGAGGGTCACAACAAATTTGAAATACTCATGATAATTGTGCCCACTTATGCCCAAAGGGACGAAGATGAGGAATGTGGTGAATCTGCAAATGTTGTTACGGTTATAACATCTGATGCTGCTGCTAATTTTGAAAAGGATGATCAGGGCATTCAGCACACCTTGATGTTTGAAATTAAGCAATTTAGAGCACTAGTATGTAACCTATCTGTGAAAGTAGTGTGTTTGCAAAAATTGTGACTACAAATATGATCATAAGCAGGGTTCGGGCACTAAGATCAGTCACACTCTAGATCCACACTTATGTGGAAGGTAAACATACAACTGTACAGTTCGCTGTTGCCCCCAGAGGGATTAACTCTCAGGAAGAGGTCGTTACTGATGGGATATATAGAGTCACTGGTGTTGATAGGATGAAGGGGGGACTTGCCCATGGCCATCTAGTGAACACACATTTAACTATGCTATTGAGCAATAGAAGAGGTGAAGTCGCTAATTACCCTCAAAGTATTGATGCAAATAGTGAAAGGCGAGTTGCAACTTAGCTCCTATTAAATCTCAAAGAAGAATACATTATATATGATCAATGTTCCAAAAACATCTCCAATGGAAAGGGAAGGCAAGGATTCTTTAAAAAATAAGAGTAATCCACTGGATAAGGCACACCTGGCAATGCTGTTCTGTAATAAGATCAGATCTTCTAAACGTAGAACATGTGTCCCGACCAAATACCCCTTATGATTGTATTATTCTACAACTTGTTGGAGGAGGTATTCTGTAGGGTCTTGTGGACCTTGATCTATGAACATGCCTGCAAATAGTTCATCCATTTGTTTCAAGCTTAACCCTCTTCAGCTTGTTAACCATTCTCTAGGTGCATTGTGCATAATGAAATAGCAGTGAGTGTGTGGAGGGGGGTGATATATGTAGTAATGTAATGGGGTGTGGTTTGAGCTCAAATTTGAATAAAATAGATTGTCTCAGTAATTTGCAACAACAGAGTAGGGAATCGCCCATTAAAAGCCCCCGTGAAGTTGAGCCAATCGCGGCCCACCTGGAGAAGTCCGTGTTGAGTAGTACTGGTGACAATCTCAGCTGGTCTCGTTTTCCAGTCGTAGGTCAGAAGACCTGTCAGAACACAGGGTCATTTCTCAATAATAACACCTTAGCATCAGATATTAAAGAGATACAATTCATTTCCTGGAATGTGGCAGGAGTCAGATCCAAACTCCCATTGGGGTTATTTTACTGAACAAAACTGTTAGAAATTGGGTTGCTGGTTGACCGGGGTGTGAGCTCTGGTCAAGCAGCAGCCATAATCCTAGTCAGGTAAGGCACAAGCCAATCACAAATTTCCCTGTGGTCAACCTTCTGGTAGCATGGCACAGAGCAGTCAGGCTTAACTTGGAGGCAATTTGTAAAGTATTTGTGCAGCACTTCAAATAGTAAAACAGTAAAAACATCACTCATACAGGACCCATACCAGGTAAGGAAAATAGGGTGTGATTTAATAAATAAAACAAGGTGAAAATGGTAAAAATCCAATTAGTAGATCCAGAGTTATGAATTTTTAGAGAATAAAGGCCCTCATTATGAGGCTGGCGGTCATCAGACTGCAGGCCTCGCTGTGGTGGTTTTACTGCTGCGGACCCAGGTGCATAGACCGCTGCATTACAATTTGTGGGGTTTGGCAATAGCCAAACTGCCACAATGCCGCCTGGCCCGCCGTTACAGTTGCACCAACGCGGCTGGTGGTGAGCTCCTCCAGCCCGGCGGCAGGCCTCTGACTGTTGGCCGGATTACGAGGCTGCGGACTGCCAGGCTTTCCGTGGCGGTCACTCTGCCAAGAAAACCTTGGCGGTAATGCACCCGGCGACAGGAAGCTCCATTCATGTCACTGGCACATGCACCTCCATCCGTCCACACACATGCAGACACCCCCACCCGTCCACACACTTACAAACACCCCCCATCCACACACTTCCAAACAACCCCCAACCGTACACATCCCTTCTAACATCCCCCGCTCTCACACTGAAATACATACACCCCCACTCACACATACGCACCCCCATCCGCAATCATCCACACTCCCACCCTCTCTGCATACGCATACATTCACATACACACCCTTCCACATATGCATAAATTTACGAACACAACCCTCCGCATACGCATATATTCACATACACACCCCTCTGCATATGCATACATTCACACAGACACAACCCCACTCAGTTGCAGACTTGCACACAGGCACCCCCACTTGCATGCATCCCAATACACACACCTACCCACTTGCAAGCATACATCTGGACACCCCTAATCGCTCACTAACAAACACGCACTCATACACCCCCATTCGCACACATACATGCACACACCACACACATGCACCCAACACTCCCCCCTTCTTTCAGAAGTTCAGCTTACCTTTTCTGGTGAGCAGGTCGTCCGGGAGCAAATGGGTCCTGGTGGTTTTGCACCACCAGTGCCATCACGCCAGCAAGACTCCACCAAGCCGTATTATGGCTCATAATACGGCAGGCAGTCTTGCTGCCGTGGCAGTGCTGGTGATACAACCTCCTTTTCAACTCTGTTGTCGGACATCTGCCCATAAATGGGCGGAAGTCCAAACACAACTCCTGATATGGTGGTCAACAGACTACCAGTACTGGCGGTGTGTTGACTGACTGCAGTGGCTTCAGCGGTCTTTGGAAAAGACCGCCAAAGTCGTAATGAGGCCCAAAGTGTAAAATTGTGCCCAAAAGCGAAATGCACCAACTGCGGCTTTCTGGTACAAAGGGTACTGTTTATGTTGGAGAGGGTTGCAGGAAGCAAGGAGAACATCGCGGGGGAGTGGTTGGCGTGGCACAAAGAGCAGGCCGGGCATTGCAGACAGGTGGGCTGAAGCTTCACAGTGATGGTCATCCGTGGGGTGATTGATGCTTGCTGTGCAAAGAGATGGGCTGGCGGCAGCTCATGCTGAACTTCGGTGCGAGCGGCACGGTTCAGGTGTCATAGGCACTGTTTGGTGTTGTGAAGAGCCCAAAAGCTTGATTGCAAGAGCCTGTGAGCCACATAAAGGATTCAGGACCTAAGAGGCACCACTTAGAGGTCAGGAACTCACTGCAGCTGGGTCCAGGGGCTGGTTGGGGAGCCTTTTCCATCTCTGTGGCTCAGATCAGGAGGCCAGAAGACTAGCCCTTTGAGTCATTCTAGGGCCCTGGGTTCAAGATGAAGTTGCAGGTCCAATTCTTCTCCAGGCAAGAGGGCAGCAGGTCAGCAAAGTGGGGCAGTAGTTACTTTAGAGCAGGAGTCCAGCAGAATTTAAGTGTGTATTGAAAAATTGGTGTCTGAGGTCCTTTTTTATACCCTGGTGCTCTGGTTCTGGAAGGTGGGAGAAGCTTCTAGGCAGTGGGTTTGAAGTGCATGGAATTTACTGCCTCCCCTGCCCTGGCTCTAACCTGGTTGAGGTGACAATACAGGATCGTTAAGCCCTTTGTGTGTAGGCGCAGCACAGGCTATTCAAGTATAAGTGGGGCTGTGCTCAGCTCCGCCCCACATCCTCCCAGCAGATCGCCCACTCAGGCACACCTAATCCCTCTACTGAGTGACTGTCTGGGAGAAATGTGCAAATTCTGTCAGTTACACCCAGTCATGTGATCAGAAACAGGCTGGAGGTACCAAATGGCTAAGGCAAGAAAACACCAACTTTCTAAAAGTGACATTTTCAGAATTGCAATGAAAAATCTAACTTCACTATAAGTTAGGATTTTAAATTGTGATCCTAGACATCACAAAACATGAACAGGATTACCTCTTCCCATTTGCAAATTACACTTATGAAATGTAATAAGGCACCTACAATGTTATCATGTGGGAGAGATGGTCCTTGCATTACTGGAAAACAAACTTAAGAGTTTTCCACTACCAGGATACGTAAAATGTAGGAGAGCATGTCCAACCTTTTAATTACAGAGCATCCTGTCCTATGGTCTACCTAGGGCCTACTTTGAGGGTGGCCTATATGTAATAAAAGAGTAGTTTAAAACTGCATTCAGGCTGTGATGGCAGGCCTGGGACATGTTTTACAGGCTACCTAAGTGGGTGGCACAGTAGGTGCTGCAGGCCCACTGGTAGCATTTAATTAGCAGACTCTGAATATAAGGTATAGCACTGTTCAAGGGACTTATAAGTAAATTATATAGGCCAATTAGGTATGCTCCATTTTAACCATGGTTTCGGGGAGGGAGCATAGGCACTTTAGCACTGGCTAGCAGTGGTAAAGTACCCAGAGCCCTAAGGCCAACACAAATAGGTCCAACAAAATGGAGTAGAAGAGGCAAAAGTTTGACGATAACCCTGCAGAAAGGGTCAGGTCCAACATGTACCATATATGTTTAATCCCAAAAACATAGGCAGTAACACCCATTATTAGATCTAGGTTTTAGTATAGAAGTTATACTGTCAATATCTGGGCACCCATCAGGACGATTTACCTATTGAATAGACAAGTCCTTGGCTGTGCAAATCAAACTCTTGGACATTAGATCCCCTAATATTTTAGGACTTCGTATTCCCTCATCCAGGAAGCTTCACGTGAAACTTACTAATGTATATAATTGTAGTGCTAAGGGGAATCATGATTCAAAAACTATTTATATTCTGGATGATTATCTGGGACAAGATATTGTAAGCTCTCCTTTATTGATTGTGCTGGATTTCAATGAGCCTTTGAGCCCCATTGAGTAATGCCCGTATTAATGAGCGATGAGGCCAAGAAATGATAAGTTCCTAAGTTAAGAGCCCCCTTCTTGAAGGAGTATCACATGTGGCCTAACAAATAGCAACATTCTCTCTTCTGTCTGGTTTATGGCTCTGTAATCAGTGTTCCCCTTCAGACTGAGACGCTATCTATGCTTTCAAGAGGGCTAAGTCCATAATTTATATTGTTAAATATATACTCTCAGATCTTTTTCTATGGGCGAAAATGAGGGATATGTTGGTCAAAGGAAGAGATGATAAGGATCACAATGTCCTATCTCTCACCTTAAAAAATATGCTGTTCATTGATCAATCAGTTCAGGGCATCCAAATCCTTCCAATCTGTCATTCTAATAATAGGAGGAATATTAGATGGCCTCATAATATTGAAAGTCCCAAGAAATATGTCATCATTTACTCTATAGTAGCTGCATTTCTGGAACATTAGTCTAGTACTCCTGTGAATAAGATCCTAATATTAATTATACATCATACTATGGTTGATTCTCTTAGAGAGGAACTTACAAAGATACTTCTACCTGAGAAGTATAAAGATAAAGAAAGTATCTGCTATAACAATTCTTGCAGAAAGGCTAAGACCAAACTGATTGAGTTAGCTGAAGGGGCGAACAGAGAGTTAATAGAATATGAGCATGTATAACATGCCAGTGAGAGAGAATGAGAAGAGACTTTGCGGAACCTGGTTATTACATTGAAAAATAAGGGTTACAGGAGAATGTAGCAGTTTATTTCCCTGGTAATCAAGGGGATCGTAGGAAAGAACAATTTCAAGTACAACCTAAAGATTGGTCACAACACTTTAAAGAACTTTAAAAGGCCCAAGATGCAAATCCTAGAGCTCTTGAAGATTGGTTTTGCTGCCTTCTTTTATGTGAGAAAAATCAAACACATTCTGTCCAATTTTAAACAGGAAGACACCATGGCAGCTATTGGGTCGATGAAGGCGGGGAAGGTTGCAAGCTTAGATAATATGCAAACAGATTTTTGACACTCTGAGCCAGCCATTTGGGGGCCTTCTATAAATATGTCACACCCCCAACATGCACAGCTTTCTCATCAATAATTTAATTGCATATTTTTCATTGATATTATCATGGTGCCATAGAAGGTGTCATGAGTAATGTAATTTCTGGGTTAATTAGTGATGCATGGTGAGGGTGCCAGTTATAGTTACCATACAGCATGAGTTATAATTACTTGAGATAAATATAACTGGTGAATTTCAGTGGTTTTGTACTTTGAAACAGAGGTGGTCATTACAACATCGGCGTTAAAAGCCGCTTACCGCCGTGCAGAAGACCGCCAACACACAGCCGTGGAATTCCACATCGGTCATTATGACCCACAGCTCGGAATCCGCTAAAATCCAGACACCCACACAAGTCTGCCACACCAAAGGTCAGTGATAAACTGGTGATAACAAAACCTCCACCGTCACGGCAACAGGAATACACCCACACTATCAAGACCCACGAATCCACGCAGCGGTCTTTCAACTGCGGGATTCCATTGGCGGTACACACCGCCGCGGTCAAAATACACACACTCTTACAAAACACTACCACATTGGACATTTTAAAATACACACACCTGATACACATACACACACCACTCCCACACACCCAATACAATATAAAACACACACCCACATCAACCACAAACCCTTACGTCAACAATTGCGACTGAGGGCCAGAGAGAGACACCACCATCTACAAACTAGCATCCACAGGCACTCCACACCATCACTCACACAACATCCATGCACCTCACACAACACACCTCTAAATATCACCCCACACATCACAACACACACCACCCCACACATCACCCACACCACCCCATGGCACTGCAAAGACACACCAGGTTCTCTGAGGAGGAGCTCAGGGTCATGGTGGAGGAAATCATCCGGGTAGAACCACAGCTATTCAGATCACAGGTGCAGCACACCACCATAGCTAGGAAGATGGAGCTATGGCGAAGAATCGTGGACAGGGTCAACGCAGTGGGACAGCACCCAAGAACTAGGGATGATATCAGGAAGAGGTGGAATGACCTACTGGGGAAAGTGCGTTCCATGGTCTCAAGACGCCACATTGCGGTTCAGAGGACAGGCGGCGGACCCCCACCTCCTCCCCGCAACTAACAACATGGGAGGAGCAGGTCTTTGCTATACTGCATCCTGAGGGCCTCGCAGAAGTAGGTGGAGGAATGGACTCTGGTAAGTCAAATCTTAACTATTACATCCCCCACCCATCTGCATGCTATCACATACCCCCACCCTCGCCCTCACCCCCATCACTCCAAATCCTCACGTATGTCCCAATATCACAAACCACACATCCCAAACTCAATCCCTGCATGTAACACCAAAGCATGGACACCCATCACCAATGCATGGCCACTACACATACCCATAAACCCCCCTAAACCATTATCACACAAGGTCCTACACAGGAATGCAAGCACTGGGGTACACGGTCACCCACCCATTGCACACCATGGCACACACAGATGCAATAATCATGCCTTTACACCCCTGCAGGACCCCTACCCAACGTCACCCGACAGGAGGGTCCAGATATGTCCACTCCACCCACAGAAGAGGCCCACAGTGATGACAGCAGCTCTGTCCAACTGGATCTAGATGACCAGCCCGGCCCATCTGGGACCTCGGGACAGTCGGTTCCCCTCACACTGGCACAGGCCACTACAGAGCTTGCCCCCTCTGGAAACACCAGCGCAGCACCCACCCAGTGGGCCCATGCCTCTGTCCCCAGGACACGTCAATCAGCAGTGTGTCCACCACTACAGGGAACCCAGGCTAACCCACCACCCCAACAACACCAGGGACCTGGGGGTAGTGGCCGTGGGCACACGGTTCAGGGGACAGAGGCCCAGGAACACAGGGAAACTGGGAGGGCTGCCGTGCGACAGGGGAAGGACAGGCCCAGGGAACCCACTCTCCACGAGGCCCTCTCCAACATCATGGATGCCTACCACCATTCCCAGGAGACGATGGCAACGGTGCTGGCCAAGTTTCAGGAGACCCAGCGGCTGCAGGAGGAACAGTATTTGGGCTTCAGGGAGGAACTCAAATCCATCAATTCCACCCTGGGCACCATTGTAGGGGTGCTGAAGGAACTCGTGAACACCAGGAGGGACACTGTGGCACAACTAGGGGCCCCTGACACTAGCCTGGATGATGAACTGCCCACCACCTCCGCCGGCGCTAGTAGACAGGACGCACTGCCAAAGGACCATGACACCAGCACCCCACCCCCTGCAGATGGAAAACCACCCCGCAAATGGTCCCTGAGATCCAGGACAAAGACAGAGAACAATGCCAAGACCCCCGCCAAGAAATGAGACCACCCTGATTGTCATCCTTCTGTCCCACTTTGTCACCCTGTCCATACTTAAACTGCCCCAGCTCCACTTCCTGTGCCCCTTTGGACAATGCACCTGTGAGACTAATAGACTGGACTCTGCCATGGACATTCCTCCACCATCACCCCTGACCATTTTATAACCCCCTCCACTATTGAGCACTTAAATAAACACCCTCAAATCAAAAAACAATCTTGAGTTAGTCTGTGCTTTTCGAAAATGTGTATTTGCAATAACAGTGGCAAAATGCTATATCAAATGTAATGTCAACATACCTATGTCACACAGCTCTAGTCCATGCGGTAACAAAGCAGATGTGACACAGTGGGACCCACATCTGTGAAATCGTAAGGGAAAGTGACAACTCAGTGACCATACACTGGGTGAAAATGACAGACAGATGAGAGGTAGTAGAATTAAATCAGATGTAGCAGGCTGTGTTGTCTTCTTACCTGTGTCTCACTGGAAGTATTGCAGGATCACCGTGTTACTGTTGTCTATGTCCTCTTCTTCTGCTTCCTCATCTTCACTGTCCACATGCTCCACAGCTGCCACAACACCTCCATCTGGACCATCCTCCTGCAGAAAAGGCACCTGTCGTCGCAAAGCCAAGTTGTGAAGCATACAGCAGGCCACGATGATCTGACACACCTTCTTTGGTGAGTAGAATAGGGAACCACCTGTCATATGGAGGCACCGGAACCTGGCCTTCAGGAGGCCGAAGGTCCTCTCTATAACCCTCCTAGTTTGCCCATGGGCCTCATTGTAGCGTTCCTCTGCCCTTGTCCTGGGATTCCTCACTGGGGTCAGTAGCCATGACAGGTTGTGGTAACCAGAGTCACCTGCAAATATGGAAGGACAACTGTTAGACACACACTAACTCATATGGACATCCCCAGACCTAGACAACTATTCACACTGTATTGGGTCCATATCCTCACCTAGTAGCCACATACGGTGCCTCTGGAGTTGCCCCATCACATAAGGGATGCTGCTATTTCTCAAAATGTAAGCGTCATGCACTGAGCCAGGGAATTTGGCATTCACATGGGAGATGTAGTGGTCTGCCAAACACACCATCTGTACATTCATCGAATGGTAACTCTTCCGGTTTCTGTACACCTGTTCACTCCTGCGGGGGGGGACCAAGGCCACATGTGTCCCATCAATGGCACCTATGATGTTGGGGATATGTCCCAGGGCATAGAAATCACCTTTCACTGTAGGCAAATCCTCCACCTGAGGGAAAACGATGTAGCTCGGCATGTGTTTCAGCAGGGTAGACAACACTCTGGACAACACGTTGGAAAACATAGGCTGGGACATCCCTGATGCTATGGCCACTGTAGTTTGAAATGACCCACTTGCTAGGAAATGGAGTACTGACAGCACCTGCACTTGAGGGGGGATTCCTGTGGGATGGCGGATAGCTGACATCAGGGGGCATATTTATACTCCGTTTGCGCCAAAATTGCGTCATTTTTTTTGACGCAATTTCGACGCAAAACTAACTCCATATTTATACTTTGGCGTTAGACGCGTCTAGCGCCAAAGTCCATGGAGTTAGCATCATTTTTGAGCGTGGACACCTACTTTGCGTTAATTGTATGCAAGGTAGGCGTCTAAAAAATCGACTCCGAGGCATGTGCGTGGGATTTATACTCCCGGGCAAAAATCACGCCCGGGAGTGGGCGGGTCAAAAAAAATGACGTACGGCCGCTTTTGCGCCGTTTTTTAGCGCCTGCAAAAGGCAGGCGTTAAGGGACCTGTGGGCTCTGAAGGAGCCCAGAGGTGCCCCCCCATGCCCCCTGTCACCCATGCCCACCCCAGGAGGACACCCAAGGCTGGAGGGACCCATCTCAGGGACATTAAGGTAAGTTCAGGTAGGTGTTTTTAAAAAAAAAAAATTGTGGCATAGGGGGGCCTGATTTGTGCCCCCCTACATGCCACTATGCCCAATGACCATGCCCAGGGGACAGAAGTCCCCTGGGCATGGCCATTGGGCAAGGGGGCATGACTCCTGTCTTTGCTAAGACAGGAGTCATTTCTATGGGGGTTGGGAGTGAAAAAAAATGGCGAAAATCGGGTTGAGGCGAAAAAATTGCCTCAACCTGACTTGCCCCATTTCTTGACGCCCAAGCTCCATATCCCCCTACGCCGGCGCTGCCTGGTGTACGTCGTTTTTTTTACGCACACCAGACGGCGCCGGCGGCTAACGCCGGCTAACGTCATTCAATAAATACGGCGCCCGCATGGTGCTTCAGAATGGCGTTAGCCGGCGCTAATTTTTTTTACGCAAAACTGCGTTGGCGCAGTTTTGCGTCAAAAAGTATAAATATGGGCCCAGGTCTGGGTCCAACTGGGCACACAGATCCTGGATTGTGGCACGATCAAGTCTGTAGGTGATGATCACATGTCACTCGTCCATTGTTGACAGCTCCACCAGCGGTCTGTACACCGGAGGATGCCACCATCTCCTCACATGCCCCAGTGGACGGTGCCTATTGAGGAGAACAGCGAGCAGAGAGTCAACCAACTCTGAGGTACGTAAACACAGCTTACTCTGAAATATTAGCAAATCGACATATGGCTGTATGAGTGTTTAGGCAAGGTCTAGATATGTGTGACGCAGTCCAAAATAATGCCATGTGGGCCCCTGAAATGGCGGCTGCCTGACCTGTAAAGTGGGACAAGGGGATATGAGGTAACTGCGCTGGCGCTGTACACCATCGCGGTAGGCGGTGAAAGACCACGGCGCAATCCTGCATTGGTTAACATTGGACCCTATGGGTCCCAGGAGCCAATGACGATGTATGCCGGCAGTGATGGTACGCACCGCCACGGACGTGAGCGCCATTTTCTCTCTGTTCAATCACTTGATACCTGACCTTCTACAGCAGAGGACCTACACTGCAAGTGCTGCTGTGACCTCAGTCTGGAAGAGACAATGGCTCATGTGTCTGGGGAAAGGGCCCCTGCCTTCAGCACGGAGGAGTTGGAGAAACTCGTGGATGGGGTCCTCCCTCAGTACACGCTACTCTACGGTCCTCCAGACAAACAGGTAAGTACACTGTGAGTATGCTGTATGGGCAATGCCTGTGTGGAGTGGTGTGAATGAAAGATAGGGGGGGTGAGAATGAGGCTTGCATGTGCGTCATGGCAAGGGTAGGGATGCGGGCCAATGACTGTGACAGTGCGGACGGTAATAACTTCTCTTTTTCCCCTGTACTATTCCTGTAGGTCAGCGCCCACCAGAAGAAGGACATTTGGCGTGTCATCGCCAAGGAAGTCCGGACCCTGGGGGTCTACCACAGATGGAGCACCCACTGCCGGAAAAGATGAGAGGACATTCGCCGCTGGAGCAAGAAGACGGCGGTGGCCCAGCTGGGGATGGCCTCCCAACATGGGAGGGGTGCCCGTCGCACCATGACCCCCCTGATGTTCAGGATCCTGGCGGTGGCGTACCCGGAGTTGGATGGGCACCTGAGGGCTTCACAGCAGCCACAAGGGGGTGAGTACACTCTCATTCTGCTGATTCAGCGCGCATTGTGGGTGGGGGAGGTGGGCTGTGGGTTCCCCTATGCCAGGGCGTGTTTAGTAGGCAAGGACCCTTCTTAAGGCAGGCCCTGTGGCACCCCACCCCACCTGTGTACATTGCCTACTACACCTAGTCAGGCCCCTGGGACATCCATGTGTGCAGCAATCAGGCATAGCCTTGTAACCCATGTCCCTGGGATTGAATAGGGAACTCCAAGTGTGCGGCGTAATGCAGGGGGCTTCTGTGTCTGTCGTGTCCGCCAACGGTAGCAGTATTGCATGCACTCAACATGTCTTTCTTCTCTCTTCCCCCCCCTTTTTTCAGTCTCCCTGTTCTTGTGTGCATTAGCATCATCAGGCGAAGGAGCAGTGGCACCGAGGCAGGAGGGAGCAGCATCCCACATGGCCCTGGAGGGCGACACTACGGAGTCTGAATTTACCAATGGGATGGAGGGTGTGGGGAGCTCCACGGCGGGGACACAAGCTGACACCAGTGATACAGACTCCTTCTCTCTGATGGGAGCTCCCTTGCGGTGGCGGGCCCATCTGTCACCCGCATCTACAGGTACAGCCGCCACCCCCCCTACCAGCACCGCCCTCCCAGCAGCCCCTCAGCATTTGCCCCGTGGCCGCTTACCCTGTAGGGTGGGCATCTCCTTCACCCCAGGCAGCCTCAGCCCCTGCCCCTGTCACCCCTGCTGCCCTCAGTGAGGAGGCCATTGACCTCCTCAGGTCCCTCACTGTTGGGCAGTCTACCATTTTGAATGCCATCCCAGGTGTAGAGAGGCAGTTGCAACAAACCAATGCATACCTGGAGGGCATTCACTCTGGTCAGGCAGCCCATCAGCGAGATTTTCAGACTCTGGCCTCTGCACTGATGGCAGCCATAGTCCCTGTCTCTAGCCTCCCCCTCCAACTTCCTCCACCCAGACCCAAACCCCTGTACCTCAGCCTATCCCAAGCACACCATCAGACCAGCATGCACACACCTCAACACACAAGGGAAGCTCTGGCAAACATAAGCACCACACATCCCACAGGCACTCACGCAAGCATCACACAAATGCAGACACACCAAAATCCACTGCCTCCACTGTGTCCCCTCCTCCTCAACTCCCTCCTCCCTCCCTGTCTCGTCTCCACTCACACCTGCATGCACCACATCCTCAGCCACTACGTCCATCACCAGCATACCCACCACCACACCCCGCTCACGTGCAGTCACCACCCCCAATACCATTCACACGTCCCCTGTGTCCTCTCCCAGTGTGTCTGTGAAGCCCCTTCCAAGATACACAAACGCAGGCACACACCCACCCAACAGCCATCCACCTCACAACAGCCTCGAGCGCATGCACCTGCACCCAAAGTCACCAAACGTACACCTCCTACTACCACCACCTCTTCCTCCACTCCCAAACCCCCTCCAGCTACCCGTCCCAGTGTGTCCAAAAAACTTTTCCTATCCAGCCTTGACCTTTTTCCCACACCTCTCCCACCCTGTCCATCTCATAGGTCCCAAAGTAGCACCTCAGCCACAACATCTCTGGGACCAGTGGTGCCTGTAGTCACCGGTATGTGGAGTGCACCGGCCACCAGGACAGCCAGTGTGGCACGGAGCCACAGCACAGACAGTCCCCCACCTGTGAAACATCAGAAGCTGGCCAGTGTCTGGCGGGAGAGGGGGAAGACTCCAGCCACCAAAGCCACTCCCAGGGGTCCCGTTGGGAGTGTGGAGTCAGCTGTGAAACCTTCCAAGGTGGGGAAGGGCCACAAGAAACCCGGCAAGTCTGGGAAGAGCTGCACGGCAGGGAAGACCGCCATCATCCCGCTGCCCAGGAGGCCACCGCCAGCCCCAGCACAGCTGCCCAGGAGGCCACCGCCAGCCCCAGCCCAGCTGCACAGGAGGCCACCATCAGCACCAGCACAGCTGCCCAGGAGGCCACCGCCAGCACCAGCCCCGCTGATCCATGAAGGACCGCCAGCACCAGCCCGCTGGGCCATGAAGGACCGCCAGCACAAGCCCTGCTGGTCCATGAAGGACCACCAGCACAAGCCCTGCTGGGCCATGAAGGACTGCCAGCACAAGCAACGCTGAACAGGGTACCGGCAACTCATGCACCACTGAACAGGGCACCCCCAACCCAAGCACCGCTGAACAGGGCACCGCCAACTCAAGCACAGCTAAACAGGGTACCGCCAACTCAAGCACCGCTGAACAGGGCACCGCCAACTCAAGCACCGCTGAACAGGGCACCGCTAACTCAAGCACCGCTAGCCCATGAGCGGCAGGGGCACTGACGCAACTGGGTCCATAACGGGGTGATTGATGCACTCTGGGCACCAGTCCCCCTCCAGAACCAGTGGAGACATCCATCCACTACCTCTGTCCTTCACAGGATGAAACACTCTCCCCCTCCAGAACCAGTGGAGACATCCATTCACTACCTCTGTCCTTCACAGGATGAAGCACTCTGGGCACCAGTCCCCCTCCAGAACCAGTGGAGACATCCATCCACTACCTCTGTCCTTCACAGGATGAAGCACTCTGGGCACCAGTCCCCCTCCAGAACCAGTTGAGACATCCATCCACTACCTCTGTCCTACACAGGACGAAGCACTCTGGGCACCAGTCCCTCTCCAGAACCAGTGGAGACATCCATCCACTACCACTGTCCTTCACAGGATGAAGCTCCCAGGGCACCAGTCCCCCTCCAGAACCAGTGGAGACATCCATCCACTACCTCTATCCTACACAGGATGAAGCACTCTGGGCACCAGTTCCCCTCCAGAACCAGTGGAGACATCCATCCACTACCTCTGTCCTTCACAGGATGAAGCACTCTGGGCACCAGTTCCCCTCCAGAACCAGTGGAGACATCCATCCACTACCTTTTTCCTTCATAGTATGAAGCACTCTGGGCACAAGGCCCCCTCCAGAACCAGTGGAGACATCCATCCACTACCTCTGTCCTACACAGGATGAAGCACTCTGGGCACCAGTACCCCTCCAGAACCAGTGGAGACTGTCATCCACTTGAGAGACTGTGGCTTTGCACTCCCCAGGATATGGCAGTGGGCAACCCACCCACTTTAGAGACTTGAGAGACTGTGGCTTTGCACTTCCCAGGATTGAACAGTGGGCAACCCACCCGCTGTAGAGACTTGAGAGACTGTGGCTTTGCATTCCCCAGAATTGAACAGTGGGCAAACCACCCACTTGTGAGACTTGAGAGACTGTGGCTTTGCACTCCCCAGAATTAAACAGTGGGCAAACCACCCACTTGTGAGATTTGAGAGACTGTGGCTTTGCACTCCCCAGAATTGAACAGTGGGCAAACCACCCACTTGTGAGATTTGAGAGACTGTGGCTTTGCACTCCCCAGGATTGAACAGTGGGCACTCACCCACTGTATAGACTTGAGAGACTGTGGCTTTGCACTCCCCAGGATTGAACAGTGGGCATGTGGCCCCCTTGTGGATTTGGCGTTGTGCACTCAAGCGGCTGAGGTGCCCCCACTTTCCCTCCCCCTGAGGTGCCTGTATTCTTGCTGTCTGATGCCCCTGCAGTGTTCTCTCCGTCATGGTCGGGGATCTTATGTGGGCCTTGCCCATACCGTGTGGTCCCAGTGTTCCACGGACTTTCTTTGTGCAGTACCTGGAGTACTATGCCTGGTATATATTTTGTACATGGTGTATATATATATTTCTGCCTACTTGTTTGTAATATATTCTGATGGTTACACCCATTTCTTTGGTCTTTGCATTCTTCCGGGGGGGTTTGGGGGGTGTATCTGTGATGTATTGATATGCATTAGTCTGTGTGTTGTAGTGGGTGAGGGTGGGGGTGTTGTGTGTGTGTGTCCCTGTTTTTTGCCTCCCCCCTCCCCTGTGTCGTAGGTGCAGTACTCACCGTGGTCTTCTCCGCCGGCGTTCGTGCTCCTGGTAGAGGAGCAGGAAGACTACCGCAGGTAGGATTTGGAGTTCCGGTTCCATGGTGTCCTCGTTCCTCGTGGAGTGTGTAGAGGTGAGCTTTTTCCCTTCGAAATTCCTGTTTCCACTGTGTTCTTATCCGCGGTGTATCCGCCCCGGAAAAGGTGGCGGATTGGCCTGTCATAATAGTGTGGGCGGTACATTGTCTTCCTCCTGCCTGTTGGTGGTGACCGCCGCGCTGTTTGTTTGTACCGCCGTGGCGGTCAGAGTGTTAAAGTGGCTGTCTTTGTTGCCGGTCGTAATTGCTATTTTTTTACCGCCGGCCTGTTGGCGGTCTTACCGCCGCTTTAACACCGTCCTCCAGGGTTGTAATGACCACCTAAGTGTGCTTAATAATATTATTGGTTACAGACATACAACAAACTATTTTTTTATTATATTTCTAATAACTAACAATACTACTAAAATAACACAAACTATGCTACATAAAAATAAAAGTAAAATAAGATTTTTCTAAAGGGGTGACAGTTACTATTCCCTCTCCACTCTAAATTAATTTGGAAAAGGCATTGGACACTAAGGCCCATATTTATCACTTTTTCACGCAAACCAGCACTGGCTTGCATCAAAAATGTTACCGCCGGCTAACGCCATTCCTACGCACCATGCAGGCACCTTATTTCAGGAATGACGTTAGCCGGCGCTGCGGACTGGTCAGAGTAAAAAAAAATGGCTCAAACCAGGCAGTGCCGGCGTAGGGGAAAATGGGGGATGTGCGTCAAAAAATGGTGCAAGTCAGGTCTGAGGCAAAAATGATGCCTCAAACCGAACTTGCGCCATTTTTTAACGCACAACCCCCATTGAAATTACTCCTGTCATATCAAAGACAGGAGTCATGCCCCCTTGCCCAATGGGCATGCCCAGGGGACTTCTGTCCCCTAGGCATGGTCATTGGGCACAGTGGCATGTAGGGGGGCCCAAATTATGCCCCCCATGGCACTTTACATTTTTTTACAAAAATACTTACCTCAACTTACCTGTACTTACCTGGGATAGGTCTCCCCATCCATGGGTGTCCTCCTAGGGTGGGCGAGGGTGGCGGGTGTCCCTGGGATCAGGGAAGGGCACCTCTGGAGTACTTCCATGGTCAGAGACCATAGAAGTGAGCCCACAGGTCCCTTAACGCCTGCCCTCACCCAGGCTTTAAAAAACGGCACACATCAGGCTGTGCGCAGTTTTTTAAGGCCCGCCCCCTCCTGTGCGTCAAAATGATGCAGGAGTATAAATAAGGCACACAGGCCTTAAAGTCATTTTTTGGGCGGGAATGCCTACCTTGCATGTCATTAACGCAAGGATGTTTCCCACATCGAGAAAATGACACACACAGAGGAATTTTGACATCCGCGGGCTCGGGCATCAAAGTTTAAATATGGTGCACGGTTTACGCCAAATGTGCGTCAAAATTTTTGATGCATATTCAGCACAAACAGAGTATAAATATGCCCCTAAATGGGGTGACATTTCCTATTCCTACTCCATTCTTCATATATTAGGAAAAGGGGCTGGACACTAAAGAGGTGAAATTTACCATTCCGCCTTCTAATCTAAACCAATTTGAGGAAGGTGTTGGACACTACAGGGGTGAGATTAACTACAGCCCCTCCAGTCAAAACCAATTAGGGTAAGGTGTTGTACACTAAAGCGGCGATATTTACTATTCACAATCCAATTTAAACCATTTTGAGGAAGGCATTGGACACTTAAGCCGTGACATTTACTACTCCCACTCCTTTCTAAATTAATTTGGGGAAGGTGTTGGACACTAAAGGGGTGACATTTACTATTCTGACTCCAATCTAAACCAATTTGGGGAAGGTATTGGACGCTAAAGGGTTGACATTTATTAGTCCTATACCAATCTAAACCAATTGGGGAAGGCATTAGACACTAAAAGGATGACATTTACTATTCCCAATTCAATCTAATCCAATTTTTAAAGAAGGAGTTGGACACTAAAGAGGTGACATTTAGGCCCTCATTTATACTTTTTTAGCACCGCATTTGCATCATTTTTTTACGCAAACTTCCAAAATTCAATTGTATTTTGTAAGTTTGCGCCGATTTTGCGTTGAAAAACAACGCAAATGCGGCGCTAAAAAAGTATAAATACGTGCCTTACTATCCATACTCTAATCTAAAGCAATTTGGGAAATGGGTTGGACAGTAAAAGTTTGATATTTACTATTCCCACTCCAATCTAAACCACTTTGGCAAAGGGTTGGAACACTGAGGGGGTGACATGTACTATTCCCACTCAAATCTAAAACAATTTCAGGAAGGTGTTCGACTCTAAAGGAATAGCATTTACTACATCCACTTCAATCTGAACCATATTGAGAGAAGGTGTTGGACAGTAAAGGGTGAAATTAACAATATTCACTTCAAAATAAAACATTTTACACAAGATCATACAAAATAAACATTTAAATACACAATCAATACTCCATGTTCACATATAATGTTTTTACTATAAAATCAAACAAAAGCTAAAAACACACTATCCAAAACTACAAATTTATATATACAGATTTAAATATTAAAATTTAAAAAAAGCTAATAATAATTAATATACTTTTTAAACTGTTTACAACCATTCATAAAGTTTAAACCATCAAATGACAAATAAAAGCCTAATAAAAAATTAACAATCATAAAAGAAAAACATATGTAAATATAGTTTATAATATTAATGTTTTTAATATATGTTTGAAATAAAAATACAATTTTAAAACCAAAAAAATAGATATATCTAGAATTATAAGAAATGTGTTATAAATGATGTATATTGTTTAAACTCTTTCAAATTTTGACTCAGAACAAAGACAGATAACAGATGGGACTCGTTCACCATCAATTACATCATGACATTCATTGTGCAGGTAAGTAAATATGCAGAACACTAGGGCCCATACTTATACTTTTTTAGTGCCGCATTTGACGCAAAAACGGCGCAAACTTGCACAATACAATTTTATTTTGCAAGTTTGCGCCGCTTTTGCGCCAAAAAAATACACAAATGTGGCGCTAAAAAAGTATAAATATGGGCCTAGATCTCATGGCCCCTGTGCCCCTTTCACAGTGTGTTGTTTCCTCAATAAAAGGGGAATCAGCAAATCCACCTCCGTGGGGTTAATTAAGCTGGTATCACACCTACTCGGCCACCTCAAGCCAGTAGAGACCTTCCTCCTGCCCACTCTTTCGCCTCCAGCATAGGGGTTCAACTGGGGCTCCCATCAGTGTCATATCCTAGGGGTTCTTCTCGCTCCAGGATTTCACTCTCAGGTCCTGGCATGGGGGTGCTGAGCTAGAGTACCAGCTCCCCCTATCGCCGCAGCCAGCAGCACTCCCTCTCCATCAAGTACATCCTGCAGCATACTTTCCCACTCCCGAACTTCTTTCATCCTTCTCAACACTGCCCGTCCATTCTTTTAAAACCCTGGCCCATGCCCGAGGAGTGGATCCATGTGCAGATAGCCAACAAATAGCCACTCTTTGTTTAGCCAGCAGAATCCCCAATGGCATAAGATTGTGGTGCACTCTACCCTTCTTAGAGCACAAGATCAAACCCAGTAGGCAACGCTTAGCTGTTGGTGTAATGCCAATTCTGATAGCAGCCTGTAGGCAACTAACCACACTATGGCAATACTGTGATGATTCCCCACAAATCTCCAAAACATGAGTGAATCCTTCACCCCTTCTACTACACCTCGGGCACTTGTCTGGTCCGATGGGACATATTCTACTGAGTCTGGTAGGGGTCAAGTATGCCCTGTGCAGGATGTAAAAGTGGGCTAACTTAAATTGTGCATTACCAGACACCTCCTTCACCAGGGTGCAGGTTCTATTCCACTCATCATTTGTGATGGGCTCTGCCTTCAAGCCACTCCACGCTTCACAGGCTGCTTGTGGTCTATCCTCCCTCAGGGCCCAGTATAGGTGGGACACCAGTCTCCTGGAGGACCTGAGCTCTATCATCAGGCCCAGCATGCAGATCTCCTGCAGCACGGCCAGGAACCCAGCCCACTGCTTCCTCACTACCCGAGTCAGGGCTGCAAATTGTAGGAACTGTCCAGGACCCACACCTAACAAGGCCTGGGCTTCCTGGAATGTGATACAGGTGTCAGCTGGGTGCATATCCCCAAGCAACTCACATCACCCCTCAATCAATAAATCAAATATATATAAAGCGCTGCTCTATCACCCCTGAGGGTATCCAATTCTGAGGCTTCGCAGGTCTTAGTCAAAAAGCCAGGTCATGAGTCTCCTGCTGAAGTCTACCAGGGAAAGAGCCATATGTGGGTGGAGGGGCAGGTCATTCCAGGTCTTGGCTGTGATATAGGAGAAGGAACGACCACCGATGTAGCTGCAACAAATACATGTGTGTGTGTGAGGGGTGGGGAGGTGGACCTCCAGTGTCTGGTGAGTTGGTGGAAGTTCACATGGTGGTTGATGTATGCCAGTCCCTGGTCATGTAGCGCTTTGTAGGTGCGTGTCAGAAGTTTGAACTGGCACCTCTTCTGGATGGGGAGCCAGTGGAGCTTCTTGAGGTAGGAGTGATGTGGGTTCATTTGGGGAGGTTGAGGATGAGTCTACCTGCTGCGTTCTGTATGCCCTGGAGTCTCTTGAGTAGATGCGTAGTGGTACTGGAGTCAAGCCCATTACCGTAGTCTAGCCGGCTGGTGACGAGGGCCTGGGTGATTGTCTTTCTGGTGTTAATGGGATCCAAATGAAGGAGCATGTGGAGGGTGAGGAAGCAAGAGGCGACAAATGCCTTGATTTGGCACTTCATGGTGAGCTTGCTGTTGAAGATGATGCCAAGGTTGAGGGTGTGGTCTGTTGGTGTGGGCCCAAGCTCAGAGGACCACCAGCCGTTGTCCCATGGGGGTGTTCTTTCCAATGATCAGCACTTCCATCTTGTCTGTGTTGAGCTTAAGGTAGTTGGCCCTCATCCAGTCAGCGACACTGGTCATGGTGTTGTGGAAGTTTGTTCCAGTGGTGGCGGAGTCTTCGGTGAGTGAGAGGATGAGTTGTGTGTTGTCTGCGTAGGATATGATGTTAAGTCCATGGGTTCTGGCGATCTCTGCGAAGGGAGTTATGTAGATTTTTTAACAGGGTGGGTGAGGGATGATTCTTTGGGTACGCCACAGATGATGCTCTTGGGTTTACAGGTGAAGGGTAGATTTTCTGTGTTTGTCCGGTGAGGAAGGAGGCCATCCACTTGAAGGCGTTTCCCTGGATGCCGATGCTGTTGAGTCTGTTGATGAGGGTGTGATGGGATTCTATGTTGAATGCCACTGAGAGGTTGAAAAGGGATAAGTATTGCTGTTTTATTGCGTCATCAGTGGCTGCGATCAAGGTAGTCTCTGTGCTGTGGCTGGCGCACAAACCAGATTGTGAGGCATCAAGGAGTTTTTTTTTCCAGCTGTTTTGTGAGCTGGTGGTTGTTGGCCTTCTCGAAGACTTTTGCTGTGTATGGAAGCAGCAAGATAGGGTGTTAATTTTTGAGTTCACTAAGGTTGGTGGAGGGTTTCTTAAGGAGGTGTCTGACATCCGTGTGTTTCCATCTGTCAGGAAAGACTACCGTGGTGATGGAGGCGTTGAGGATGTTGGCGAGTTCTGCACTGATTTCCTAGGTTCTGAGGTTGAAAAACTAGTGGAGGCGGTGGGCCTGTGTGTGCTCTGGAGTGGATGGAGGACACAATGGCTGTATTAGTGTGCATGGTGAGCAGAATCCATGTCGAGTGGCTGGTGTCTGCTGGTGGGCAGAGGTTGTAGAAGTTGAATTTGGTGGGGTGGGGTCAAAGTTGTTATAGATGGTGGCTATCTTGCTATCTTGCTATCTTGCTATGGAAGTCGTCCAGACGGGTGTCACAAAGTTCTTGGGAAAGGCAAACCATGTTCTTGGTGGTTGAAGAGCAGGAGAATTCCCTGACTATGTTAAAGAGTTGTGTGGTTGGCGCTTGTTTTGATGCAATCCATGACAGCTTTTCTTCCTTGTGTCCTTAACCCCTTCGCTGCCAGGCCTTTTCCCCCTCCTGTGCCAGGCTTTTTTTTGCCTATTTGGGGCAGTTCGCGCTTAGGCCCTCATAACTTTTTGTCCACATAAGCTAACCAAGCCAAATTTGCATCCTTTTTTTCCAACATCCTAGGGATTCTAGAGGTACCCAGGCTTTGTGGGTTCCCCTAAAGGAGGCCAAGAAATTAGCCAAAATACAGTGAAAATTTCGTTTTTTTCAAAAAAATTGTAAGAAATGGCTGCAGAAGAAGGCTTGTGGTTTTTCCCCTGAAAATGGCATCAACAAAGGATTTGTGGTGCTAAACTCAGCAGCCTCCCAGCTTTCAGGAACAGGCAGACTTGAATCAGACAACCCAATTTTTCAACACAATTTTGGCATTTTACTGGGACATATCCCATTTTTGCAAATTTTTTGTGCTTTCAGCCTCCTTCCAGTCAGTGACAGAAATGGGCATGAAACCAATGCTGGATCCCAGAAACCTAAACATTTCTGAAAAGTAGACAACATTCTGAATTCAGCAAGGGGTCATTTGTGTAGATCCTACAAGGGTTTCCTACAGAAAATAACAACTGAAAAAGAAAAATATTGAAATTGAGGTGAAAAAAACATCAATTTTTCTCTACGTTTTACTCTGTAACTTTTCCCTGCAATGTCAGATTATCGAAAGCAATATACCGTTACGTCTGCTGGACTCCTCTGGTTACGGGGATATATAGGGCTTGTAGGTTCATCAAGAACCCTAACTACCCAGAGCCAATAAATGAGCTGCACCCTGCAGTGCGTTTTCATTCTGTACCGGGTATACAGCAATTCATTTGCTGAAATATAAAGAGTAAAAAATTGGTATCAAGAAAACCTTTGTATTTCCAAAAAGGGCACAAGATAAGGTGTTGAGGAGCAGTGGTTATTTGCACATCTCTGAATTCCGGGGTGACCATACTAGCATGTGAATCACAGGGCATTTCTCAAATAGATGTCTTTTTTACACAATCTCCTCTATTTGGAAGGAAAAAATGTAGAGAAAGACAAGGGGCAATAACACTTGTTTTTCTAATCTATGTTTCCCCAAGTCTCCCTATAAAAGTGATACCTCACTTGTGTGGGTAGGCCTAGCGCCCGCGACAGGAAACGCCCCAAAACCCAACATAGACACATCCCATTTTTTTTAAAGAAAACAGAGGTGTTTTTTGCAAAGTGCCTACCTGTAGATTTTGGCCTCTAGCTCAGCCGGCACCTAGGGAAACCTACCAAACCTGTGCATTTCTGAAAACTAGAGACCTAGGGGAATCCAAGATGGGGTGACTTGTGGGGCTCGGACTAGGTTCTGTTACCCAGAATCCTTTGCAAACCTCACAATTTGGCTAAAAAAATACATGTTCCTCACAATTCTGTGGCAGAAAGTTCTGGAATCTGAGAGGAGCCACAAATTTCCTTCCACCCAGCGCTCCCCCAAGTCTCTCGATAAAAATGATACCTCACTTGTGTGGGTAGGCCTAGCGCCCGCGACAGGAAATGCCCCAAAGCGCAACGTGGACACATCCAATTTTTTGAAAGAAAACAGAGGTGTTTTTAGCAAAGTGCCTACCTATAGATTTTGGCCTCTAGCTCAGCCGGCCCCTGGGGAAACCTAGCAAACCAGCGCATTTTTGAAAACTAGAAACCCAGGGGAATCCAAGATGGGGTGACTTGCGGGGCTCTGACCAGGTTATGTTACCCAGAATCCTTTGCAAACATCAAAATTTGGCCAAAAAAACACTTTTTCCTCTAATTTTGGTGACAGAAAGTTCTGGAATCTGAGAGGAGCCACAAATTTCCTTCCACCCAGCGTTCCCCTAAGTCTCTCGATACAAATGGTACCTCACTTCTGTGGGTAGGCCTAGCGCCCACGAAAGGAAATGGCCCAAAACACAACGTGGGCACAACATATTTTTTCACAGAAAACAGAGGTGTTTTTTGCAAAGTGCCTACCTGTGGATTTTGGCCTCTGGCTCAGCCGGCCCCAGGGGGGGACAGAAATGCCCTAAAATAAATTTGACCCCCCAGCCCTCCCCAAACCCCCCCTGCCCGGGAGCGACCCTTGTCTACGGGGTCTCTCCCCCTGCGTGACATTGGCACCAAAAAACAAATCCCCGGTGCCTAGTGGTTTCTGCCCCCTTGGGGGCCGATTGACCTAAAATCACCCAATCTGCCCCCAAGGGGGGCAGAAATGGTCTAAATACAATTTGCCCCCCAGGGCAGCGACCCTTGCCTGATGGGTCGCTCCCCATCTCTAAAAAAACAAACAAACAAAAATAAAAACACAAAAAAAAAATTTGCCCTGGCGCCTAGAGGTTTCTGCCCCCCCTGGGGCAGATCGGCCTAATAATAGACCGATCTGCCCCCAGGGGGGGCAGAAATGGCCTAAAATAAATTTGCCCCCCCCCCGGAGCGACCCTTGCCTACGGGGTCGCTCCCCCTGCGTGACATTGGAGCCAAAAATACAAGTCCCCGGTGCCTAGTGGTTTCTGCCCCCTTGGGGGGAGATTGACCTAAAATCGGCCAATCTGCCCCCAAGGGGGGCAGAAATTGTCTAAATACAAGTTGCCCCCCAGGGGAGTGACCCTTGCCTGATGGGTCGCTCCCCATCTCTAAAAAAACAAACAAACAAAAAAAATATATATATTTGCCCTGGCGCCTAGAGGTTTCTGCCCCCAGGAGGGACAGAAATGGCCTAAAATAAATTTCCCCCCCTAACCCTCCCTCCCCCCCCGGGAGCGACCCTTGCCTATGGGGTCGCTCCCCCTGCGTGACATTGGCGCCAAAAAACAAATCCCCGGAGCCTAGTGGTTTCTGCCCCCTTGGGGGCAGATTGACCTAAAATCGCCCAATCTGCCCCCCTTGGGGCAGAAATGGTCTAAATACAATATGCCCCCCAGGGCAGCAACCCTTGCCTGATCGATCGCTCCCCATCTCTAAAAAAACAAACAAACAAACAAAAAAAACACAATAAAAAAATTTGCCTTGGCGCCTAGAGGTTTCTGCCCCCCCTGGGGGCAGATCGGCCTAATAACAAGCCAATTGACCAATCTGCCCCCAGGGGGGCCAGAATGGTCTAAGGCCAATAATGGCCTAAAATAAATTTGCCCCCCCAACCCTCCCCCCCCCCCCGGGAGCGACCCTTGCCTACGGGGTCGCTCCCCCTGCGTGACATTGGTGCCAAAAAACAAATCCCCGGTGCCTAGTGGTTTCTGCCCCCTTGGGGACAGATTGACCTAAAATCGACCAATCTGCCCCCAAGGGGGGCAGAAATGGTCTAAATACAATTTGCCCCCCAGGGCAGCGACCCTTGCCTGATGGGTCGCTCCCCATCTCTAAAAAAACAAACAAACAAAAAAAAAACACACAAAAAAATTTGCCCTGGAGCCTAGAGGTTTCTGCCCCTAGGCCGATCTGCCCCCAGGGGGGGCAGAAATTGACTAAAATACATTTGCCCCCCCAACCCCTCCCCCCCCCGGGAGCGGCCCTTGCCTACGGGGTTGCTCCCCCTGCGTGACATTGGCACCAAAAAACAAATCCCCGGTGCCTAGTGGTTTCTGCCCCCTTGGGGGCAGATTGACCTAAAATCACCCAATCTGCCCCCAAGGGGGGCAGAAATGGTCTAAATACAATTTGCCCCCCAGGGCAGCGACCTTTTGCCTGATGGGTCGCTACCCATCTCTAAAAAAAAAAACTAAAAAAAAATTGCCCTGGCGCCTAGAGGTTTCTGCCCCCGGGGGGGCAGAAATGGCCTAAAATAAATTTGCCCCCCCAACCCCCATCCCCCCCCGGGAGCGACCCTTGCCTACGGGGTCGCTCCCCCTGCGTGACATTGGCACCAAAAAACAAATCCCCCGTGCCTAGTGGTTTCTGCCCCCTTGGGGGCAGATTGACCTAAAATCGGCCAATCTGCCCCCAAGGGGGGCAGAAATGGTCTAAATACAATTTGCCCCCCAGGGCAGCGACCCTTGCCTGATGGGTCGCTACCCATCTCTAAAAAAACAAACAAACAAAAAAAAAACACACAAAAAAAATGTGCCCTGGCGCCTAGAGGTTTCTGCCCCCCCTGGGGGCAGAAATGGACTAAAATAAATTTGCCCTGCCCCCCCCGAGTGACCCTTGCCTACGGGGTCGCTCCCCCTGCGTGAAATTGGCACCAAAAAACAAATCCCCAGTGCCTAGTGGTTTCTGCCCCCTTGGGGGCAGATTGACCTAAAATCGGCCAATCTGCCCCCAAGGGGGCCAGAAATGGTCTAAATACAATTTGCCCCCCAGGGCAGCGACCCTTGCCTGATGGGTCGCTACCCATCTCTAAAAAAACAAACAAAAAAAACCAAAAAATTTGCCCTGGCGCCTAGAGGTTTCTGCCTTGGACTAAAATAAATTTGCCCCGCCCCCCCCCCCCCCCCGGAGCGACCCTTGCCTACGGGGTCGCTCCCCCTTCGTGACATTGGCGCCAAAAAACAAATCCCCGGTGCCTAATGGTTTCTGCCCCCTTGGGGGCAGATTGACCGAAAATTGACCAATCTGCCCCCAGGGGGGCCAGAAATGGTCTAAATACAATTTGCCCCCCAGGGGAGCAACCCTTGCCTGATGGGTCGCTCCCCATCTCTAAAAAAACAAACAAACAAAAAAAAAAAAAAAAAAAAAAATTGCCCTGGCGCCTAGAGGTTTCGGCCCCCCCTGGGGGCAGATCGGCCTAATAATAGGCCGATCTGCCCCCAGGGGGGGCAGAAATGGACTAAAATAAATTTGCCCCCCCCAGGGAGCGACCCTTGCCTAAGGGGTCGCTCCCCTTGCGTGAAATTCACACAAAGAAAAAACTCCCTGATGTCTAGTGGTTTCTGCCAAGGGGGGCAGAAATGGCCTGCCAAGGGGGGCAGAAATGGTCTAATGATAATTTGCCCCCTAGGGGAGCGACCCTTTCTTAAGGGGTCGCTCCCCACCTAAAAAAATAAAAAAACATTAAAAAAAATAAAAAGAAAATGATCCCTGGTGCCTAGAGGTTTCATCTCCCCCCGGCGGGGGCAGAAAAGGCCTTCCTGAAAAATGCCCCCCCCCGGGAGCGACCCTTGCCCAAGGGGTCGCTCCCTTATGTCACTTTCTAAAATAAAATAAAAAATCCCTGGTGTCTAGTGGGGTTTCAAAAGCCGGATTGCAAGCAATCCGGCTTTTGAAACCCTGGGAGAGACTTCAAAGGGAAGGAAATACATTTCCTTCCCTTTGAAGCCTCTCCGGGCCTCCCCCAGTGATTGAAAGAGAAATGCTTTGCATTTCTCTTTCAATCGCACTGGAAGCAGAGCTTCCAGCGCGATGGGGGAGGCCCCTGTGACAAATCAGCGCGCGCTGACGTCACGGGGGGGGGAAGGGGAAGGTCTTCCCCTTCCATCCCCGCCTTGGGGGAGGAGGGGTGCACAGGGTGGCGCGCTAGCGCTCCCCCAAGTTCCCCTGTGCCTTGGATGAGGTGACCTCGTCCAAGGCACAGGGGAACTGTAGCCTTGGACAAGGTGACCTCGTCCAAGGCACAGAACCGGTTAAAGTGCTGGTGGTACTTGCTGAGGGCTGACTTGTAGGCGGTTCAGTAGATGGGGTCTTTGGTAGTGCATTGTTATTTCTCTAGTCATTTGCAACTGCGCTTACTGTTTCTGAGTTCTGGTGTATACAAGATGGCTTGTCTTGAGGCTTTTTTGGTTTTGGCTGGCTTGATAGGGACGACTCCGTTGGCACATTTGATGATCCGGGTGGAGAAGTTCTTGACGTCCTGCTCCATGTTTTGACACAGTTTTGGGCTGGATGGTGTTGGGGCCTGCATCCACTGGATTTCAGTCACTTTAGTCCAGATTCATTGAGAGGAACTGAGGGGCTTGCTGGTGGTGCCCTGGGAATCTGTAATGGTGAAGTGAACAATGGCGTGGTCCATCCACATGAGTTTAGCGATGTTGCTATACTTGACTCTGTTGCTGGAAGTGAGGATTGGGTCCAGTGTGTGTTCTGCGCTGTGTTGTGTCAGTGACCGGTTGGGTGAGGTCAATGTTGCTCTCTTATCAGGAGATTAGTGGTGCTGGCATTGTGGGGGTCGTTGAGGTGGAAATTGAGGTCACTGAGTAGGATGTAGTTCTTAGAGTCCATAGCTAGAGGGGCAATTAAATTGGAGATGGTGTCACAGAATATAGGTCAACGTACCCGATGTCTATAGACGAGGGTTCCTCTGGTTCAGAGTTTGAAGTTGAGGTTTTCCATGACTGGTGTGGTGTCAGCTTCGGTGGCAGTGCATCAGATGATTTCCTTGTGGATGATGGTGATGCCTCTTTTGTGTTTATTTGCTCAGTCTTGGTGTATCGTCTTGTAGCCGTTCAGTGTTGCAGTGGCAATGTTAGGGGATGAGGAGGGGTTAAGCCAGGTCTCAGTGATGAAGATTACATCGGGGTGAAGGCAGTAATGGTGACTAAACTTTCAGTGGCATGTTTGCAGAGTGACAGGGCGTTGAGCAGAATGCACTGAAACAGGTCCGGGGCATTCAAGGTCTTTTGGGTGGGTGGATGAGGGTTCCTGTACGGGCGGGCAGTCCTGTGTTAGAGGAGAAGCAGCAGCGGTGACAGGTAAATGGTCCTTCGGTTGATTGGGGAAGGTGATGCAGCAGTTGCTGTTGTGGTGTCTGTGGTCCAGTTCCTAGACCTGGGTGGTGGAGAATCGGGGGTGGCCGAGGGCCAGGGTTTCTGGCACTGGGCGCAGTCCAGGTGCAGATCGGCCCAGACAAGTTTGCCTTTGGAGCACCTTTGTCACGCTGGGGGCACGACCGTGATGCAGACTCCATTAAGTAGGTCCTCAGGTGGGAGGGTTGCTGGGTGGCGGGAAGCAGTGGGTGGGAAACAGCAAAAATGGTGGGAAGTGGGGGCTGTCTCAAAAAATACAAAAGGATAGCTGGGCACATTGACAACTACAATGACAAAAAATGAAAGGCTAACTGGGCAGAGTGACAATAACAATGACAAAATGACAGTAGACAAAAAAGGAAAGGCTAACTGGGCAGAGTGACAAAAACAATGACCATAATGAGGAGGATACACGCAAGGCGGGCCTGGGCAGTGGTGGTGAATGGGGAGGCGAGCAGCCGCTACAGTGGCACACAGGGGATCTAGTAAGTGGCAGCGAGGAGACCTGAGGAGGCTGCATGTGGGAGTTGGCACAAGGACATGCTCAATGAGGTCACACTGCAGCCTCCATTAAGTAGGTCCAGGGGGAGGGAGGGGTGCTGAGAGTAGGTAAGCAGGAGGTGGGAAACGCGGCATAAACATCTGGGAACAGGGGCCAAAATAAAGGCTAACAGGGAAAAATTAATACAATAATACCAAAAGGCAAATAAACATGGCACAATGAATGCAATAATGATGAAAGGCAAAAGTCTGATAAGGCACAATGCAGACAACAATGACAAAAGGCAAAAGAAGGCTAACAGGGCAAAATGAATACAACAGTGAGGAGGATATACGCAAGGCGATTGCGGGGAACAGCGGTGAACGGGGATGGGACGGCTGTTACAGCAGCTCCAGGGGCACACAGGGGGTCTCACAGACAGCAGCGAGGAGACCTCAGGAGGCTGTGCAGGGGAGCTGGTGCAAGGACCTGCCTCCATATTGTTAATGAGAGCTTGCGGCTGAGGTCTTGACCTAGGGCAGCCACTCTATCAGTTGTTTTTTTTTTATTAGTAAACTCAAATTTTTGGTCAAGAAGGGGGAAGTATATATCTAGACTTCCATGGTAAAACATAAGTGATTCTATTCACTATTGTATTTTTAAGTTGCTATACATTTTTTATCTTTGCAACAACATTCAGTATGGCCTTTTTATTGTAAATAAACTTAACATTAACTCTTAATCACTAATTTCTAGGTGCTCTTAAAATAACAGCACAGTGAAATGCATTATGTACAATATTTACAAAATGTGGTTAAAAACAACAAACAGTGAGCTTCCTTCAATCCAGGAGTCTTGAAGTCACTATAAAATTTCTACAGTAATCCACATTAATCATTTTTGTCGACGTTTCAACCCTTATTGAGACATAAATCAGAAATGGGTCATCATCAGGACTGGGGATTTCTCTTAATTGGTAGAACCTATTTAATCCAAGGTCATCTAATGCAATGCTCCCAGTATATTTCTTATTGGAAGTTATCAGCAGTATCTATCCTTTTCAACCCTGAAAAAACAGGGGATGCTTTATATAGCAGCAATCAGTTTATCTTAGACTTTGCTGTTGTGGCAAAATGTAACTGTAAGGCTCTTATTCCTTCTTTTACTATAGGAATGACACGCTGCAGGACACTAATTTGTGTTCTTTTTTTATTGGCTGAGCTCAGAACACTCTCCTGATGATGCTCTCCCAAACCAGGGTGACCTGCTGAACCACAAACAGTTGAGATGTTTCATGTTGAATGCTCGCTGTAGGAGGCTGGACTGGCTTGTAGTGAGTACCAAGGGGTACTTGCACCTTGCACCAGGCCCAGTTATCCCTTATTAGTGTATAGGGTGTCTAGCAGCTTAGGCTGATAGATAATGGTAGCTTAGCAAAGCAGCTCAGGCTGAACTAGGAGACGTGTGAAGCTACTACAGTACCACTTAGTGTCATATGCACAATATCATAAGAAAACACAATACACAGTTATACTAAAAATAAAGGTACTTTATTTTTATGACAATATGCCAAAGTATCTTAGAGTGTACCCTCAGTGAGAGGATAGGAAATATACACAAGATATATATACACAATAGCAAAAATATGCAGTATAGTCTTAGAAAACAGTGCAAACAATGTATAGTTACAATAGGATGCAATGGGGAAACATAGGGATAGGGGCAACACAAACCATATACTCCAGAAGTGGAATGCGAACCACGAATGGACCCCAAACCTATGTGACCTTGTAGAGGGTCGCTGGGACTATTAGAAAATAGTGAGAGTTAGCAAAATAACCCACCCCAAGACCCTGAAAAGTGAGTGCAAAGTGCACCAAAGTTCCCCTAAGGACAAAATAGTCGTGTTAGAGGGAGAATGCAAGGAAAACACAAATCAGCAATGCAACAACGATGGATTCCTGTCTGAAGGTACCTGTGGAACAAGGGGACCAAGTCCAAAAGTCACAAGCAGCTCGGAGATGGGCAGATGCCCAAGAAATGCCAGCGGTTGGTGCAAAGAAGCTCTTACTAGGCTGAAGAACTGTGAATACTGCAGGAACGACAAGGGCTAGAGACTTCCCCTTTGGAGGATGGATCCCCCACGCCTTGGAGAGTCGTGCAGAAGTGTTTTCCCGCCGGATGGACGCCAACAAGCCTTGCTACACGCAAATCGTGCGTTTGGCGTTTTTGGACGCTGCTGGGGCCCAGGAGGGACCAGGAGGTCGCAAATTGGACCTGCAGAGAGAGGGGACGTCGAGCAAGACAAAGAGCCCTCACTGAAGCAGGTAGCACCCGGAGAAGTGCCAGAAACAGGCACTACGAGGATGCGTGAAACGGTGCTCGCCGAAGTTGCACAAAGGAGTCCCACGTCGCCGGAGACCAACTTAGAAAGTCGTGCAATGCAGGTTAGAGTGCCGTGGACCCAGGCTTGGCTGTGCACACAGGATTTCCGCCGGAAGTGCACAGGGGCCGGAGAAGCTTGCAAAGTCGCGGTTCCCAGCAATGCAGCCCAGCGAGGTGAGGCAAGGACTTACCTCCACCAAACTTGGGCTGAAGAGTCACTGGACTGCGGGGGTCACTTGGACGGTGTCGCTGGATTCGAGGGACCTCGCTCGTCGTGCTGAGAGGAGACCCAAGGGACCGGAGATGCAGCTTTTTGGTGCCTGCGGTTGCAGGGGGAAGATTCCGTCGACCCACGGGAGATTTCTTCGGATCTTCTGGTGCAGAGAGGAGGCAGACTACCCCCACAGCATGCACAAGCAGGAAAACAGTCGAGAAGGCGGCAGGATCAGCGTTACAGAGTTGCAGTAGTCGTCTTTGCTACTATGTTGCAGGTTTGCAGGCTTCCAGCGCGGTCAGCGGTCGATTCCTTATCAGAAGGTGAAGAGGGAGATGCAGAGGAACTCGGCTGAGCTCATGCATTCGTTATCTAAAGTTTCCCCAGAGACAGAGACCCTAAATAGCCAGAAAAGAGGGTTTGGCTACCTAGGAGAGAGGAAAGGCTACTAACACCTGAAGGAGCCTATCACAAGGAGTCTCTGACGTCACCTGGTGGCACTGGCCACTCAGAGCAGTCCAGTGTGCCAGCAGCACCTCTGTTTCCAAGATGGCAGAGGTCTGGAGCACACTGGAGGAGCTCTGGACACCTCCCAGGGGAGGTGCAGGTCAGGGGAGTGGTCACTCCCCTTTCCTTTGTCCAGTTTCGCGCCAGAGCAGGGGCTAAGGGGTCCCTGAACCGGTGTAGACTGGCTTATGCAGAATTGGGCACATCTGTGCCCAACAAAGCATTTCCAGAGGCTGGGGGAGGCTACTCCTCCCCTGCCTTCACACCATTTTCCAAAGGGAGAGGGTGTCACACCCTCTCTCAGAGGAAGTTCTTTGTTCTGCCATCCTGGGCCAGGCCTGGCTCGACCCCAGGAGGGCAGCTGCCTGTCTGAGGGGTTGGCAGCAGCAGCAGCTGCAGAGAAACCCCAGGAAGGGCAGTCTGGCAGTACCAGGGTCTGTGCTACAGACCACTGGGATCATGGAATTGTACCAACAATGCCAGGATGGCATAGAGGGGGCAATTCCATGATCATAGACATGTTACATGGCCATATTCGGAGTTACCATGGTGAAGCTACATATAGGTAGTGACCTATATGTAGTGCACGCGTGTAATGGTGTCCCCGTACTCACAAAGTTCAGTGAATTGGCTCTGAACAATGTGGGGGCACCTTGGCTAGTGCCAGGGTGCCCTCACACTAAGTAACTTTGCACCTAACCTTTACCAGGTAAAGGTTAGACATATAGGTGACTTATAAGTTACTTAAGTGCAGTGTAAAATGGCTGTGAAATAACGTGGACGTTATTTCACTCAGGCTGCAGTGGCAGGCCTGTGTAAGAATTGTCAGAGCTCCCTATGGGTGGCAAAAGAAATGCTGCAGCCCATAGGGATCTCCTGGAACCCCAATACCCTGGGTACCTCAGTACCATATACTAGGGGATTATAAGGGTGTTCCAGTAAGCCAATGTAAATTGGTAAAAATGGTCACTAGCCTGTCAGTGACAATTTGGAAAGAAATGAGAGAGCATAACCACTGAGGTTCTGATTAGCAGAGCCTCAGTGAGACAGTTAGTCACTACACAGGTAACACATACAGGCACACTTATGAGCACTGGGGCCCTGGGTTACCAGGGTCCCAGTGACACATACAACTAAAACAACATATATACAGTGAAAAATGGGGGTAACATGCCAGGCAAGATGGTACTTTCCTACACTCGCCATCAAAACCAAAGGTAGACCCTCACTTCTAGGAGCCCCGCCAACAGACGCTTCTCCCAGTTATGCTCCTCAGCACTCCATCATGCAGCATTCTGCAGTTGCACCACTAGATAATATAACTCATGGCCCAAGAGTCCCAGACCTCCATCCACAGGGTCTAAGTTTAGAACCTGCAGGCCTACCCTGCTTCTCAGGGTACCTGCTCAGATCAGTGTTACTAGGAGGCTATTGAGTTCCTTGAATGTTCCCCAAAGGATCAAGTACTGCAACTTCTGCAAGAAGTAAAGGCTCCTTAGGAGCAGCACCATCTTTGCTGGGGCAATTCTACCTGCTAGAGACATTGGCAGTGTCTGCCAATAGAACACAGAGGCGCGCAGTCCCCATAGCACTCTTCCCATGTTAAGAGAGTATTATTTCTCAGCAGTATGTGCCACATGGATCCTCCAGTATCGAAAGCAAAGCCCTCAATTGTTCAAAATATTTAAAAATGCAACATTTAAAACAAAAAATATTTCTAAAGACTTAACTTTAAAAAAAGTTTTTATACATTTTTTAATTGTATACTATTTATTTTTTTAAAGAAATATATTTAATACCATTATTATATATCTTCATTATTATGAAATTACAATGTATAGTAATATATATATAAAATGATTAGCTCAAAACATCCACTAAAAACCCAAGATCCTGATACTAAAAAACTTAAGCAATTATTTATATACTTTAATACAACTAGAAATACAATGTCATAACTAAAAACCATATTACTAAAAATAAATAAAAATAATAGACATAGAAATCAAACACACTACAGTAAATTATATACTAATTAACACTTACAAACAATATTATATACAGTGATGTTTTCCACATCGATGGTTATTACAACTATATTAAAAACAACACTAAAAAATGTTTTACCTTCAATATTTCTGTTATTGATATTTTTGATATCCTAATATTCTTGACACAACATTTTTGTATCACAGTATTTTTTGCAATATTTTGTCCAGATACTACACACAGGCCTTCATTATGACATTGACGGTAAATCCCACTTACCGCCATGCTGACTGCCGCCAACATACCGCCACGGATTACCGCTTCCCATATTATGACACACACACACAGCAATCCGTCACTATACAGACACACACATAAGTCTGCCAGCCCAAAGGTCAATGATAAAATGGCGGTACCAAGACCCACACTGTTACACCAACAGAACTATGCCCACAGCATTATGACCCACAAATCACTGCGGCGGACATTCAACTGCGGTAAACCATTGGCGGTACATACTGCCGCGCTCAAAATACACACACACATACAAAACAACACGACATTGGACAATTCAAACTACACATACCTGACACACATACACACACCACACCCACACACCACTATAAAACACCCACCCACAATACCCACAACTAACAAAAATTGCCACTAGCGAGAGATACAGCAGGAGCACCCACACAACCAGAGCAACAGAACACCATCACCCATACACCATCCACGCACCTCACAACACACACCCCAAAACATCACCCCACACACCCTCACACACTCCATTCACACTACACCCATGGCACCACAAAGACACCCCAGGTTCTCAGAGGAGGAGCTAAGGGTCATGGTGGGGAAAATCATCAGGGTAGAGCCACAGCTATGCGGATCAAAGGTGCAGCAGACATTCATTGCTAGGAAGATGGAGCTACAGTGTCAATGCCGTGGGAGAGCACCCCAGAACAAGGGATGACATCAGAAAGAGGTGGAACGGCCTACGGGGGAAGGTGCGTCTAGTGGTTGCAAGATACCAGATAGCTGTACAGAGGACTGGTGGTGGACCTCCACCTCCTCCCCCACAACTAACAACAGGGAAGGAGCAAGTCTTGGCAATACTGCATCCTGACGGCCTGGCAGGAGTAGCAGGAGAACTGGACTCTGGTAAGTCAAATCTCTATTACTATCACCCCTCTACCTGCATGCCATCACATACCCCCACCCTCAACCTCACTCCCATCACTCCACCACTACCCACATCCCCCACCATCACAACCCACCCATCCCAATACCAAGCCCTGCATGCAACACCAATGCGTGGACCCCCATCACAGACCTGCATGGACACCCATCACCAAAGCATGCACACCTCAGACAATCACCTAGCCAACCAAATCACCACACACAGAAGCCTAAGCTGCTAGGGCAAACACAATCTAACAGGGCAACACACCCATGTACAATATGTCACACTCAGAAACCATAACACTGCATTTACATCCCCACAGGTCCCACACACAACGTCACGGGAGAGGAGGTGCCAGCAACATCCAGTCCCTCGACAGAAGAGGCCCACAGTGATGACAGCAGCTCTGCACGCCTGGATCAGGATGACCAACCTGGCCCATCAGGGACCTCCGGACAGTCGGTCACCCAGCCACAGTCCCATACCACCATAGAGCCTCCCCCTCAGGAAACACCACCACAGTACCCACCCAGCTGGTCCATACCTCTGTCCCCAGGACACCTCAATCAGCAGTGTGTCCACCACTACAGGGACCCCAGGAAACCCCACAAACACAGGGCGATCAGGGACCTGGGGTCAGTAGCAGTGGGCACATGGTTCAGGGGACAGAGGCACAGGATAACAGGGAAGCTGGGAGGACTGCTGTGTGACAGAGGGAGGGCAGGCCCAGGGAACCGACTCTCCACAAGGCACTCACCAACATCCTGAGAGCATACCACCATTCCCAGGAGACGATGGGCCAGATACTGGCAAAGTTGCAGGAGACCCAGCGGCTGCAGGAGGGACAGTACCTGGGGATCAGGGAGGACCTGAGGGACATCCACACCACCCTGGTCACCACTGCAGAGGTTCTGGCAGACATGGCCAACACCATGAGGGAGGCAGTGGCACACCAACGGGCCCCTGACACTAGCCACACCGATGAACAGCCCTCCACCTCTGCCGACACTAGTGGACAGGAGGCCCCGCCACAGGAACAACAAGCCACCAGTACCCCACCCCCGCAGAAGGAGAACCACCCCGCAAACGATCCCTGCGATCCAGGCAGAAGCCAGAGAACATTGCCAAGACCCCTGCCAGGAAATAGGACTCTCCTGATTGTCACCCTTGTGTCCCACTCTGTCACCCTGTCCACCTTGAACTGCCATTGCTCCACTTCTTATGCCCCCTTGGACAGTGCACCTGTGATACAAATAGACTGGACTCTACCCTGGACTCTACTCCACCATCACCCCAGCCCATTGTACATCCCCCTCCACTTATTAGCACTGAAATAAACACCCTTTGAAAAGTATGAAGTATTTCAATTTATTTAAATATGTATTCGTTTCACAAGGTTTAAACATTGCAATTCAACTGTACAGTAATGTGCACATAGGTATGACCTGTAGTTTGCTGCAGTCAATACACCAGGAGCCAGAGTAGGGCACAGATATCTGTAAATAAACATGTCAAAGGGTACAGTAAGTGGCCATAGTAGTGGGAATATCAGCCTGCCAGTGAAAAATTACAGTTCAAAAATGCAATGGGAGGTGAAGTTACTGTGTCTTACCTATGTGTCACTGGAAGTACTGTCGAATGATTGATGTTCTATTGTCCACATCCTCTTCCTCTGCCTCCTCTTCGTCACTGTCCACAAGCTCCACCGCTGCCACAGGCCCATCTCCAGCATCATCCTCCTGCAGAAAAGGCATCTGGCGACATAAGGCAAGGTTGTGCAACAGGCAACATGCCATGATGATCTGGCATACCTTCTTAGGTGAGTAGCAAAGGGACCCACCTTTCAGATGGAGGCAGCTGAACCTGGCCTTCAGGAGGCCAAAGGTTTGCTCAATAATTCTTCTTGTTCGCCCATGTGCCTCATTGTAATGTTCCTCTGCCCTTGTCCTGGCATTCCTCACTGGGGTCAGTAGCCATGAGAGGTTGGGGTAACCAGAGTCACCTGCAAATACTGAGTGATACCAGTAAGCCAGACACTAACCCTTTGGGTCAACCCATACCCATACACCAACACCCACTGGGTGGGAACCAGGGCTCACCTATTAGCCACACCCTGTCCCTCTGTAGTTGAGACATCACATATGGGATGCTGCTATTCCTCAGGATAAAGGCATCATGCACAGACCCAGGATACTTTGCATTGACATGGGAGATGTACTGGTCCACCAGGCACACTATCTGTACATTCATAGAGTGAAAGCTCTTTCGATTTCTGAAAACTTGTTCATTTCTCCGGGGGGGACACAGGCAATATGTGTACCATCTATTGCCCCAATAATCTTGGGGATATGTCCCATTGCATAGAAATCTGCTTTCACTGTGGCCAAATCCTCTACCTGGGGGAAAACGATATAGCTGCGCATGTGTTTCATCAGGGCACACAACACTCTGGTCAGCACTATAGAGGACATTGGCTGTGACATTCCTGCTGCCAAGCCCACTGTCACTTGGAAGGAGCCAGTGGCCAAAAAATGGAACACAGATAGGACTTGCACAAGAGGGGGATTCCAGTGGGGTGACGGATAGCTGAGATCAGGTCTGGCTCAAATTGGGCACAGAGCTCTTGGATTTTGGCCCTATTAAATCTATAGGTGAGGATAATGTGCCTGTCCTCCATTGTTGCCAAGTCCACCAGGGGTCTGTACACGGGGGATGCCTCCATCTCCTATTCATCTGCAGCGGTTGTAATCTAGGGGGCAAAACGATGAGCGTATGGTCAGTTTTCAACATTTCCTAAATGTAAAGTGCGTTGCATGTTGTGACAGAAACAGTATGTTGATGTTTATCCCCCAAATTTGCCTATGTGTGTTGTGACGCATTTAGGTGCCATGGCATCCCCCCCCTGAAATGGCGCCCGCCTGTCCTGTTAGGAGGGACATGTGGAAATTAGGTAATGCCGCTGACGTTGTGCGCCGTTGCGGGAGAGAGTCGAGTACCGCCGTGCATCTCCACATTGGTTATCATTGGTTGTCATTGGGCCCTATGGGTTACAGTAGCCAATGGTGATGTACGCCGGCGATGACGGTACGCACTGCCGCGGACGTGACCGCCATTTTCTATCTGTTCACTTACTTGCTACCTGACCTTCAACAGGAGAGAACCTACACTGCAAGTGCTGCTGTGTCTGGAAGCGACCATGGCTCGAGTCACTGGGGAAAGGGCCACTGCCTTCACCGCTGCAGAGTTGGAGAGACTGGTGGATGGGGTCCTACCCCAGTAATGAATGCTGTATGGGCCTCCCGACCAACAGGTGAGTATACTATGAACACGAATGCAGGGAGTGCTGTATGTGAGGGCCTAATGTAAGGGAGGGGTCCTAGGCAGCGTGCTGCATGTATGGTGGGCAATGTATGTGCATAAGGGGATTGGAGGGATATGGTTGGCCATGAGTGTAAGAGGTTGGTTGGTATGTCTGATTTTTCTATGCGTATTTCCTCTGCAGGTCAGCGCCCATCAAAAAAAGGGTATATGGCGTGCCATCGCCAAGGATGTGCGGACCCTGGGGGTCTACGGTAGGTGGAGCACCCACTGTCGCAAACGGTGAGAGGACCTAAGATGCTGGGTAAGGAAGACGGCGGAGGCCCAGCTAGGGATGGCCTACCAATGAGGAAGGGGTGGCCGTCGAACCCTGACCCCCTTGATGTTCCGCATACTGGCGGTAGCCTATCCGGAACTGGATGGGCGCATGAGGGCATCACAGCAGCCAGAAGGGGGTGAGTACAGTTTCCAAATATACTACTTGCACGTGCTGGGGTGGTCTCCGGGTGGGTGATGTGGGCCTGTTGGTGCCCCTAGGCCAGGCCGGACATTGCAAGGTAAGTTCCATGTGGGGCAGGGGCTGATGGAATACACCTCCATCAAAGCTAGTGGGCATCCACTACTGGGCATGCCTCTGTGGGTCTCAGGTATGGCGCAATTGGGGTTAGTTATTCCTGTCCATGGGCTGGTGACTAGCATTGTGACTGGTAGTGCTTTGCCTAGTGCGTAGGGCTGTTCCCTGTGTGTGAGTGTATTGTGTACACCAACGGTGGTGTTTGTGCCGCCATTGACCAAGTGTTTCCTTTGTCTCTCCCCCCCTTTTTGTTGTGTCACCCTGTCCTTCTGTGCATTAGCATCATCTGGCAGAGGAGCAGAGGCACCGGCGACGGAGGGAGCTGCATCCCACAGGGCCCAGGAGGCCAAATCCACTGACGGAGAGGGCACCAGTGGGATGGAGGGCGAGGGGAGCACCACAGCAGAGACAGGAGAGGACAGTTCTGAAAGTGATACCTCCTCCGAGGGAAGCTCCCTGGTGGTGGCGGACAGCTCTGTGGCCACCCCACCTACAGGTACAGCCGCCAACCCCCATACCAGCACCGCCCTCCCAGCAGCCCCTCAGCGTGTTTCCCATGCCCGCTCACCCAGGAGGGTGGGCATCTCCTTCGCCCCAGGCACCTCAGGCCCTGCCCCAGTTAGCCCTGCTGCCCTGAGTGAGGAGGCTATTGACCTCCTGCGATCCATCTCTGTCGGGCAGTCAACCATAGTGAATGCCATCCAGGGGCTGGCAGGGCATTTGCAACAAACAAATGCATTCCTGGAGGACATTCACTCTGGCATGGCGGCCCAACAGAGATCAATCCAGACTCTGGCCTCCTCCCTGATGGCAGTCCTGTCTCTAGCCTCCCCCTTTCAACTTCCTCTACCCAGTCCCATTCCCCTGAACCCCAACCTATCCCAAGCACACAGGCAGACCAGCATGCACCCAAGACAACACACAGGAGTGGCTCAGGCAAACACAAGCACCACACATCATCCCAAAGGCACTCACACAAACACCATCCAGATGCAGACACACCAACATCCACTGCCTCCACTGTGTCCCCCACTCGTCGTCCACCTCCCTCCCAGTAGCGTCTACACTCACACCTGCATGCACTACATCCACACCCACTGCCTCCATCACCATCACGCTTATCACTATACGCCCCTCACAGGCAGTCACCACCCCCACATCCATGCACACGATCCGTGTGTCCTCTCCCACTGTATCTGTGCCCCCTCCTCCCAACGTACACAAACGCAGGCACTCAGACACCCAACAGCCATCCACCTCAGAACAGAATCCAGCCCATGCACCTGCACCCAAACAGAGCAGACTCCTCCTACAACCACTCCCTCTTCCTCCACTCCAAAACCTTCGCACTCTTCCCGCCCCAGTGTCCCTAAGAAGCTTTTTCTCTCCGCCGTTGACCTCTTCCCTACTGCTCCCCCCGTCCTTCACGTTGAGCCAGGGTGGGCAGAACCCAGGCCAGCACCTCAGCCACCCAGTCCACGGCCACTGTAGTTTCGGCAGCTACTGCAGGTGTGAGAGGCTCCAAGGAGAAACCCATCAGCACTGGCAGTGTGCCTGCACCAACTACCAAGGGGAAGGGGAAGAAAGTACCACCAGCTGCCAAGGGCAAGGAGGCACCACCAGCTTACAAGGGGAAGGGCAAGGTGGCACCACCAAACCGCAAGGGCAACAAGGCACCACCAGACTGCAAGGGCAAGAGCAAGGAGGCACCACCACATGGCAAGGAGGCACCACCATACAGCAAGGGCAAAGGGCCTGTCCCTACAGGCAGGAGGGACAGAAGGCCTGGTGCTGTGACAGAATTTGAGGGCCCAACACCAACCATGGCGGTTCAGCCATCTGAGGCTTCAGGGGAAGGGCTGGGGCCTCCCTCCACCACTTGCAGCACCGCCACCTGCACCGCCATCAGCACCACTGCCTGCAGCAGCAGCCCCAGTGGGCAGCTGTCCGAGGCTGCAGGGGAAGGGCTGGAGCCTCCCCCACCACTGTCAGCACTGACACCAGCACCACTGCCAGCACCGCCACTTGCACCGCTACACCACTGCCAGCAACAGAAGCCCTAGTGGGCAGCTGTCCGAGGCTGCAGGGGAAGGGCCGGAGCCTCCCCCACCACTGGCAGTACCGGCACAGCCACCACTGTAGTCCTGCCTCCATGGAGTGTTATGCATCCTGCCCACTGTAAATCTTGTGGGTCTGACACCCAGGTGAGAGACTGTGACCTTGCACTCCCAAAGGTCTGCATCACAGGGCACTATGCCCCTTCCAGAACCAGTGGAAGAAGGCATCCACTCGCCGCATCCTTGACAGGATGAAGCACACTGAGCACTATGCCCCCTCCAGAACCAGTGGAGAAGCCATCAACTCACCACATCCTTGCCAGAGTGAAGCACACTGGACACTATGCCCCCTCCTGAACCAGTGGAAGTAGTCACCCACTTGAGAGAATGTGGCTTTGCACTCCCCAGGACCAAGCAGTGAGCAAGGCACCCACTTGAGAGACTGTGGCTTTGCATTCCCCAGGACCAAGTAGTGCGCAACCCACCCACTAGAGAGACTGTGGCTTTGCACTCCCCAGGACCAAGCAGTGGGCAAACCAGCCACTTGAGAGACTGTGGCTTTGCGCTCCCCAGGACATCGCACAGGGCATGTAGCCCCCTCCAGGAGCAGTGGTGTTGTACCATCTTCTGGCTGAGGTGCCCCCCATGCCCTGTCTCCCTGAGGTGCCTGTGTATTTTCCACCTGATGCCCCAGCTGTGTTCTCTCCGTGTTGATGCAGGAGTAAGATTATCTTATTACACTCAGTTTAATCAATTCCTTTTGTCCTTGCATTATTCCTGAGGGGTACAGGGTGGATATGTAATGTTACTGCATCTGTTTGTGTGTATGGTGTTGGGGGTGGGGGGAGGGCGTGTTGTATGTGTGTGTCACTCTCTTTTTCCTCCCCACTTCCCTGTGTGCTAGGCGACAGTACTCACTGTGGTCGTCGTTGCCGGTGTTGGTAATCCTGGTGTAGGAGGAGGTAGACCAGCATGGGGAGATCTGCAGTTCGGGCTCCATGGCGGCATGGTTCTTCCTTGAGTCGTCAGAGGTGAGTTGTTTTCCTTCTGTGCAGTGCTTCTGCCGTGCTTTTGATGTCGTTGGTACCGCCCCGGTAAAGGTGGCGGATTGGTGTCTCAATACAGTGGGCAGAACCTTGTCTTCCGCCTGGCTGTTAACGGTTATCGCCGCAGTGCTTGTTGCTACCGCCGTGGCAGTCGATGTGTTAAAGTGGTTGTCTGTGTTGGCGATTTATGCCGTGGTCATAATTCCATTTTTTTTTACCACCGACTTGTTGGCAGTATTACCGCCGCTTTATCACCTACCGCCAGGGTTGTAATGAGGGCCAAAGTCTTCTATGTTAAACAAAATTGTCAAGCTATGATGATTATAGCTAATAACTCAAGGCTGCCTACAATGCTTAGTATGCAGTATGTAAACCTGTGTGGAACATGTTGAGCACAAGTCGTCACCTGGCACCTGCACACAGTTACTCTTCAATGCCTAGATTTAGAACATGTTCAATACCTCTACACACCTAAGATGTATTAGTAGCACATGCATTTTGTAAACACTTACACTCATTAGCTGGTCACATGCTGTACAAAATTAGGTAGAAAATGAATTTGGGAGCTAGTCGCTGCAATGTAATCTATAAAACAAACTCACACACTCATTGGATGATGCCATCCATGATGTCAGCAATTATGTCATTTGAGATGTTTTCAGTGATGTCAGAAATTATGTTATGGAACATGTCCCAAGTGATGTAATATGTGAGATCTTAAGCAGTGCAAAGCGGGGGTGCATGCTATAGTTAGCTCTGTTTCTTTGTTTCTATGTTTTAAAATATTTGCATGCATATTGGACAATAAGTCCATACAGCAATGAGATTTAGGGGCAGATGTAGCAAATGTTTTGCACACCCAGATTAACACTGATTCAGAGCAGGTGGTAACCAGAACCAAAGTATAAAAGGAGGCCCAGAAGGCATCTGGGCTACTCAAAATGGCTTCACTATACATGATTGCATGGAGGAGGAGAGTCCAGGCTGCCCAGCAGAGGAGGAGGAAGAGGCAGAGACAGGAGAGGATATACCGAACCAAGCAGACACTATTTCAACAAACTGAGGAGGAGATATATGATAAATACAGACTGAGCAGCGCTGTTATCTTAGAGATAATTGAACTGCTGAAACCTCAGCTTGAACGCCAGACAATGCGCGGCTGCACCATCCCCACATATGTGCAAGTGCTATGCTCACTGCACCTCTTGGCCTCGGGTAGCTATCAGGGGGTGATTGCTGTGGCAGGTGGGGTATCCCAAAATGCACTCTCACGATTCTTCAGACGTTTCCTAGATGCCATACTTGCACACATGTCCAGATATATATACCTTCCCAGAAATGAGGCAGAAATGAACAGCACCAAGTTGGACTTCTACAGAATTGCCAACTTCCCCCATGTAATAGGGTGTATGGACGGGACACATATACCAATTTGCCCACCTGCAAATCTGGAATATGTGTTCCACAATAGGAAATGTACCCACTCACTAAACATCCAGGTGGTATGTGACGACCATAATGGCATTACCAACATCGTGGCTAAATATCCAGGGAGTACACATGATGCATACATATTCAGGCACAGTGGGATACACCAACGCCTAGAACATGGGGAGTTTGGAGAAGGATATTTATTAGGTACTGGTGAGTACACTCTGAATCCTTACATACATGTCACTGTGTAACCCTGTGATGCCCTGCTAAATTTGCCTCTTTTGTCAAACAGGTGATAGTGCATATGCCCTGAGATCATGGATACTCACCCCATACCTAACACCTGGCAATCAGAATGAGAGGCGATACAACATTGCACATCGGCGGATCAGAACTGTAGTTGAGAGGATATTTGGCTTGTTGAAGTCAAGATTCCGATGCCTGCACAAAAGTGGAGGAGCACTTCAGTATGCCCCAGAAACAGCATGCAAGATAGTTGCCACCTGTGCCATCCTACGCAACATTGGCACCAGACGTGGGCTATATCTCACCCCAGAAGACACAGATTCGGAGGATGAGGAGCAAGAGCTACCACACCGACAACCTGGGGATAGAAGCATCGCAATGGAGGGCAGACAGAGACGGAACCACATCACAACCCACTACTTTGGCAAGTACGTAGCAACCGTGACAACACTCACTAATGTAAGACACACATAGCCCAGTTGTGTAGTCAAACAGACTAACCCTTTTATTGCAGGACTATAATGTTGAAATAATTGTTAACTATACTACAGTATTCAAAAAAACAGTGTTATCTGACTCATTGGTGGTCATTACAACCCTGGGGACAGTGATAAAGCGGCGGAAAGACCGTCAACAGGCCGGTGGTAAAAAAATTGGAATTACGACCGTGGCGGAAACCGCCAACAAAGGCAGCCACTTTAACACTCCGACCGCCACGGCGGTACAAACAAACAGCGCAGCGGTCACCACCAACAGACAGGCGGAGGACAAAGTACTGCCCATAGTATCACAACCTACCAATCCACCACCTTTTCCGGGGCGGATTCACCGCGAACAAAAACACGGCGGAAACAGGACTTCGAACGGGAAACGGTCACCTCTACACACCCCACGAGGAATCCGGACGCCATGGAACCAGAGCTGCATATCCTGCCAGACCTTTTCTTCTTGCTCCTCTACCAGGAGCACGAACGCCAGCGGCGAAGACAACGGTGAGTACTGCACCTACGACACAGGGGAGGGGGAGGGAAAAAACAGGGACACACACATGGAACACCCCCACCCTCACCCACTACAACACACACACCAATACAGCATGATACATTACAGTTACACCCCCCAACCCCCACAGAAGAATGCAAAGACAAAAGGAAATGAGTGTAACCATTGTAATATATTAAAATCAAGTATGCAAAAATATATATATACACTATAAACAAAATATACACCAAGCTTAGTAGTCCAGGTAGTGCTCCAATGAAGTCCGTGGAACACAGGGCCCACACGGTATGGGTGAGGCCCACACAAGATCCCCGACCATGACGGAGAGAACACTGCAGGGGCATCAGAGAGCAAGAAAACAGGCACCTCAGGGGGAGGGAAAGGGGGGGCACCTCAGCCGGTTGAGTGCACGAAGCCAAATCCACGAGGGGGCCACATGCCCAATGTTCAATCCTGGAGAGTGCAAAACCACAGTCTCTCAAGTCTTTTCAGTGGGTGGGTTGCCCACTGCTTTATCCTGGGGAGTGCAAAGCCACAGTCTCTCAAGTCTTTTCAGTGGGTGGTTTGCCCACTGCTGCATCCTGGGGAGTACAAAGCCCCAGTCTCTCAAGTCTCTCCAGTGGTTGGTTTGCCCACTGTTCCATCCTGGGGAGTGCAAAGCCACAGTCTCTCAAGTCTCTACAGTGGGTGGGTTGCCCACTGCTATATCCTGGGGAGTGCAAAGCCACAGTCTCTCAAGTGGATAACAGTCTCCACTGGTTCTGGTGGGGACATTGTGCCCAGAGTGCTTCATCCTGCTAAGGACAGAGGTAGTGAATGACAGTCTCCACTGGTTCTGGAGGGGGCATTGTTCCCAGAGTGCTTCATCCTACTTGTGACGGACTCAGTAGCGTAAATGCCCTTGGCGCTCATGGGCCAGCGGTGCTTGTAGTGGCGGTGCCCTGTTCAGCAGTGCTTGAGGCGGCGGTGCCCTGTTCAGCAGTGCTTGTGGCAGCGGTGCCCTGTTCAACGGTGCTTGTAGCGGCAGTGCACTGTTCAGCGGTGCTTGTAGCGGCGGTGCCCTGTTCAGCTTCAGCGGTGCTTGAGGCGGCGGTGCCCTGTTCAGCCGTGCTTGTGGCGGCGGTGCCCTGTTCAGCCGTGCTTGTGGCGGCGGCTTCCTCTGCAATGACTCATCTGCTGGCGGTTCCCTCTAGCCCAGCAGGGCTTGTGCTGGCGGTCCTCTCTATCCCAGCGGGGCTTGTGCTGGCGGTACTCTCTCACTCAGTGGGGCTTGTGCTGGTGGTCCTCTCTAGCCCAGCGGGGCTTGTGCTGGCGGTCTTCTCTCTCGCTCAGCGGGGCTCGTGCTGGCGGTCCTCTCTAGCCCAGCGGGGCTTGTGCTGGCGGTCCTCTCTAGCCCAGCGGGGTTTGTGCTGGCGGTCTTCTCTCTCGCTCAGCGGGGATTGTGCTGGCGGTCCTCTCTAGCCCAGCGGGGCTTGTGCTGGCGGTCCTCTCTCGCTCAGCGGGGCTTGTGCTGGCGGTCCTCTCTAGTCCAGCGGGGCTTGTGCTGACGGTCCTCTCTAGCCCAGCGGGGCTTGTGCTGGCGGTCCTGCTATCCCAGCGGGGCTTGTGCTATCCTCTCTAGCCCAGCGGGCTTGTGGATTGGTGGTGGCCTCTTGGGCAGCAGGGCAGGTGCTGGCGGTGGCCTCCTGGGCAGCGGGGATGATGGTGGTGGCCTCCTGGGCAGCAGGGCAGGTGCTGGCGGTGGCCTCCTGAGCAGCGGGGATGATGTTGGTCTTCTCCGTGCTGCTCTTCCCAGCCTTGCCGGGTTTCTTGTGGCCCTTACCCACCTTGGAAGGTGTCGCAGCTGACTCCACACTCCACTGGGACCCCTGGGAGCGGCTTTGGTGGCTGGAGTCTTCCCCCCTCCCGCCGGGCACTGGCCAACTTCTGATGCTTGACAGGTGGGGGACTGTCCGTGCTGTGGCTCCGTGCCACACTGGCTGCCCTGGTGGCCAGTGCACTCCATATTCCGGTGTCTACAGGCACCACTGGTCCCGGAGATGTTGTGGCTGAGGTGCTAGGTTGGGACCTGGAGAGTCGGGACCTAAGAGACGGACGGGGTGGGGGAAGGTGTGGGAAAGAGGTCAAGGTTGGACAGGAAAAGTTTTTGGGAGACACTGGGACGGGTAGCTGGAGGGGGTTTGGGTGTGGAGGAAGAGGTTGTGGTTGTAGGAGGTGTCCGTTTGGTGACTTTGGGTGAAGGTGCATGGGCTGGAGACTGTCGTGAGGTGGATGGCTGTTGGGTGGGTGTGTGCCTGCGTTTGTGTATCTTGGTAGGTGGCGTCACAGACAGACTGGGAGAGGACACAGGCGACATGTGAATGGTAGTGGGGGTGGTGACTGCACGTGAGCGGGGTGTGGTGGTGTGTGTGCTGGTGATGGCAGTAGTGGCTTTAGATGTAGTGCATGCAGGTGTGAGTGTAGACGAGACTGGGAGGGAGGAGGGAGACGAAGAGGAGGGGGACACAGTGGAGGCAGTGGATGTTGGTGTGTCTGCATGTGTGTGATGCTTGCGTGAGTGCCTGTGGGATGTGTGGTGCTTATGTTTGCCTGAGCTTCCCTTGTGTGTTGACGTGTGCATGCTGGTCTGAAGGTGTGCTTGGGATAGGCTGGGGTACAGGGGATTGGGTCTGGGTGGAGGAAGTTGGAGGGGGGAGGCTAGAGACGGGGACAATGGCTGCCATCATTGCTGAGGCCAGTCTGAAAAGCTCGCTGAAGGGCCGCCTGACCAGAATGAATGCCCTCCAGGAATGCATTTGTTTGTTGCAACTGACTTTCTACACCCTGTATGGCATTCAAAATGGTAGACTGCCCAACAGTGAGGGACCTGAGGAGGTCAATGGCCTCCTCACTGAGGGCAGCAGGGGTGACTTGGCAGGGCCTGAGGTGCCTGAGGTGCCTGGGGTGAAGGTGATGCCCACCCTCCTGGGTGAGCGGGCACGGGGCGAACGCTGAGGGGCTGCTGGGAGGGTGGTGCTGGTAAAGGGGGTGGTGGCTGTACCTGTAGAAGCGGGGGGCACAGATGTTGCCGCCACCACAAGGGGGCTCCCATCAGAGGACAAGTCCATGTAACTGGTGTCAGCTCCTGTCCCCGCCGTGGAGCTCCCCTCGCCCTTCGGCCCACTGGTGAACTCCAAGTCCATAGTGTCACCCTCCATGGCCATGTGGGATGCAGCTCCCTCCTGCTCCGGTGCCACTGCTCCTCCGCCTGATGATGCTAATGCACACAAGAACAGGGAGACCACAAAAACGGGGGGGGGGACAGAAGAAAGACATGTTGAGTGCATGCATTATGGCTACCGTTGGCGGACACGACAGACACAGAAGCCCCCTGCACTATGCCGCGCTCATGGGCTCCACTGTTCAATCCCTGGGACATGGCCTACTAGGCTATGGACGACATCTGCACACATGGATGACACAGGGGCATTACTAGGTGTACTTGGCACTCTACAGAGGTGGGGTGGGGTGCCACATGGCCTGCCTTACAGAGGGACCTTGCCTACTAAACTCGCCCTGGCTTAGGGAAACCCACAGCCCACTTCCCCCACCCAGACACCTCCGCTGCACTCAAAATCAGCAGGATGAGAGTGTACTCACCCCCTTGTGGCTGCTGTGATGCCCTCAAGTGCCCATCCAACTCTGGGTATGCCACCAACAGGATCCTGAACATCAGGGGTTCATGGTGCGACAGACACCCCTCCCACGTTGGGACGCCATCCCCAGCTGAGCCTCCGCCGTCTTCTTGCTCCAGCGGCAAATGTACTCCCATCTTTTCCGGCAGTGGGTGCTCCGTCTGTGGTAGACCCCCAGGGTCCGGACGTCCTTGGCGATGGCACACCAAATATATTTTTTCTGGTGGGCGCTGACCTACATGATTTGTACAGGGGGAAGAGAAATTTTATTACCAACTGCACCGTCACAGTCATTGGCCCCCATCCCTACCCTTGCCATGTGGCACATGCATTCATCGTCGTTTCATGCACGCCTCAATCTCACCCCCCCATCTTTCATCCACCCCACTCCACACAGGCATAGCCCATACAGCATGCTCCCAGTGTACTTACCTGTTTGTCTGGAGGACCGTAGAGTAGTGTGTACTGGGGAAGGACCCCATCCATGAGTTTCTCCAACTCCTCCGATGTGAAGGCAGGGGCCCTTTCCCCAGCCACTCGAGCCATTGTCTCTTCCAGACCGAGGTCACAGCAGCACTTGCATTGTAGGTCCTCTCCTGTCGAAGATCAGGTATCGAGTGATTGAACAGATAGAAAATGGCGGTCACATCCGCAGCGGTGCGTACCGTCACCGCCGGCGTACATCGTCATTGGCTCCTGGGACCCATAGGGTCCAATGTTAACCAATGCAGCATTGCGCCGCGGTCTTCGACCGTCTACCGTGACGGTGTACAATGCCATCGCAGTTACCTCACATCCCATTGTCCCACTTTAGAGGTCAGGCAGCCACCATTTCAGGGGCCCACATGGCTTAATTTTTAACTGCGTCACACATACCTAGGCCTAGCCTCAACACACATACAGGCCACTTTTCGGATTATGATTCGTGTTCTGTGTAAGCTGTGGGTACGTACCTCTAAGTTGGTTGACTCTGTGCTCGCTGTTGTCCTTCATAGGCACCGTCCGCTGGGACATGTGATTAGATGGCGGCACCCTCCGGTGTACAGACCGCTGGTGGACCTGACGACAATGGAGGAAAGACGTGATCATCACCTACAGGCTTGACCGTGCCACAATCCATGAACTGTGTACCCAGCTGGAGCCAGACCTGATGTCAGCTATCCGCCATCCCACAGGAATCCCCCCTCAAGTGCAGGTGCTGTCAGTACTCCATTTCCTTGCAAGTGGGTCATTTCAAACAACAGTGGCCATAGCATCAGGGATGTCCCAGCCTATGTTTTCCAACGTGTTGTCCAGAGTGTTGTCTGCCCTGCTGAAACACATGCAGAGCTACATCGTTTTCCCTCAGGTGGAGGATTTGCCTACAGTGAAAGGTGATTTCTATGCCCTGGGAAATATCCCCAACATCGTAGGTGCCATTGATGGGACACATGTGGCTTTGGTCCCCCCCCGCAGGAGTGAACAGGTGTACAGAAACCGGAAGAGTTATCATTCCATGAATGTCAGATGTTGTGTTTGGCTGACCAGTACATCTCCCATGTGAATGCCAAGTTCCCTGGCTCAGTGCATGACGCCTACATCCTGAGGAATAGCAGCATCCCTTATGTGATGGGTCAACTCCAGAGGCACCGTGTGTGGCTATTAGGTGAGCACCTGGAAGCAAGACAGTGGGAATGGTTGTCTGGGTCTGGGGATATCCCTACAGGTTAGTGTGTGTCTAACAGTTGTCCCTTGCCATCTTCAGGTGACTCTGGTTACCCCAACCTGTCATGGCTACTGACCCCAGTGAGGAATCCCAGGACAAGGGCAGAGGAACGCTACAATGAGGCCCATGGGCGAACTCGGCGGATTATAGAACGGACCTTCGGCCTCCTGAAGGCCAGGTTCCGGTGCCTCCATATGTCAGGTGGATCCCTATTCTACTCACCAAAGAAGGTGTGCCAGATCATCGTGGCCTGCTGTATGCTTCACAACTTAGCTTTGCGATGACAGGTGCCTTTTCTGCAGGAGGATGGTCCAGATGGCGGTGTTGTTGCAGCTGTGGAGGCTGTGGACAGTGAAGACGAGGAAGCAGAAGAACAGGACATGGACAACAGGAACTCGGTGATCCTGCAATATTTCCAATGAGACACAGGTAAGAGTACAGACCTGCCTACTACATGTACTTTAACACTACTACCTCTCTACTGTCTGTCCTTTTCACCCAGTGTATGGTCACTGAGTTGTCACTTTCCCTTACGATTTCACAGATGTGGGTCCCACTGTGTGACATCTGCTTTGTTTCCTCATGGACTACAGCTATGTGACATAGGTATGTTGACATTACAATTGAAAGAGCATTTTGTCACTGTAATTGCTTATACACAATTTTGAAATCACAGACTGAATCCAGATTGTTTTGTGCTTCAAGAATGTTTATTTAAGTGCTCAATATTGGAGGTGGTTGTAAAATGGTGAGGGGGGATGGTGGAGGAATGTCCATGGCAGAGTCCAGTCTATTAGTCTCACAGGTGCATTGCCCAAATGGGCATAGGAAGTGGAGCTGGGGCAGTTTGAGAATGGACAGGGTGACAAAGTGGGACAAAAGGATGACATTCAGGGTGGTCTCATTTCTTGGCGGGGTCTTGGCATCGTTCTCTGTCTTTGTCCTGGATCTCAGGGACCGTTTGCAGGGTGGTTCTCCCTCTGCTGGGGGTGGGGTGCTGGTGTCGTGGTCCTGTGGCGGAGCATCCTGTCCACTAGCGCCGGCAGAGATGGTGGACAGTTCCTCATCCAGGCTAGTGTCAGGGGCCCCTTGTTGTGCCACAGTGTCCCTCCTGGTGTTGAGGACTTCCTTCAGCACCCCTACGATGGTGCCCAGGGTGGAATTGATGGATCTGAGTTCCTCCCTGAAGCCCAAATACTGTTCCTCCTGCAGCCGCTGGGCCTCCTGAAACTTGGCCAGTACCGTTGCCATCGTCTCCTGGGAATGATGGTATGCTACCATGATGTTGGAGAGGGCCTCGTGGAGAGTGGGTTCCCTGGGCCTGTCCTCCCCCTGTCACACAGCAGCCCTCCCAGTTCCCCTGTTTCCCTGGGCCTCTGTCCCCTGAACGGTGCCACTGCCCCCAGGTCCCTGTTGTTGTTGGGGTGGTGGGTTAGCCTGGGTTCTCTGTAGTGGCAGACACACTGCTGATTGACGTGTCTGGGGGACAGAGGTACGGGCCCGGTGGGTGGGTGCTGTGCTAGTGTTTCCAGAGGGGGGAAGCTCTGTGGTGGCCTGTGACTGTGTGAGGGGAACCGACTTCCCAAGGTCCCAGATGGGCCGGGCTGGTCGTCTAGATCCAGTTGGACAGAGCTGCTGTCATCACTGTGGGCCTCTTCTGTTGGTGGTGTGGACATGTGTGGACCCTCCTGTCCGGTGACGTTGGGTAGGGGTCCTGCAGGGGTGTAAAAGCATGATTATTGCATCTGAGTGTACCATGGTGTGCAATGGGTGGGTGACCGTGTACCCCAGTGCTTGCATTCCTGTGTGGGACCTTGTGTGATGATGGTTTGGGGGGTGTATGGGTATGTGTTGGGATGTGTGGTTTGTGATATTGGGACATTTGGGAGGAGTAGGAGTGATGGGGGTAAAGGCGAGGGTGGGGGTATGTGATGGCATGCAGGTAGGGTGGGGGATATAGTAGTTAAGGTTTGACTTACCAGAGTCCATTCCTCCAGCTACTCCTTTGAGTCCCTCAGGATGCAGAATCGCCAAGACTTGCTCCTCCCATGTTGTTAGTTGTGGGGGAGGAGGTGGGGGTCCACCGCCAGTCCTCTGAACTGCAAGGTGGTGTCTTGAGATCACGGAACGCACCATCCCCCGTAGGTCGTTCCACCTCTTCCTGATGTCATCCCTATTTCTTGGGAGCTGTCCCACTGCGTTGAACCTGTCCACAATTCTGTGCCATAGCTCCATCTTCCTAGCTATGGAGGTGTGCTGCATCTGTGATCCGAATAGCTGTGGCTCTACCCGGATGATTTCCTCCACCATGACCCTGAGCTCCTCCTCAGAGAACCTGGGGTGTCTTTGCCGTGCCATGGGGTGGTGTGGGTGATGTGTGGGGTGGTGTGTGTTGTGATATGTGGGGTGATATTTAGTGGTGTGTTGTGTGAGGTGCGTGGATGTTATGTGGGTGATGGTATTATGTGCCTGTGGATGCTTGGTTGTAGATTGTAGTGTCTCTCTCTGGCCTTCTTTTGGGATTTTGGTTGTAGGGGTTTATGGGTGATGTGGGTGTGTGTTTTTTATTGTATTGGGTGTGTGGGAGTGGTGTGTGTATGTGTATCAGGTGTGTGTATTTCAAATTGTCCAATGTGGCTGTGTTTTGTAAGTCTGTGTGTATTTTGAGCGCGGCGGTGTGTACTGCCAATGGAATACCGCGATTGAAAGACCGCCGCGTGGATTAGTGGGTCGTGATAGTGTGGGCGTATTTCTGTTGGCGTGACGGTGGAGGTTTTGTTTTTGCCAGTTTGTCACTGACCTTTGGTGTGGCGGACTTGTGTGGGTGTCTCAATTTTGGCGGATTCCGAGCTGTGGGTCATAATGACCGTGGCGGATTTCCGCGGCGGTGTGTTGGCGGTCTTCTGCATGGCGGTAAGCGGCTTTTACCGCCAATGTTGTAATGAAGGCCTTAATCTCTTAAATGCAGCCGAAAGCCATTGGCCAGCACTGGAGAGGGCAGCAAAGGATACTTCAGTGCTTGGACTAGAGTTTTTCTCTTTTAAACTAAAGGGTGGGGGAGATGCAGAATTGCTTCTGTGTCAGACCCCACACCCCATCCCATTTATCTGTGATGTCAGCATGTTGCGAGGTGCGCTGATGTCACTGATTCTCCACCAGAACGGCAAAAGGAACCGGTAAGAGCTCTCCGTGTGGAAAGAAATGCCTAACAATACCTCCCTAGGTTTCAGGGGGGCCTGATTGGAAAGGGGAAAGCCTCCAGTTTCCCATGAGGCCTCCCTGAAACAGTTTCCTGACTGTGGATTGAGTTTGTACTGTGATCCTCAGTCAAGAAACCACCTAGGCCAACATGGATTTTGTAAGGGGGGGGTGGCCCAAATGGCGAAATGTATTTTCCCTACAAAAAAGGTGTTTTTTCACCTGGGGGGCAATCAAGCCCCAAGAGGAATATAAATCAGTTTAAAAATAAAATAATAAAGAAAACAGTGAAATTGTCAGGGGGGTAGCCCTCCTTGCATATGGACGGACCCCCTGTGGGCCCCAATTTTTTTGGGAGGAACTGTGTTTTCCCTGCCTTTTGCAGCCCTCACGGGAACCACATCCCTCCCAAAAAAAGCAAAGAAATGTAAGTAGGGGGGCTGACCCCAGCACGTGGGTCAACACCCCAACCTTTGGGGTGGTGGATTTGGTTTTTTTTTTCTTTCAAATGTGTGCTTTCCCGAGTGTGACAGATTGTGACCCCAGGGAAAACACACATTTCCAAACAAATATTTATATACTGCATATGCTACAGGTCTACCATCTGCCGATTAAGACGCAGCTGGAAAATTTATGTGGCATATGCAGTACATACTAATAGAAAGGGATCAATGTGGCAACATGCGTTTGCACACAATGAAAGGGCTTGAACAAAGGTTGAAGAATTCTCTTTCAGTTGCTTAATGCATTGGTTCAAACCATGGTCAATAGGAAATCTCGCCAGGGGACTCTTATTACCCTTGGTTTGATCAGTTTCTATGATGGGCACTAGGCCCAGCCACACAAATGGACAGCATTTTTATTGGCACATGTAGAGTAAATCTGGGTGGAAAGAATTTGGTAGATTCCTACAGAATACGACTGTTTCCATCACAGAAATGTAAGGTAATGTGTCATTTCATACAGTTTGAGGTTAGCACAGCATTGTCGGTAAGAAACCTTGTGGGATTCATGCAAGGCACATGACCCTGGACTCCCCTGGTTGTCTAGTTTTCAGAAATATCAATGGTTCATAGGTTTCCACGAGCAGTGCCATAGCACAGCCCCTCAAGTTTGCATTTTAGGACCATTTGTGTTGTGGTTTTATGGCACACCCACACAAGTGGGGTATGTTCTTATTTGGAGACATGTGTAGGAAATGTGTGGCTTCCCACAGATTCCAGAAAATGTGTGTTTGTTGCCAAAGTTTGACGTTTGCATAGGCTTCTGGGAAAAATTACTTGGTTAGAGCCAAGCAAGTCACACATTCCTAGACTCCCCTAGTTGTCTAGTCTTAAACAAAGTTCAGGTTTGCTAGTTTTCCCTATGTGCCAGTTGAGCAAGGGCCCAAAATCCACAGCTTCCCACTTTGCAAAAAAAGGGTCAGTTTTAAGTGGAAAAATGTGTTGTATCCACGTTGTGTCTTGGGCAATTTCATGTGGCAGGTACTAGGACTTCCAACACTAGTGAGGTACCATTTTTATTGGGAGACTTGGGGGAAGGCTGGGTAGAAGGAGGTTTGTGGCTCCCCCAAATTCCAGACCTTTTCATCACAGGAAAATGTGTTTTCAATCAAAGATAGAGGTCTGCAAGGGATTATGGGTAAAAGAAACCTGGCAACACCGATACAAGTAACCCTTTTCTGGATTCCCCCCCCCCCAGTGTCTAGTTTTCAAAAATATGCTAGTTTGCTAGTTGTAGGAGGCTGGCCTGGCTTGTAGTGGGTACCAGAGGTACTTACACCTTGTGCCAGGTCCAGTTATCCCTTATTAGTGTAGAAGAGGTGTTTCTAGCAGCTTAGGCTGATAGACGGTAGCTATGGCAAAGCAACTTAGGCTGAATTAGGAGACATGCAAAGCTCCTACTATACCACTTATATCATATGCACAATATCATAAGAAAACACAATACACAGAGTTACTAAAAATAAAGGTACTTTATTTTTATGACAATATGCCACCAGTATCCCAGTGAGTACCCTCAGTAAGAAGGTAAGTACTATACACAAGTTATATGTACACAAACCCAAATCAGGTAAGTAAGAGCAAGAAAAGTAATGCAAACAGTGTAGAATCACAATAGGTTGCAACAGGAGAACATAGGTATAGGGGCAACAAAAACCATATACTCCAAAACTGGAATGCGAACCACAAATGGACCCCAAACCTATGTGAGCTTGTAGAGGGTCGCTGGGACTGTAAGAAAACAGTGAGGGTTAGAAAAATAGCCCACCCCAAGACCCTGAAAGGTAGGTGTAAAGTGCACCTACTACCCCCAGAGAGCACAGAAGTCGTGCTGGGGGATTCTGCAGGAAGAACAAACACCAGCAGTGCACTGACAACTGATTTCCGGACCTGAGTACCTGTAAGACAAGGGGACCAAGTCCAATAGTCGCGACAGTGTCCGGGGGAGCAGGAGCCCAGGAAACCCCAGCTGAAGGTGCAAGGAAGCTGCCACCAGTTGGAAGAAGCTTAGAGTTCTGCAAGACAGAAGAGGACTAAGAACTTCTCCTTTGGAAGGCAAATGTCCCACGTTGCAATGAAGCTTGAAGAGGTGTTCCCACGCAGAAGGACAGCAAACAAGCCTTGCTAGCTGCAAGGGTCGCGGTAGAGGTTTTTGGGTGCTGCTGAGGACCAGGAAGGACCAGGATGTCGCCTTTTGGAGGAGGAGACAGAGGAGGCACTAAGCAACTCAGATACCCCTCACAGAAGCAAGCAGCACCCGCAGAAGTACCCCAACAGGCACTTGGAAGAAGAGTGAACCGGAGTCCACGCAAAGTTACAAAAGGGAGTCCCATGACATCGGAGGACAACTCAGAAGGTTGTGCACTGCAGGACGGAGTGCTGGGGACCCAGGCTAGGCTGTGCATGAAGGAAATCCTGGAAGAGTGGACAGGAGCCGGAGCAGCTGCAAATCACGCGGTACACAGCTTTGCAGTCTAGCGTGGGGAGGCAAGGACTTACCTCCTCCAAACTTGGGCTGAAGAGTCACTGGACTGTGGGAGTCACTTGGACAGAGTTGCTGTGTTCCAGGGACCATGCTCGTCGGGATGAGAGGGGACCCAGAGGACCGGTGATGCAGTCTTTTGGTGCCTGCGTTAGCAGGGGGAAGATTCCGTCGACCCACAGGAGATTTCTTCGGAGCTTCTGGTGCAGAGTGAAGGCAGGCTACCCCCAGAGCATGCACCACCAGGAAACAGTCGAGAAAGCCGTCAGGATTAGGCGCTACAATGTTGCTGGTAGTCGTCTTGCTACTTTGTTGCGGTTTTGCAGGCGTCCTGGAGGAGTCAGCGGTCGATCCTTGGTAGAAGGTGAAGAGGGAGATGCAGAGGAACTCTGGTGAGCTCTTGCATTTGTTATCTGAAGAATTCCCCAAAGCAGAGACCCTAAATAGCCAGAAAACTGTCAAAAAAAACTGTAAACTTTGCACTTGTATAGTGCACCACTCACCCGTTAGGGTCTCAAGGCACTGTACACATACTGCTATGGAACCCCTCCTGGCTTTTCCCTGTGAGGTGCCCACTCCTGGGCACCCCCAGGGTGAAGCTAGGCATCCAAGTGCGGTTGGGGCCGTTGGGGAGATTAAGCAAACTATTGCCCAGAGTTACAGAGTGGGACATATTAATTAGATTAGGCACCAAGGCGAGAATTATCTGGTCCAAGGGAATTGAGCCCAAGTCCTGCCAAGGAGGGACTTGAACCCTGGCTCTGAGCCAGATCTCTGCTTCAGGGTCTGCCGCTCTAACCATTGTGCCACACTTCTGCAGAAAAGGAGGTTTGGCTACCAGGTTAGGAGGATTGGCTACCAAGAGAGGTAAGAGCCTATCAGAAGGAGCCTCTGACGTCACCTTCTGGAACTGGCCACTCAGAGCAGTCCAGTGTGCCCCCAACACCTCTGTTTCCAAGATGGCAGAGGTCTGGGACACATTGGAGGAGCTCTGGGCACCTCCCCTGGGAGGTACTGGTCAGGGGAGTGGTCAATCCCCTTTCCTTTGTCCAGTTTCATGCCAGAGCAGGGCTGGGGGAACCCTGAACTGGTGTAGACTGGCTTATGCATAGATGGGCACCATCTGTGCCCATCAAAGCATTTCCAGAGGCTGGGAGAGGCTACTCCTCCCCAGCCCTTCACACCTATTTCCAAAGGGAGAGGGTGTAACACCCTCTCTCAGAGGAAATCCTTTGTTCTGCCTTCCTGGGCCAGGGCTGCCTGGACCCCAGGAGGGCAGAACCCTGTCTGAGGGGTTGGCAGCAGCAGCAGCTGCAGTGGAGACCCCGGAAAGACAGTTTGGCAGTACCAGGGTTCTGTGCTAGAGACCCGGGGGATCATGGAATTGCCCCCCCAATACCTGAATGGTATTGGGGTGACAATTCCATGATCTTAGACATGTTACATGGCCATGTTCGGAGTTACCATTGTGACGCTATACATAGGTAGTGACCTATGTATAGTGCACATGTGTAATGGTGTCCCCGCACTCACAAAGTCTGGGGAATTTGCCCTGAACGATGTGGGGCCACCTTGGCTAGTGCCAGGGTGCCCACACACTAAGTAACTTTGTACCCAACCTTCACCAGGTGAAGGTTAGACATATAGGTGACTTATAAGTTACTTATGTGCAGTGGTAAATGGCTGTGAAATAGCGTGGACGTTATTTCACACAGGCTGCAGTGGCAGGCCTGTGTAACAATTGTCAGAGCTCCCTATGGGTGGCAAAAGAAATGCTGCAGCCCATAGGGATCTCCTGGAACCCCAATACCATGGGTACCTCAGTACCATATACAAGGGAAAGGGAATTATATGGGTGTACCAGTATGCCAATGTGAATTGGTAAATTTAGTCACTAGCCTGTTAGTGGCAAATTTGGAGGCAGAGAGAGCATAACCACTGAGGTTCTGGTTAGCAGAGCCTCAGTGAGACAGTTAGGCATCACACAGGGAATACATACAGGGCACATACTTATGAGCACTGGGGCCCTGCCTGGCAATAAGACTAGCCATGACCTGATGAGTCTTCATTGTCTAAGTGGAAATATCTGGAGAGTCCATCTGCATTGGAGTGGGTACTCCCAGGTCTATGTTCCACTGTATAGTCCATTCCCTGTAGAGATATGGACCACCTCAACAATTTAGGGTTTTCACCTTTCATTTGTTTTAGCCAAAGTAGAGGTTTGTGGTCTGTCTGAACAATAAAGTGGGTGCCAAACAGGTATGGCCTCAACTTTTTCAGTGGCCAGACCACAGCAAAGGCATCCCACTCTATGGCAGACCAACGCTTTTCTCTAGGGGTCACCCTTCTGCTGATAAAAGCAACTGGTTGATCAAGGCCCTCAGAATTCAGTTGTGATAGTACTGCCCCTACCCCTAATTCAGATGCATCAGTTTGAACAATTAATTTCTTGGAGTAACATGGGCTTTTTAGGACAGGTGCAGAGCACATGGCCTGTTTGAGCTCCTCAAAAGCTTTCTGACAGCTAGCTGTCCATAATACCTTTTTAGGCATTTTCTTACTTGTGAGATCATTAAGAGGGGCTGCTATGGAGCCATAGTTTTTAATGAATCTCCTGTAATACCCTGTGAGGCCTAAGAAGGCTCTCACCTGGGTCTGAGTTGTAGGGGGAACCCAAAGCGACCTTTGACCCTGTCACCAGGCAGGTCGCTTCCCCCATCTGCCACGCAGCCCCCTGTGGGTTGAACCTCCGTTGCCGCTTTTGCTGCCTGACTACTCGCCCCCTTTTTTTGGTACCCCTGCAGTTGGCTTCTGTGCCACTTCGTTTTTTCATTCTGTACCCCTGTGTTTTGCTTTCTGTACCCCTGTGCTCTTTTGTCCCTCTCCCGCCGTCTTTTCCCGCCGTTTTTTCCCCGGGTTTCCCCCCGGGTTTTTCCCTTGCTGCTGAGCCCCTGCTGCCCGCCCCCTTCACTCTCATTGGCCGCCCCGCTCCCACCTCCCAGCTGCTCCTCCCTCCCTCTGCTCTCATATGGAGGCCGCGAAGCGGTGGTAAAGAGCGACCTTTGACGCTGTTACCAGGCAGGTCGCTCCCCCCATCTGCCACGCAGCCCCCTGTGGGTTGAACCTCCGTTGCCGCTTTTGCCGCCTGACTACTCGCTCCCTTTTTTCTGTACCCCTGCGCTTGGCTTCTGTGCCACTTTGTTTTTTCATTCTGTGCCCCTGTGTTTTTGATTTCTGTACCCCTGTGCTCTGTTGTCCCTCTCCCGCCGTTTTTTCCCCAGGTTTTCCCCCGGGTTTTCCCCCGGGTTTTTCCCCGAGTTTTGCCCCTGCTGCCCCGCCCCCCTCACTCCCATTGGCCGCCCCGCTCCCACCTCCCCGCTGCTCCTCCCTCCCTCTGCCCTCATATGGAGGCCGCGAAGCGGTGGTAGAGAGCGACCTTTGACCCTGTCACCAGGCAGGTCGCTCCCCCCATCTGCTACGCAGCCCCCGTGAGTTGAACCTCCGTTGCCGCTTTTGCCGCCTGACTACTCGCTCCCTTTTTTCTGTACCCCTGCGCTTGGCTTCTGTGCCACTTCGTTTTTTCATTCTGTGCCCCTGTGTTTTGCTTTTTGTACCCCTGTGCTCTGTTGTCCCTCTCCTGCCGTCTTCTCCTGCCGTCTTTTCCTGCCGTTTTTTTCCCCGGGTTTTCCCCCGGGTTTTTCCCTTGCTGCTGAGCCCCTGCTGCCCCGCCCCCTTCACTCCCATTGGCCGGCCGCTTCCACCTCCCAGCTGCTCCTCCCTCCCTCTGCCCTCATATGGAGGCCGCGAAGCGGGCGCGCCTAAGGCAAGCCCGTCTGCGTCGGTCCGCGCCTGGACCGCACCCAGCACCAGAACCCCTGGAACCCGCAACCCCCCGCAACGCCAGACTGCACTATGACGCAAGCACCCTTCACGCACTCAACACCAGACGAGACCACCCCTGCTACCGGGCCACCCCGAAACGCACCCAGGGGCCTTTCACCTGCCGGAACTGCAGATTCACCAGCATCCAACCCTCCACACCACCAGCCAGAGAACCCAACCACCTCCGCTGCATCCTCCTCAACACCCGCTCCGCTCGCAAGCACGCAATCGAACTTTGGGACCTCCTAGACTCCACCGCCCCCGACGTCACCTTCCTGACGGAGACCTGGCTTAACGCCCCCTCAGCACCAGACATCGCCATAGCCATCCCACAGGGCTACAAGATCTCCCGCAGAGACCGCACCAACGGAGTGGGAGGAGGAATCGCCATCATCCACAAAGACTCCATCAAAATCTCAACGAACACCGATGACACCCTCACCACCGCCGAGCACATGCACTTCCAAATCCACACCGACCCCAACACCACCCCCAGAGGAACTCTCATCTACAGACCTCCCGGACCCCGCCCACAGTTCAGTGACACCATCGCCGACCTCATCAGCACCCACGCCCTCGCTTCCACGGACTACATCCTCCTCAGGGACCTAAACTTCCACCTCGAGAACAACAACGACGCCAACTCCACCGCCCTGATCGACAACCTCGCCAACCTCGGACTCAAACAGCTCGTAACTACACCCACTCACGCCGCTGGACACACGCTCGACCCCATCTTCTCCGCAAGCCCCCACGTCTCCTTCAACCACACCACCGAACCACACTGGACTGACCACAGATGAGTCCACTTCACCTTCAGAAAATCCACCACACACCACCGCACCCAACAGCTACCATGCCGCTGTTGGGGCAAGGTCACCGAGGGCCAACTGACTACCGCCCTCGCCCTGAGACCACCCATCGACCTCACCGACCCAGACACCGCCGCGACCAACCTCACACAGTGGATCAACGACTGCGCCAACACCCTCGCCCCACTCAAGACCTTTACAACCAACCACACCAACAAGAAAGCCGCCTGGTTCACCGAGGACCTCCGGATCTCCAAGCACACCTGTCGGAAGCTGGAGAAGAAATGGCTCCACGACCGAACACCAGACAACCACACAGCCCTCAAGAGCGCCACCCGCAGACATCACCAACTCATCAGGACCGCCAAGAAGACCGCCTTCAAGGACCGCCTAGACAACAACGCACACAACACCAAAGAGCTCTTCAGCATCGTGAAAGAACTCTCCATCCCCAGCTCCATCACCAACGACATCCCGCCATCTCAAGACCTGTGCGACTCCCTGGCCACCTTCTTCCACCGCAAGATCACCGACATCCACGACAGCTTCAAGCCCGACCCCCCCGCACCCACCACCGAGTCCACCACCCCTGCGACTACCACTCGCACCAGTCGCCTGACCGCCTGGTCCAGCGTCAGCGACGAAGACACCATCAAAACCATGAACTCCATCCACTCCGAATCCCCATTGGACCCCTGCCCTCACCACGTCTTCAACAAAGCCAGCGCAGCCATCGTGCCCCAGCTCCGGAAAACAATCAACTGTTCCTTCGAGATAGCAACCTTCCCAGAGAGCTGGAAGCATGCCGAGATCGACGCCCTTCTGAAGAAGCCCAAGGCGGACCCCAAGGACCTCAAGAACTTCCAGCCCATCTCCCTGCTCCCTTTCCCGGCAAAAGTGACCGAGAAGATTGTCAACAAACAGCTGACCCGCTACCTCGAAGTCAACAACATCCTGGACCCTTCCCAATCGGGTTTTCTCAGTAACCACAGCACCGAGACCGCCCTCATCGCCGCCACTGACGACATCCGGACCCTGATGGACAAAGGAGAAACAGCCGCCCTCATCCTCCTGGACCTATCAGCAGCCTTTGACACGGTCTGCCACCGCACCCTATCAGCACGCCTCCATGACGCCGGTATCCAAGAGATGGCCCTGGCCTGGACCACATCCTTCCTCTCCGGCAGAACCCAGAGCGTCCGCCTCCCACCCTTCCACTCCAAAACCATTGAGATCATCTGCGGCGACCCACAGGGATCCTCCCTCAGCCCGACACTGTTCAATATCTATATGGCCCCCCTCGCCCACGTCGCACGACAACACAACCTCAACATCATCTTCTACGCCGACGACACCAAGCTGATCATATCCCTCACCGAAGATCCCCACACCGCCAAAGCTAACCTCCACCGAGGAATGAAGGCCGTAGCCGACTGGATGAAGGACAGCAGACTGAAGCCGAACTCAGACAAGACGGAGGTCCTCATTCTCGGACCCACCCCATCAGCCTGGGACGACTCTTGGTGGCCCACGTCACTAGGCACAGCCCCGGAACCCACGGACCACGCACGCAACCTGGGGGTCATCCTCGACTCCACTCTCTCCATGACCAGGCAAGTCAACGCCATCTCCGCGACCTGCTTCAACACCCTCCGTATGCTCCGCAGGATCTTCAAATGGATCCCCCTCGACACGAGAAAAACCGTTACCCAGGCCCTCATCACCAACAGACTCGACTACGGGAACGCCCTCTACTCAGGAATTACAAACAAACTCCTGAGACGACTCCACCGCATCCAGAACGCCTCGGCCCGACTCATCCTTGATGTCCCCTGCCGCAGCCACATCACACTCCACCTGAGAGGCCTGCACTGGCTCCCCGTCAACAAAAGGATCACCTTCAAGCTCCTGATCCACGCACACAAAGCACTGCACAACACCGGACCCACCTACCTCAACAACCGACTCAGCTTCTACACCCCCACCCGAAGCCTCCGCTCAGCTCCGCTCAGTATGTAGCGCGCTTTACAAATGCAGTGATTGATTGATTGATTGAATCCATGATTCTCTGTATTTTCCCCTGTAGGGGTGCAATCTGTTCTCCACCTACCAGGTGTCCCAGATAAACCACCTTACCCTACCCTGTCTGGCACTTTGAGGCCTTGATAGTGAGGCCTGCCTTTTAGCAGGGCCTCCAAAACTTTCCACAGGGGGACCAGGTGCTCGTCCCAGGTGGAGCTAAAGACAGCAATATCATCTAGATATGCTGCACTGAAAGACTCAAACCCCTGCAGGACTGTGTTCACCAACCTCTGAAAAGTGGCAGGTGCATTTTTCAAACCAAAGGGCATCACTGTAAATTGGTAGTGCCCTCCTATAGTTGAAAATGCAGTCTTGGGTTTAGCATCTTCTGCCAATTTGATCTGCCAATACCCTGCAGTCAAATCAAAGGTGCTAAGATACTTGGCAGATGCCAGTGTATCAATGAGCTCATCGGCCCTGGGTATAGGGTGAGCATCAGTTTTTGTTACCTGATTGAGACCTCTGTAGTCTACACAAAACCTCATCTCCCTCTTTCCATCTTTGTTGTGAGGTTTTGGTACAAGCACCACTGGGCTAGCCCATGGGCTTTCAGAAGGCCCAATCACTCCCAGATCCAACATCTTCTGTACCTCTTGTTTTATGCAGTCCCTGACATGGTCAGACTGCCTATAAATGTTACTCTTGACAGGCAAACTGTCTCCAGTATCAATTGTGTGTTCACACCAGGATGTTGTACCTGGCACAATTGAAAAGAGGTCAGAAAATTGTCCAAGGAGATTGATGCAGTTGTCTTTCTGTTCTGCAGTCAGATAATCTGCCAAAACTACTCCCTCCACTAAAGCATCAGTTTCAGTGGTGGAAAGGAGATCAGGGAGAGGGTCACTCTCCTCCTCCTGTCCCTCATCTGTTGCCATGAGCAGGGTGAGATCAGCCTTGTCATAGTAGAGTTTTAGGCGGTTGACATTGGCAGGCAGTGCCCAGGTCTACCAGATAGGTAACCTCACCCTTTTTCTCAACAATTAGGTGGAGTCCACTCCATTTGTCCTGGAGTGCTCTTGGGGCCACAGGCTCTAATACCCAACCTTCTGTCCTGGTTGGTACTGGATCAGAACAGCCTTCTGGTCATGCCATTGCTTTTGCAGCTCCTGGCTGGCCTGAAGGTTTTTACTGGCCTTTTTCATGTACTCAGCCATTCTGGATCTTAGGCCAAATACATAGTCCACTATGTCCTGTTTAGGAGCTTTTAAAGGTTGTTCCCAACCCTCCTTCACAAGAGTGAGTGGACCTCTTACAGGGTGTCCAAAGAGGAGTTCAAAGGGGCTGAAGCCCACTTCTTTCTGGGGTACCTCCCTGTAAGCAAAAAGGAGGCAAGGTAACAGGACATCCCATCTTCTCCTGAGTTTTTCAGGGAGTCCCATTATCATACCTTTTAGAATTTTATTAAATCTCCCTACCAGTCCACTAGTCTGAGGGTGATAAGGAGTGGTGAACTTGTAGGTAACACCACATTCCTTCCACATTGCTTTCAAGTATGCAGACATGAAGTTGCTACCTCTGTCTGATACTACCTCTTTAGGGAAACCCACCCTGGAAAAGATTCCCAGGAGGGCCTTTGACACTGCAGGAGCTGTAGTGGTCCTTAGAGGAATTGCTTCAGTGGGACAAGTCTCTCTCATGTTTTGATCTGGCCCAAATGCCCAGCCAAAGGAATGTCAGGTGCAAGAGTTAGGAGGAACTCTCTGTACTGCAGGGGAATGACCAGTCTCCTGGCTGCTCCAGGTTTTGGGTCCCTTGCCTCAGTGTACAAGAGGTTGTCCTCCCAGTAAACTCTATGGCTGTCACTGACATCCCCATTTTGCTGCTTGACAGCTTGCTGTCTGATACCCTCTAATGTGGGATAGGTTTGCTGTGCCACACTCCGCTCTTCCCTGGCAAGCCCCCTCCACCCAAAAGCTCAGCAGTGTCTGCTGCCAGCTCATCTGGTGAACGTTCTGCACAGGGAGGAAATTCTTCTTCCCCAGAAGGAGAATCATCTGAAGAGGGAGGGAAAGTGGGTAGGGATTTACCCTTGCTACCCCTAGCTTTAGGGAGCACTTGGTACATTGTTCCAGGATCCAAGTTACCTTGTCCTTTTTGCTTTTTGGCCTGAGCCCTGGTTAAAGCAAAAATATGCCCAGGAATGCCCAGCATTGCTGCATGAGCTTCCAACTCCACTTCTGCCCAAACTGATGTCTCTAAATCGTTCCCTAGTAGACAGTCTACAGGTAAATCTGAGGCAACCACAACTTTCTTTGGACCAGTAACCCCCCCCCCCCAGTAGAGATTCACAACAGCCATGGGGTGGCTAAGAGTGTTGTTATGAGCGTCTATCACTTGGTACTGCTGACCAAGTAGGTGTTGTTCAGGGTGGACCAGTTTCTCTATCACCATAGTTACACTGGCACCTGTGTCCCTGTAGGCCTGAACCTCAACACCATTTATTAGGGGAAGTTGCTTGTACTTATCCATATTAAGGGGACAAGCAACTAAGGTGGCCAAATCAATGGCACCTTCAGAGACTAAAACAGCCTCTGTGGTCTCCCTAACAAGACCAACCTCAATAACATTGTCAATAGTGAGCCCAGCTACACCCTTGGATTGGCTATTTGTAGGTTTCCCACCACCACTGCTATTACTAGGGGCACTAGAATTTGCAGCAGGGGTTGTGGTAGTGGGAGGTTTGGTGTTTTTCTTTGGACAACTGGAATCAGTTGCCCAATGGCCTTTGACTTTACACAAATAACACCATGGCTTTTTAGGTTGATTATTGGAAGAGGATTTGGACCCACCACCCCCACCAGAGGATTTTTGTGGGCCTGATGAAGACTCAGTATTTTTACCTCTGTCCCCACCCTTGTCAGAAGACTTGCCATCTTTCTTCTTGCCATCCTTGTCACCCCCTGTATGAAATTTTCTGTTTACCCTTGTTCTGACCCACTTGTCTGCCTTCTTTCCCAATTCTTGGGGAGAGGTCAGATCCGAGTCCACTAGGTATTGGTGCAACAACTCACAGTTATTCAGAATATGCTCTCTCAGAATAAGAATATACAGGCTTTCATAGTCAGAAACTTTACTTCCATGCAACCAACCTTCCAAGGCCTTCACTGAACAGTCCACAAAATCTGTCCAGTCTTGAGAGGACTCTTTTCTGATGTCTCTGAACTTAATCCTGTATTGTTCAGTGGTTAAGCCAAATCCATCCAAGAGTGCATCCTTCAATACTGTGAAATTGTTAGCTTCACTTTCTCCAACAGTAAGGAGCCTATCCCTACCCTTTCCAGTGAAAGATAGCCACAAAATAGCAGCCCACTGCCTTTGAGGAACCCCCTGTACCATACAGGCCCTCTCAAGTGCAGCAAAACCACTTGTTGATGTCATCCCCCTCCTTGTAAGGGGGGACTATCTTGTGCAGATTCATGGAATCATGCTCTCTAACAGGATTACTATCAGGAATACTGCTGACGCCACCATGGGGTCCTAACCCCAACCTCTGTCTTTCCTTCTCAATGTCTAGGGATTCCCTATCTAAGGCCAGCTGTTGCTGTTTAAGCTTCAGTCTGGTCTCTTCAACCCTCAACTTTTTGAGTTCCCTTTCTAACAAGTTATCCTCAGGGTGGGTGGGTTGGGAATGCTTTGACACAGAAGACAAGTTAGAAACTACAGAGGGGGACCTGTCCCTAACTGTGGACCCTGGTAACTTGGCCTCTAGGAATAAAGGATACCCTACTGTGATGGGAACCTCCTATACTACCAACATTACTGGGTGTACTGCTAGGGGGCAGACCCTGTTCAGAACCCTCCCCACCTTCCTCAAGGTATTCCTCTGAGTCAGACTGGGAAGTTTCTTTATGTTCTAACCTCTCATTTGATGGACCAGCTTGTGTCTCATCATCTACCATAAGCAAGTTGAACAGAAACTCTTTTGCAGGGTTCTTTCCTATAACTAAACCTCTATCTAGGCAGAGACTCCTTAAGCTCTTATAATTCAAAATGTCATAAGTAGCATTGAAAGTTCTGGGAGCAGAATCTACCACAGACATGATAGCAAAAGGTTTAAAAATAGCGAGAAGAGAGAAAAAGTTTCAGATCTTTAGAAAGCACGGAGAAAAAAACGTTTTCTAACTTTTAGAAAACTTTTAGAAGTTTTAGGAAACTTTTCAGAACTTTGTAAAATGTTTTAGAGAAGAAAAGCAAACTTTTTTGGTTAAGTGTACATACAATGAACTGTTTGGTATATGATTCTCTTATGAAAAGTACACAATGACAAAGTGGTAAATAGTTACAAGTACCTATCCCACCGCTGCACAACCAATGTAGGAGGCTGGACTGGCTTGTAGTGGGTACCAGAGGTACTTACACCTTGTGCCAGGTCCAGTTATCCCTTATTAGTGTAGAAGAGGTGTTTCTAGCAGCTTTGGCTGGTAGAAGGTAGCTATGGCAAAGCAACTTAGGCTGAACTAGGAGAGATGCAAAGCTCCTACTATACCACTTATATCATATGCACAATATCATAAGAAAACACAATACACAGAGTTACTAAAAATAAAGGTACCTTATTTTTATGACAATATGCCACAAGTATCTCAGCGAGTACCCTCAGTAAGAAGGTAAGTACTATACACAAGTTATATGTACACAAACCCAAATCAAGTAAGTAAGAGCAAGAAAAGTAATGCAAACAGTGTAGAATTACAATAGGTTGCAATAGGAGAACATAGGTATAGGGGCAACACAAACCATATACTCCAAAAGTGGAATGTGAACCACGAATGGACCCCAGACCTATGTGAGCTTGTAGAGGGTCGCTGGGACTGTAAGAAAACAGTGAGGGTTAGAAACATACCCACCCCAAGACCCTGAAAAGTAGGAGTAAAGTACACCTACTACCCCCAGAGAGCACAGAAGTCGTGATGGGGGATTCTGCAGGAAGAACAAACACCAGCAGTGCACTGACAACGGATTTCCAGACCTGAGTACCTGTAAGACAAGGGGACCAAGTACAATAGTCGCAACAGTGTCCAGGGGGTGCAGGAGCCCAGGAAACCCCAGCTGAAGGTGCAAGGAAGCTGCCACCGGTTGGAAGAAGCTTGGAGTTCTGCAAGAAAGAAGAGGACTAAGAACTTCTCCTTTGGAATACAGATGTCCCACGTTGCGATGAAGCGTGCCGAGGTGTTCCCACGCTGAAAGACCGCAAACAAGCCTTGCCAGCTGCAAGGGTCGCGGTAGAGGTTTTTGGGTGCTGCTGAGGACCAGGAAGGACCAAGATGTCGCCTTTTGGAGGAGGAGACAGAGGAGGTGCTCAGCAACTCAGAGAGCCCTCACAGAAGCAGGCAGCACCCGCAGAAGTACCCCAACAGGCACTTGGAAGAAGAGTGAACCAGAGTCCACGTGAAGTTACAAAAGGGAGTCCCACGACGTCGGAGGACAACTCAGAAGGTTGTGCACTGCAGAACAGAGTGCTAGGGACCCAGGCTAGGCTGTGCATGAAGGAAATCCTGGAAGAGTGCACAGGAGCAACTGCAAATCACGCGGTACACAGCGTGGGGAGGCAAGGACCTACCTCCACCAAACTTAGACTGAAGAGTTACTGGACTGTGGGAGTCACTTGGACAGAGTTGCTGTGTTCCAGGGACCACGCTTGTTGGGATGAGAGGGGACCCAGAGGACCAGTGATGCAGTATTTTGTTACCTGCGTTAGCAGGGGGAAGATTCCGTTGACCCACGGGAGATTTCTTCGGAGCTTCTGGTGCATGGGTGAAGGCAGGCTACCCCCAGAGCATGCACCACCAGGAAACAGTCGAGAAAACCGGCAGGATTAGGCGCTACAATGCTGCTGGTAGTCGTCTTGCTATTTTGTTGCGGTTTTGCAGGCGTCCTGGAGCAGTCAGCAGTCGATCCTTGGTAGAAGGTGAAGAGGGAGATGCAGAGGAACTCTGGTGAGCTCTTGCATTCATTATCTGAAAAATTCCCCAAAGCAGAGACCCTGAATAGCCAGGAAAGGAGGTTTGGCTACTAGGTTAGGAGGATTGGCTACCAAGAGAGGTAAGAGACTTTCAGAAGGAGCCTCTGACGTCACCTGCTGGCACTGGCCACTCAGAGCAGTCCAGTGTGCCCCCAACACCTCTGTTTCCAAGATGGCAGAGGTCTGGGACACACTGGAGGAGCTCTGGGCACCTCCCCTGGGAGGTTCTGGTCAGGGGAGTGGTCACACCCCTTTCCTTTGTCCAGTTTCATGCCAGAGCAGGGCTGGGGGATCCCTGAACCGGTGTAGACTGGCTTATGCAGAGATGGGCACCATCTGTGCCCATCAAAGCATTTCCAGGGGTTGGGGGAGGCTACTCCTCCCCAGCCCTTCACACCTATTTCCAAAGGGAGAGGGTGTAACGCCCTCTCTCAGAGGAAATCCTTTGTTCTGCCTTCCTGGGCCAGGGCTGCCTGCACCCAGGAGGGCAGAAACCTGTCTGAGGGGTTGGCAGCAGCTGCAGTGGAGACCCCGGAAAGGCAGTTTGGCAGTACCCGGGTTCTGTGCTAGAGACCCGGGGGATCATGGAATTGTCCCCCCAATACCAGAATGGTATTTGGGTGACAATTCCATGATCTTAGATATGTTACATGGCCATGTTCGGAGTTACCATTGTGACGCTATACATAGGTAGTGACCTATGTATAGTGCACGCGTGTAATGGTGTCCCCGCACTCACAAAGTCCGGGGAATTTGCCCTGAACGATGTGGGGGCTCCTTGGCTAGTGCCAGGGTGCCCACATACTAAGTAACTTTGCACCCAACCTTCACCAGGTGAAGGTTAGACATATAGGTGATTTATAAGTTTCTTATGTGCAGTGGTAAATGACTGTGAAATAACATGGACATTATTTCACGCAGGCTGCAGTGGTAGGCCTGTGTAAGAATTGTCAGAGCTCCCTATGGGTGGCAAAAGAAATGCTGCAGCCCATAGGGATCTCCTGGAACCCCAATACCCTGGGTACCTCAGTACCATATACAAGGGAATTATATGGGTGTACCAGTATGCCAAGGTATATTTAGTCACTAGCCTGCTAGTGACAAATTTGGAAAGCAGAGAGAGCATAACCACTGAGGTTCTGGTTAGTAGAGCCTCAGTGAGACAGTTAGGCATCACACAGGGAACACATACAGGGCACATACTTATGAGCACTGGGGCCCTGCCTGGCAGGGTCCCAGTGACACATAGACTAAAACAACATATATACAGTGAAATATGGCGGTAACATGCCAGGCAAGATGGTACTTTCCTACACTAGTTTTCCCCAGGTGCCAGCTAAGCAAGGGCCCAAAATCCACTGCTACCCACTTTGAAAAAAAAGGTCAGTTTTGAGTGGAAATTTGTGATGTATCCATATTGAGTTTTGGGCTGTTTTCTGTTGTGGACTCTAGGCTTACCCACACAAGTGAGGTACCATTCTTATTGGGCGACTTAGTAGAACGTTGAGTGGAAGAAGGTTCATGGTTTCCCACAGATTCCAGAACTTTCTATATTTGAGGGTTGCAAGGAAACTGAGGCAAAAACATCCTACGAGAGACACACAAGTCACCCCACCCTGGAAGATTCCCCCCGATGTCTAGTTTTAAAAAATGTAGAAACTTACTAGGTTTGCTAGGTGCCAGCTAAGCAAGGGTCCTACCTCAGAGGACCCATTGTGGAAAAAAGGGTCAGTTTTTAGTAGAAATATGTGAATTATCCCCATTGCGTTTTGGGCTGTTTCCTTTTGCAGGCACTAGGCTTACCCACACAAGTGACATACTGTTTTTAGTGGGAGACTCAGCGGAATGCTGGGTGAAAGGAAGTTTGCATATTCCAGAAGTTTCCATCACAGAAATATGAGGAAAATGTTCTTTTTAGGTGCAGATTGATGTTTGCAAGGGATTCTAGATACAAACGCTAATGAGAGGCATACAAGTCACCCTTTTCTGGATTCCCCAGGCATCTAGTTTGAAAAAATGTGCAAGTTTGCTAGGTTTCCCTAGGTGCCGTCTGAGCCAGAGCCAAAATCCACAACTACCCACTTTGCAAAAAAAAGGTTAGTTTTGAGTGGAAAAATGTGATGTATCCATGTTGCATTCTGGGTTGTTTAATATTGCGAGCACTAAGCCTACCTACACAATAGAGGTACCATTTTCATCGGGAGACTTGGAGGAACCCTGGGTGGAAGGAGGTAAATGGCTCCCAGTGCACTTTTATCTGGAGCATTTTTAAGACAGGCCTTCCTTGCTGGCTGCTTTAATTTAACCCCAAATGGGGCTTTGTAATTAAAAGTACTCCCAAAGTCTTAAACTACATTATTTTTACGTATGTTACCCCTAAGGTGTGCCGTAGGTGCCCCCAGAGGTGGGTGCAGGGACTTCATAAAAGATGTTTTATGAGGGCTGGTGAGGGAAAAATAGCCAAATTTGTTTTCCCCCATTGTAGTGAATGGGCCCATAGGATAACATGGAGAGACTTTAGTTTTTATTAATGCAGTCTCAAAAGGAACTAGATATTTCAAGTTTGGTATCAAATATATTGTTGCAATAAATCCAACAACATGCCATTGTTGAAGGTAAAATAACTAACTCAGGGAAAGAGTTCTAGAACTCTGCCTGAAAGTTGCCAACTTCAGCCCTGTAGTGCCCTTCTCTGATTGGCCAGCCTCTGGAGGCCTGACCAGGCTGCCTTTATGAGGTGTGAAGTGGCCTGGGCTGGGTACAAAGGAAGTGCCTGGGGGAGGAGAACTGCCTCAGCAGATGGTGAAACAGGATGGGGGGGAGAGCAGCCAAACTGTACTTCAAAGAAGGGCAGGACAGTTTGTCCAGCAAGTGGACCTCCCCGATTTCTTGCAAAACCAGACCGCAAGGTGCCCCTCTGGTTCGAAGGGGTGTGTTAAGGGAACTTAGCCACACCAGTGAGTGGGCTCAACCAGACCTAACCTTTAAGATTGAATTGGTGCCATTTTGTATTTTTGGGGAATGTTGCTCCCTGGGATTGATTTTTGACACACTTACCAGGAAGTGGTCATCCAAGAGGGTTGTGGCCTGCCTGTGATTAGACAGTTGCACCCCCTCCCCCCGCTTTCCACCCAGGAGCATAGACAAATATTGCAGAAACTGCACCCATACCTCAGATCCCTGCAAGGAACAATGACAAGAAGAAGAAGAAGGACTGCCCTGCTGGACCCCTGACCTGCACCTGGACACTGCACTCTGAAGGACTGCACCAGCTGCACACTTGGGCTTCACCAGAAACCACAAACAGGACTTTGCCTGTATTCAACTGGTTCATGAAGGGACTCCCTTTTTGCTACAGGTAGAATATAGCTGGCCAGAGTCCCCAGCATCAAAACCTGAAGAAACTGACCACTGTCCAGTGGTCATTTTTGGACTTAAGCCAGGTGCATTCTGGGAGTTAGAGTCCTAACCCTCTGGAAGCAACTCAGAGCTTCTGAAACCTTGGGATGAGCTGTGAAGTCCTAAAGGACCTTCAAAAACCTTCTGGAAGAAGATCCAGAAGTTTGGAGAAGATTGGAGAACTTTTGGAATAAAGCTCCATAAAGGGACAGACCCGACGCTGTGAGTCAAGCTGGCGTATATCGACTGCAACCCGGCCTGACTTGTAGGTTTGCCCTGCTGAAAAGCTCCAGAGCTCAGACTTTCAGAATTTCACTGGAGGCTCCTGGAAAGGCAATCCAATGACATCAACTTGAAATCGGCTTGCTTTGGAGGGTCGTCCAACGTCAGAAAGCAAAAGCCCCAAAAAGTAACAAAGTCTGAATGAAGAAGTTGACCAAGGCTTCCCACGCAGCTTATCCGAGGAGGGCTCCAGGGAGATTGGATCCAATTTCAAGTTCAGCCCAGACAAAGATTTTCGTCACTAAAAGTTGTCTAAGTTCAAAGGTAAAAGTCTTCACCGAGGTCTCCTGCGATGCATATCCGAAGAGGGCTCCAGGGAGGCCCGATCCAATCTGCGACTTCATCCCGGTAAGAAGCTTGTCCTGAAAAAAAGACCAAAGCCCTCATTATGACATTGGCGGTCTTTTTCAAAGACCGTCGTGGTGACGGCCTCCACCAGACCGCCTCGGAAATGGCTATCCGCCTGTCTTATCCAGGTGACTGATTGACACCTGATCTGTTTGATATAAGTCAATAAGGACGCTCAATGAAGGATCACATGCCAATTATGAACACAATTTAGCTTTACTAGAATAAAAAATAAAAAAATGTATGCATTTGGCACATCAACGAAGTAGAATGAAAACCAGCAATAAAGAGCATCTATTTATATATTAGCAAAGAGTTCATTGACAGATATATGCATTGGTTAACTGTATACGAAATGCATATCTCAATTACTGCAGCATGCTCACATTAAGACGTTCAGGAAACAAAATATAAATGAGCAGAATACTTCAGATTATAAACATAGTGCAATCATAATAATCAATCATAATAGAGCAGAGAAACAAAGGCCTTTCATCCCTGGGTGGAACTTAACTTTATCCACAAATGCTGGGAAGACCTCTACCGCCAGCTTGGACCTCTCTTCCCCTCGAGTGTCACGGTCTCAGAACAGCAAAACCAGAGAGGCAGCGATGTGGGCTGGGCGATGGCAGCTTACACAACCCCATCTGCGAGCTTCAATCCCCTCACCCGCGCTTCAGTGCTTAAATAACCTGAAGCTTGGATTCTATCCCTTTCTCGCATCTTCTAGCTATGTTATCAGCACATGTCCCTTGGGTGCTCTACTGTTCCCTAGCCATTGTTTTCTCCAGCCTTTTCCTGTACTCCCTTTCTCAGGGTTAGAACGACCTTCAGGTCTCTCTCCTACACTTCCTGCTTCTTACTCATGCACATGCAGCTGCGGATAATTATATCTATGGAATGTTGGAAAACAAGCTTGAAAACGACATTGTGGACTTTTCCATGTTGTTACAGGTTTCAGCAGACATCACACTCATCTACACTGTTCAAACTAATTAACCCTTTGCGTCACAATGTCTTCCGCACCTTTCCCTATACTGATCACTGCCCACCAGATTATGACACACAAACAAAAAAAAAAAACAGAAACCAGCCACAGCAACAATTCCACCAGATCCAATGGAGGCAAAAACTGTCTGACCCACCACCCTCCCCACTACGCCAGCAATACACTGCCCTCCAAATTATGGACCACAAATCATCACAGCGGACACTCAACGGCAGTCATCCATTGGCGGTGCACACCGCCGCGGTAGAACTGGGAACCCAACACCAACAGAAGCCAACATTGACTAGATTGAAAAACCCACACCTGACACATATACACATACCATACACACCCACCAACAGCACTATAAAACACCCCCCCACACAACCCCCAATCCTTTGCGAACACGAAAAACTAACTACACCTTGCCAGCAAAAAGACAATACAAGAACTGCACACACAAACCACAGCCACCTATTCACCTTTCACGCATCATACACCACACACCATACCCCAACACCTATCACACTCTGCACAACACACACAATACATCCACCACACAATAGGCACATCCCAACAGAAGAATCCCCGTTTCACACATGAGAAGTTGCGGGTGATGGTGGAGGAAATCACCAGGGTAGAGCCACAGATGTTCGGTGCACAGGTCCATTAGATCTCCATTACAAGGAAGATGGAGCTATGGTCGAGGATCGTGGACATCCATGGGAACATAACCACGCACAAGGAATGACATTCGCAAGAGGTGGAACAACCTATGGGGGAAGGTGAGTGCAGTGGCCTCCAGCTACCAAGATGCCATCATGAAGACTGGCGATGGACCCACACCTCCACCCCCACAGCTGACAACATGAAAGGAGAAAGTTCTGGAAATCCTGTACCCTGAGGGCTTCACTGGAGTCACTGGAGGGCTGGACACTGGTAAGTCACCATTACTACCCAACCACCTCAGAAGCCTGCATGGCATGTCACCCCCTCACCCTGACTCCCTTCACCCCACTCCATCCCATACAGTGAACCCCCCCCTAACCACTCTCAATTGTGTACTACTACATGCCCTACCCACTGCAAGCCCACCCCTCTAAGCTCTGCTTGCACAAACAACAGTAATGCATGGGCAGTATGTACTACTACCAATCTCACAATCCACCAGCATACACTAACCAAAGCTGGGAGGACAACACCCAACCCATAGGGAAAGCCAGAAATGCTGAATATGTAACAGACAATGACTGTAACAAATCTTTCACATGTCCACAGGTACCCCATCCAATGTCGGTGGCGAGCGTGTGCCATGGCAACCCAGTCCTCTGTCTGGAATCCCCGATGTGCCTCCTGCGTTATCGGTCAGCATCCGCAGGGATTCGGGTTAAATCATATCTCTGTTCTTGGTTAAACCTTCATGTTTCTAAGTAAACATAATGTGCTGTGTTACACAATTGGTTTTATCAATGCTTATTTTACCAATGCTTGTTTTCTTATGTGAGCAGGTGTAGACATGTGCTTCTAATTGGGTGTGGTGTAGACATGTGCTTCTAATTGGGTGTGGTGACTCATCCACATGTGGAAACTCAACTGCTTTCCTGATTGGCTATAAATAGCAGAGTAAAGCATGCCTCCCTGCTTGGCTTTGTTTTGCTTCCTGATCTCAGCATCTGACTTCGAAGTCCAGCCCCTGCTGTCATCCTCGTATTCAGAACTTTTGAGGCAATTCTTCTCTTTGTTCCTGTACCAGCTGACACCAGGCATTCCTCCAGCACTCCGGAAAAGACTGCAGCTAAGTGACTAGTATTCTCCAAGGAGTTTGTTCTTAGAGCGCCTCGCTTTCCTAGAACAGCTGGTGTATTTCAGACCTCGTATTTTTGGCAGAGTGCTTATCTTGCAGAGACAAATGCATTTCTGAACATTTTACATTATTATAGTAGTTACTTGCCTAAATGTGCTTCAGGAAATATGCTTGAGCTCAAGTACTACAAAAAGTGACAGTGCAATTTTAAAAGAGCATTTACATGACTTTTCTTTCTCTAATAGCATAGCTCTTGGATTTAAATTGTGTCATTCATGCCTGTGTTTCAGGTTTAAGGAATTTGCTTTTTGAAGGGTTTTTGACACACACAGTGAAACTAAACCAAACTGTGCCACCCTAACTCTTTGAACCCAGAGTGGACATTTGTATTTCTTGGATTGTTTTTGTTCCTTTTAGTTTAACCTATGCATGCAGGAAAGTTATATGTGATAGAATCAATGCCCTTGTTTGTTTTTCTTGTGCATGATAAGTGCAACCACATCTAATTGTAGTGTGCAACAGTGAATCTCTGTGAAGCCTGCCCTAGTGTTGCAGTACTTATTGTTATGGTACTCAGTTTGGGTTTTTCGTAATGAAGTGTTAGTAATTGTGCCAACAGTTATTTTTATCCAAGAAAAGTGCTGGAGCATCACGGTGTTCCTCTACTGCTCCCGTGCCCATATCAGAAAGAGAGATTCAGTTTCAAGGAAATTGAGTGCACTAACTCTACTATCACTCTGTCAACAGCATCCTGCCCCCGAAGATACAGGGTGCTTTGCTGGACCGGCAAGACGTGGCAGTGTTTTGTCTCTCTCTCTTCCACTACCCCTTTCCTTTTGGGACACCTGCCGGGCTTTCTTTGTCCACCAGGAAGTGCTGAGAGGTGTTCCAGGAGGTCGGGGGCATACCATCGCCCATGCAGACATCCTGCTTTTCAGGTGAGTGACCCCGCCTCGACATCCTCCACCAGAAGATGCCCTCAGTGATGACAGCAACTCTGGATGTCCTGATCTGGATGATCTCCCTGGCCCATCTGGGACCACTGGTCAGTCAGCTTCCACATCCCACACCACAGCACCCCCATCCGACTCCAACACCACAGCAGCCACCCAACGTCCCTAAACCTCTGTCCCCAGGACACGTTGATCACTTGTATGCCCACCTGTGCAGGGACCCAAGTCGACACCATACAGGCAAGACGATGAAGGCCCTGGTGTAAGTGGGAGTGGGCACACCGTTCAGGGGACATTGGCACTGGGGGCCAAGCCCAGTGGGAGGTTAGCTGTGCACGAGGGGGAGGCCCAACCCAGGGAACCGACTGCCCAGGATGCACTCACACATGTCCTGTGGGCCTACCAACAATCCCAGGACAGGATGGGCCAGGTGATTACCATCTTGCAGGAGAACCAGCAGCTCCAGGGGTACACTAGCAGGAGGTCATGCAGCAGTTGAGCGCTTAAATTCTAACATGGACACCATTGCAGGGGTGCTAGTTGACACGGCCAACACGATGCATGAGTACACAGCACAACAGCAAGCCCCTTCCACTAGCCAGTCTACTCACCAGCCAACAACATCTGCTGCAGCTAGTCGACAGGAGGACCTGCCATATCACTCACAGGCCACCAGCACCCCTCCCCTGCAGAAGGTGAACCACCCCGCAAACGTTCCCTGCAACTCTGTGCACTGAACATCTGTGGCTCTACCTTGACGATTTCCTCCACCACCTCGGAAAAGACCGCCAATGTCATAATGAGGGTCTTAATCTTTAAAAATTCATATCTCCGGTTCCCCTTATCTGATTTTATTTGTTTTGGTGTCAAATTAAAGATAAAAATATAGGGCCTGATTACGACCTTGGCGGATGGGATACTCCGTCTCAAACACGATGGATATCCCACCCGCCATTTTACAAGCTCCATAGGATATAATGGAACCTGTAATACGGCGGACGAGATGTCCGTCACGCTTGTTATGGAGTTTTCCATCTGCCAAAGTCATAATCAGGCCCATAATTTATTTTTATAAATTAGTTTTGGATATTTAAACTGTTTCCTGTGTTTTATTTTATTACTGTTTTGTGATTTTTGAATGCTGTACACACTTTTTCTCCTGAGTTGTGCCTTGTTGCTCATTGACAAGCTATCAAGGGTTGAGCCAAGATCAATTTATTGAGACCCTGACTGGACCTAAATGGGGGAGTTGTGGCCTATTGCTAAGTGTAGGTGCCTACGTGCCCTTACCAATAATCCACTTTCCAACCTTTTTGGTGCGCAGTGGTGGGATCCAGTACTTGTGTTCATTGTTACACTACGTTTTTAAGTAAAACAAATTAAAATCCTCTAAATTGTCTTAGTGCAAAAATTGCTTTTGATTTCTAATTTGGACTAATTTCAGTTATTGCATTTGTGTGATTTTCTAAGGTCTTGATTCCAATTTTTGCAAAATATTTTTTTGTGACACAAAACTAGGGAACCATTGAGCTTGACCTGGCTAGCCTACCAACATTAACAGTAGTCCAGCTTAGGGGGTTGTGTATTGAGAGGGGGTTGCCTGCAGCCACTAATCTCAGAAAGAATGTGTTGATCAAATCCTTGACAACCTGGGCTGAGGCCCAAGAGGTAGGCACAGAAGAAACCCGAGGGGGGTAGAAGAAGGGGAAGATGCCGGCTCCAACCACTCAGAGGATGGAGGGCATCTAAACCTTAGTGAGGAGGAAGAGGAAGACAGGTCGTCACTACACACAGTCTCTTGGGCCAGGTCCGAAACTAGTTGGGGGAGGGGGGATCCCTTCAGAAGGAGAGAACCTGTCCCTCAGGGAGAGAGAGCTTGAAGCCCAGCTGGCCTATATAGCTTTGGAGGCAGAACAATTGGCTCTAGAGAAGAAAAAGTGGGCAAGGGAAGAGCAAAAAGATGGTGGCAGCAAAGAAGACTCTTAGGTGTCCAGGGGTGGTGGGGTTTGTCCCAAGTTACCCAAGGGGTGGTCCCTGTGTACCACGAGGGGGATGATATAGACAAATGGTTGACAGCCTTTGTGAGGGCTCTCAGGATGAGAAGGGTTAAGACCCAATAATGGATTCACTCATATGAGATACCGGGAAGTTTGGTCTGACCCCAGAGCAAAGCAGGCTCAAGTTCAAGGACACCCAGAAGACAGCTACCCAGTCCTGGGTTTATTTCAGTAAAGGCAGGTACTATAGGGCTGCATACAGGGCAACAAGGTAAGTAACTTTGAGGGGCTATACAATTTGATTATGAGGGAGCACCTTCTAACTAATTGTGTCCAAGAGAGGTTGCACCAGTATCTAGTTGACTCTAAGTTGACCAACTCCAGAGAGCTGGGGAAAGCCGCAAATGAATGGTTCAGAAACAGGGTTAACCAGAAATCCCCAGGGGGTAATCAGAAAAAGGGAGGACAGGGCTCTTCTCAAAGGAAGACCCAAAGGAAGGAGGATAAGAAGTCCAAGGAGTCCTCACAAGAGTCCCCAAAACCTGCACAGGGAGGCAGAGCCCGTGCCATGCCACTTCTAAGGGGAAAGGGTACCAGGGAAAGCATTATGATCCTGTTAAGGCAAGAAAGGTCTAAGAACTTGCCAAGTCCGGCAAGTGTTTTGAGTGTCACCAGCCTAGACACAAAAGAGGGTGTGGGGGCGTAAGTTCGTCTAGGGTTGGGATCAGGGTACACAGAGGTCACCTTTGTAGCCATGGGTGGGGTGGACATTGCAGCCATGGCCACCTTACCTCTCAGCATGGAGAGGTATAGGCAGAGGCCTAAAGTCAATAGGACTGAGGTAGAGACTCTGAGAGATACTGGAGCCAGCGTGACTATGGTAACAGAAAAACTGGTTTCTCCAGAGCAGGTCTTACCTGGTGTATTCAACAAGGTGACATATGCAGACAGTAGAACCAAGCTCCATCCCATGGCAATGGTGAGCTCAGGATGGGGAGATCCGACTGGCCCTAAAAAGGTAGTTGTAGCTCCTGCCCTCCCGGTAGAGTGTCTGCTGGGAAACGATCTGGAAGCATCTGAATGGTCAGAGGTGGAAAGAAGGGCCCATGCACAAATGCTGGACCTCCCTGGGTGTGTGCTGTGACCAGGTCACAGGCAGCACAACAGGGAAGTGCTGGACACTTGGAGCCTAGAACAATGGGCCAAGCCACCAAGAACAAGAGAAAGGGCACAGGGTCTGGCTTGCCAGCCCCAACGAGTACAGAGGTGCAGGAGGGATCAAATCTGGAAGGGGAGGATCTGACTTCTGAGGGAGGGACCCCTCCTCTGCAAACTCTGCCTGACTTGGCAGAATTGCAAAGGGAAGTTGGGCCCACCAGAGAAGAGTTGTGCCAGGTACAAAGGCAGTCTCCCACTCTTGAGGGCCAGAGGCAGACTGCCTCCAGGCAAGAACAAGGGGATGTAATTGGACCCCACAATATTTATTGGGAGGATGGAGTTCTTTATACTGAGGCAAGGGACCCCAATCCAGGGGCAACCGGGAGAGTGGGGGTCCCCCAGAAGTAAGGTAATTCCTCCTTACCTTAAGCCATGATGTTCCCTTAGCAGGACATTTGGGGCGGACCAAGGCCTGGAACAGGCTGGTCAATCATTTTTATTGGCCCCATAAGTCAGAGAAAGTAAAGGAGTTTTGCAGCTACTGTGTCACCTGTCACGCCCTTCAAAGCATTTCCAGAGGCTCTGGGAGGATACCCCTCCCATGCCAGCATTGTTCTGCCTTCCTGGGATTGAGCTGCTGAAGCCCCAGGAGGCAGAAGCCTGTCTGTGAGGTGGCAGCAGCTGGGGCTGCAGTGAAAACCTCAGAAGGCTCGTATGGCAGTACTGGGGGCCCACTGTCGTGCCTCCAGAGTGCATTGGATTGTGCAACCAATACTGGAATCAGTATTGGGGTACAATTCCCAGTTGTTGGACACCTTACTTGGCTATAGTTACCATTGTGAAGCTGTACATAGGTATTGACAGTACAGGTAAGTCTTTTTTTTTATTTTTTTTATGTGGCATGGGGGTGCCCAATGGCCATGCCCAGGGGACAGAAGTCCCCTGGGAATGGCCATTGGGCAAGGGGGCATGACTCCTGTCTTTGCTAAGACAGGAGTCATTTCAATGGGGGTTGTGCGTCAAAAAATGGCACAAGTCTGGTTTGAGGCATGCTTTTTGCCTCAAACCTGACTTGCACCATTTTTTGACGCACAACCCCCATTTTCCCCTACACCGGCACTACCTGGTTTGAGTCTTTTTTTTTTACTCTGACCAGTCCGCAGCTCCAGCTAACGTCAAACCTTAAATAAGGCGCCTGCATGGCGCGTAGGAATGGCGTTAGCCGGGGGTAAAACTTTTGGCGCAAACCAGCGCCGGCGCTGGTTTGCATCAAAAAGTATAAATATGGGCCTAACTGTGATCTCAGAATTGGAAGGGTTGATAGATGTCTGGTCCCATAAATACCCGACGATCCGAGGTTATGCCCATTACTTGACTGCACATGATATGCACACTATTGATTACTGGTTCCCCTCGCGGCAGCTGGCCTCTCAGATCCGGAACTGCAAGATTCTGCCACACACGTACTCCGATCACTCTTCAATACTTACGGGTCTCGATTTATACCTGCCTCCTCCGATTGCGTTTTCATGTTGGTTTCTGCCAAACTCGCTCCTGGATGAGGCAGTCAAGGCTGAACTGGGTTGGGATGTAGAGAAATACTTCACATTCGATGTAGGTACAGTGACAAAGCTTGGTACTTTCTGGGAGTTGTTTAAAGTTTACATACACAGCATTACAATAGCCAAGCACTCTGCGATACTGCATGCACTGCGTGCCTGCCTCCATAGGTTGGAAGTAGAAATAGTAGACTTAGAGAGCAAACTTGAAGATGGGAAAGATGAAATAGTCCTGAGCTCCAAACGAGACAAGCTGTTGGAATTTCAAGAAACGGCCAAAAGTGAAGTCACACATATGGGGAAATATGGAGGGGCATAGGATTACGGGGAAGGGGAGCAGTCCGGGCCTACATTGGTGATATTGTTGCGCCCTAAACGAGAGAACAATGTGAACCTTGAAATCTGGGACAATGCTGGTAGAGTGTGGAGTGATGCTGAGTCCCTTGTGGAGAGATTTTGTGATTATCATGTGAACCTCTATAAGTCATGTATATAGTTCGACAAGGCTGCTCTCACTGACTACCTCACTCATATTGTTATGTCCTGGTTGATGTTGGAGCATAGAGAACGACTAATGGTCCCGTTGAGGCCAGAAGAAATCAAAGCTGCATTGAAAGACATGCCGGTTGGCAAGGCACCAGGCACTGATGAGTTAACTATGGCCTTTTACAAGGTCTACCAGGACTAACTTATATCGCATCTGGCCACCCTTTTTGAGGAGATGACAGCGGATGGGTGCATGCCATCTACTATCCGGATTTCGGGCCAACCACAGCACGGAAACCGCCCTCATCTCAGTCACCGACGACATCCGAACCCTGCTGGACAACGGAGAAACAACCGCCCTCATCCTCCTCGACCTCTCGTCTGCCTTCGACACCGTCTGCCACCGCACCCTAATAACCCGCCTCCGCTCCACCGGTATCCAAGGACAGGCCCTGGACTGGATCGCCTCTTTTCTCCCTGACCGCTCCCAAAGAGTCTACCTCCCGCCTTTCCGCTCGGATCCCACCGAGATCATCTGCGGCGTCCCACAGGGCTCCTCGCTCAGCCCTACTCTCTTCAATGTCTACATGAGCCCCCTCGCCAACATCGCACGCAAACACAACATCAACATCATCTCCTACGCCGACGACACCCAGCTGATACTCTCCCTCACCAAAGACCCAGCCACCGCCAAAACCAACCTGCAGAATGGAATGAAAGACGTCGCACAATGGATGAAACTCAGCCGCCTGAAGCTGAACTCAGACAAGACGGAAGTCCTCATCCTCGGAAACTCCCCGTCCGCCTGGGACGATTCCTGGTGGCCCACAACCCTGGGCACCGCACCGACCCCCTCAGACCACGCATGCAACCTCGGATTCATCCTGGACCCCCTTCTCACCATGACCAAGCAAGTCAACGCCGTCTCGTCTTCTTGCTTCCTCACACTCCGCATGCTCTGAAAGATCTTCCGCTGGATCCCCGCCGACACCAGAAAAACTGTGACCCACGCCCTCGTCACAAGCCGCCTGGACTACGGAAACACCCTATACGCAGGAATCACCGCAAAACTCCAGAAACGTCTCCAGCGAATACAAAACGCCTCTGCACGCCTCATCCTCGACATACCCCACCACAGCCACATCACCCCCCACCTGAGACACCTGCACTGGCTACCCGTCAACAAAAGGATCACCTTCAGGCTCCTCACCCACGCACACAAAGCCCTCCACAACAAGGGCCCCGAATACCTCAACCGCCGCCTCACCTTCTACACGCCCACCCGTCAAATTCGATCCACCAGCCTCGCTCTCGCCACCGTCCCTCGCATCCGCCGAACCACTGCAGGTAGGAAATCCTCCTCCTACCTGGCATCCAAGACGTGGAATACCCTCCCTGCCCACCTCAGGACCACCCAGGACCACCTCGCCTTCCGGAGGCGGCTCAAGACCTGGCTCTTTGAGCAGCAGTGACCCCCCCCCCCCAGCGCCTTGAGACCCTCACGGGTGAGTAGCGCGCTGTATAAATATGATTGATTGATTGATTGACTATGCGCGAGGCACTGCTGGTGTTTCTAGTAAAGCTAGGTAAACCGTCGGATCACTACTCTTCATATAGGCCATTGTCACTCATTGACATTGATGCAAAATTGTATGTCAAAATCCTAGCGAATAGACTGGTGCCCCTCTTATGCCCAGTGGTGGGTGTGGAGCAGACGGGGTTTGTACCTGGCCCTAATTTATAATTTAACCTCCGTACTCTTTTTGGTGTGCTACAGCAAATAGACCCTGAGGGCAGGGCAGTTGCTGTCTTTTTAGACATAGAAAAGGCATTCGACTCTGTGGAAACGGGCTTCATGCAGGCAGTTTCTAGGTTGTGTCAGCGTGGGAGACATGTTTCTCCAACTAATTAGAGTTCTCTACACTCAACCAATGGCACGGCTTCAGCTGAATGGTATTGTGACTCCCCCTTCTATAGAGAGAGGAACAAGGCAGGGATGCCTCGTTTCTCCTCTCTTATATGCTATGGCCGCTGAACCATTGGCTTGTGCCTTAAGGGAGTACCACTCACGTAGAGAGTTGCGATTCCCATTCTACAGTCTTATAGTATCTGGGTACGCGGATGATACCTTGCTCTATGTCACGGATCCAGATCGCAATTTGACACTATTGCCACAGGAAGTGGCATTATTTGGGAGTCATGCTGGACACCTCGTAAACTGGAATAAGTTAGTGGTGTTCCCCCTTACCGCCATCATTGTAACTACCCGTTACAATGGACGGAAGACTCTGTGCATTACTTGGGAATTAAGATTCACTCGGACCTGGCAGTAGTGTTACAAGAAAATTATGGTAAAGCGCTGCAGGGCCTGCCTGAGCCGGTTGAGCACTAGATTATGCTGCTACTCTCCCTCGCAGGGAGGGTGACTATTAGAAAAATGGTGGTGCAGCTCAGTGCTTAATTTGTAAATAAAAAGGTGCCGTGCCCAAAGCCCTTCTCTTAAACACGCAGCTGCTGCAATTAGATGTGCGAACACGGAATACCGCGGCAGTGTAATCCTGAAACCATCTCTGACCTCTTCAATCCATATAAAGCCACTCCCTGCACCTTCTGCTCACTCTTGCAGCTTTCTGCTTTCTTCCTTTGTGACGGTTTTTCGTTTTTCCCTTCCTCCGTCTTTCCCATATGTGTATTTTGCTCTCAGCAAATGCTTGAGGCAGAAGAATAAGCCCCGGCCCTCAAAAATAACTGCCGGTGCTCAGCACCGGAAACAACAAGCACAAATTAAGCACTGGTGCTGCTGCGTTTTTTGTTTTTGTTCTTGAATGTCCCGATCATCCTTACTCACTCAGTTTTTGACAGATTGAGAGCCCTTCTATGTCGGTTGACTTAAGTGGGAAGGCAGCCCAGAGTGGGTTGGCAGAAGTTGACCCCCAATTTGACAAGGGAGGCTTTAGCACACCCGACTTGGAGGCATACTATTTGGTGGCTCAATCTCAGTTTGCACAATACTGCGTACATTGCCCGTCAGACCTACTGCATGTCCGGTTGAAATGTGGGATGCAACTTTCCTCGGTTACTGTTTGGACATCCAATCTGGCAGTACAAGGTATGAGATTCGCTGAATGTGACATTATTTGCCTGGCATCATCTATAGGAACGGCAAGCAGGCTCCTTTATGTACTCTCCAGTGGTGCCTCTGGCATGGTGCACGGCGGGGTTTTGTTATTAATACTATGGGGGAACTGTGTGTTGATGGTCACTTCTGAGACTGGGAGGAGGTGCGGCAGTTCGAGGTACATATTACCCCACTGATGTGGTTCTATTATCACAGAGCAAGTGCCAGGATGCGTGACCTCCTGGGGGACGAGTTGCTCGAAGCTCTGACTGTTTCTGCCCTGATGTCACATTTACAGTGCTCCCCACCTCATGACGTCATATTGAGGCTCTACGCCTTTACACAGGAGGCGCACAGGCTGGGCATGTCTAGAGCCCGGTTGGCATGGCAGAATAATCTGGTGTCCTAATAGATGATAAACAGTGGGCATATTATTGCTCGGTAACTAAAATCATTTCCCTCAATAGCATAGTCATAGATTAATACACTTTAAGTACCTTAACCAGGTATATTACACTCTGGCTCGGCTACACAGGTATGGGTTACCGGGATAGTGCGGTGTGTCCTAGATGCTCAGAAGAAGCAGCCAGGTTTCTACACTTGGCTTGAGGGTGCCCAGTTATATATAACTTCTGTCACTCTGTCTTTAGGGCATTGAGTGTTATTGTTGACATACCGCTGGACCCCAATCCTCTGCAAGCGCTACTAGGTAAGGATAAACAGTTGCCACCTGCTACTAGGCGCCTGTTGGCAATAGGGTTACTATTGCCAAAGAGACGGATAGCTATGCGCTGGTATAGGGGGCCCCTGCCAACACTGAGGGAATGAATAAGAGATATGCCATACTGTAATGTGCAGTCGGACACATATAATGAACTCCTTCCCAGCTGTAGCTGCCCCCGGGATATTTGGGGACTATTTCAAACCTATCTGGTGGGACTGGGACCTTAGAGGCAGGGGGAGAGGGACACACCCTAACCATGTGATGGTAGTTTCAGTCTGATGGGACTTCCTGCCCTGGCTGGGGGCCTGCTGCATCCCTGTTGAACACTGAAGTAAAGAAATGCAAGTTTGTGTATCCCTGTCACTACTCTTATGTATTCTACCATTGTCTTCCTATTCTTTTATATAGCTGTGGTTATGTCACAATGAAAGATTTGTTGGGGACAGTAAGTATGGTTAATGTTTGTGATGAGGGACATTTCCTCTATCTGTAGCTGCTACAGGTGGGGATTGCTCGCTGTGGTGCAGGCTGGAAGTAAAGCGGAATGGGAATGCATGAGTATGTCCCTGGGTGTGTCAGCATGTGTATCAGTGTGTGCCTAAGTATGTAAGTGTATGTATCAGAGTATGTCTGGGTGTGGTAGTGTATGCGCCAGGGTGTGCCTGGGTGTGTCAGTGTATGGATGAGTGTGCCTGGGTGTATCAGTGTATGCATCAGTGTATGCCTGAGTGTGCCAGTTTATGTATCAGTCTGCAGAAGGCTTTGACATTGTATGCATGAATGTGTGCCTAGGTATGTCAGCATATGTATCAGAGTTTGTATTGGTGTGTTAGTATATTCGTCAGAGTGTGCCTGGGTGTGTCAGTGTATGGATAAGAGTGTCTGGGTGTATCAGGGTATGCATAAGTGTGTGCCTTGGTGTGTCCGTGTATGAATCTGTTGGTGCCTGAGTGTGTTAGTGTATGCATGAGTTTGTGCCTGGGTGTGTCAGCATATGCATCAGTGTGTGCCTATGTATGCCAGCGTATGTATCTGAGTGTGTCTGGGCGTGTTAATGTATGTGTCAGAGTGTGCCTGGGTATGTTAGTGTAAGGATGAGTGTGCCTGGGTATATCAGTGTATGTATCAGTGTGTTGCTGGGTGTGTCAGTGCATGTATCAGTCTGTGGAAGGGTGTGCCAGTGTATGCATAAATGTGTGCCTAGGTGTGTCAGTTTATGTATCAGAATGTGTTTGGGTGTGTTAGGGAATGTGTCAGAGTGTATCTGGGTCTGTTAGTGTATGCATCAGAGTGTGTCTTGGTGTGTTAGCCTATGCACACGTGTGCCTCGGTGTGCCAGTGTATGCAACAATGTGTGCCTGGGTATGTCAGTGTATGCATTAATGCGTGTCTGGGTTTGTTAGTCTATGCATCAGTGTGTGTCTGGTTGTGTCAGTGTATCCATCAGTGCGTCTAGGTATGTTAGCATATGCATCGGAGTGTGTATGGGTGTTAAGGTGTATGCATAGGTGTGTCAATATATGCATCAGACTCTGTGTGAGTGTGTTAGTGAATGTATTAGTGTGTGACTGGACGTGTCAGTGTATGCATGAATATGTGTCTACGTGTCTCAGTGTATGCAACACGTCCTTGGGTGTTTCAGTGTATGTATCAGTGTGTGCTTGGGTGTGTCTGTGTATGGATCCGTGTGGGTCTGGATGTGTTAGTCTATGACTCAGTGTGTGTCTGCTTGTCTCTGTGTATGCATCAGTGTGTGCCTGGGTGTGTCGGTGTATGTATCAGTGTGTACAAGGGTTTGTCTGTGTATGTATAAATTTGTGCCTAGGTGTGTCAGCGAGTGTATCATAGTGTCTTTGGGTGCATTAGTATATGTACCAGAGTGTACCTGGGTGTGTCAGTATATGGATGAGTGTTTCTGGCTGTATCAGTGTATGTATAAGTGTGTGCCTGGCTTTGTTAGTGTATGCATCACTGTGTCACTGGGTGTACCAGCGTTTGCCTCAGTGTGTGCCTAGCTGTGTCAGTGTGTAGATGTGTGTGCTTGGTTGTGTTAGTGTATGTGTCACTGTTTGCCTGGGTGTGTCAGTGTATGCATCAGTGTGTCCTTGGGTGTGTCAGTGTATGCATGAGTGTGTGTGGTTGTTTCAGCGTGTGGAAGAGTGTCAGGATGGATAAGTGTATGTATAAGTGTGTGCCTGGACGTGTCATTGTATGCATCAGTGTGTGCTTGGTGTAGGAGAATGGCCTGGTTTGTAGTGGTACCTAAGGTACTTACACCTTATGCAGGTCCAGTTATCCCTTATTAGTGAAATGTAGTCAGTGTCTAAAAGCCAGGCTTTCTAGAGGTAGCTGCAGGCAGAGCAGCCAAGGCTGAACTAGGAGACATGCAAAGCTCTTGCAATACCACTGTAGTCACATAGTACTCACACACATGAAAGACAATACTCAGTGTTACCAAAAATAAAGGTACTTTATTTTAGTGAAACAATGCCAAAAATACTTTGGAGATTATACTCCCTTAGGAGGTAAGTATATTACACAATATATACACTAGTAACAAAAACAGGTAAGTAAATAGCCGGTCTGGGTGTCTGAGTGTGTGCATCAGTGTTTGCGTCAGTGTGTTACTGTATGCATCAGTGTCTACCCAGGCATGTCAGCATATATGTCAGTGTGTGCCTGGGTGTGTGATTGTATGTATAAGCACACACTGATGCATACAATGACACATCCAGGCACACACTTATAAATACACTTTTCCATCCGGACACTTTTCCACACGCTGAAACAACCACACACACTCATGCATACACTGACACACCCAAGGACACACTGATGCATACACTGATACACCGAGGCACATACTTATTCATACACTAACACACCCAGACACAATCATCAATACACTGACACACCCAGGCACACTCTGTCGCATACACTAACACAGCCAGACAAACTCTGACGCATACACTAACACACCCAGACACACTCTGATACATACTCTGCCATTCCTAGACACACATTCATGCATACACTGACATACCCAGGCACACAGTGATACATACACCGGCACACCCAGACACCCAATTATGACATACACTGATCCACCCACCCATACATTTATAATTATCAAGACACATACTAACAGGTGCATACAATGACATACCAACAAAAAACATATAGTTCATCTTTCTTTTAACCAGATAAGGTGGTTCTAAAAAGAACCTTATTTTCAGTTTCCAGAACTTTTTTTTAAGCAATTTTTTTTCAGGGGATGTTTTTTTTATTTTTAAACTGGAGAAACTACGCCAAAAGCACAAAAACAATCTGCACCGAACTGGTGCATATGGTTAAACATAAAAAAATTAACACTTGTGGCAACGATTTGCAGCAAGGATGGTGGAAAATCACTCCTCACAGACTTAGATGACCTTATTACACTTGCAGCAAAATGTGCTCATACCTTTTAAGTGAGCAACATCAGCAAGACAAACTTTTGTGTCAGGTACTTGAATGGTATCTCCCATCTGCAGCTCTCCAGATTTTTGTTGTGATGCTGCTTCACTCTCCTTCTCCCCACAGAACAGATGCCTTGGATGAAACAACTGAAGGTGCTTTAGCATGGACGTGGTCGTGCAACTATATTTTTTTTAAAGTATCTCTGGAGAGGATTTTGCTGCATAGTTTACATTGCACCTGCCGTGCAATACCCTTTTCTTCTCCTGTAGGAATTGAGAAAAACTGCCAAGAAATGCTTTCTCTCCTTTTGGGCTATTCATCTTCAGACAATGATGTTGATGAGCTCTCTTGAGAATCAGGTGCCTGAGAGGAGGTTCACACTGCTATATTCAAAAACCAAAAGCACCCAAAAGAAAAAAAGTTTCCTATAAGTTCTGAAAGAGGTGTTCCAGTCTGATACTTAAAGACAAATAGGAAGAAAACTGGGTGTGGACTCCCTTTCATACTTGAAAGAGTCTTTTAGCCAATCAGATTTGTTTATGCCAATAACACCTGATATTTGCGAAGACATCGCAATCACGTACAACATAACCACGAATAGCAAAATAAGTATTAAAACATACTTATAAAGTTAAATTACTTATGAGTACTTCTCTAAAATCATTAAACTAGTAAACCTCCCACCTCAAAATAAAGTTAAGATTGTATTTATATGATTTTATCACTTTGTAAAAATCAAGGCAAGTTTTGCGGATACTTCGCAGAACCAAAATCTATGAGATGGGGTAATTTGAGGAGAATTCTTGAATATCAGGAACATTAAAAAAAAAAAAAAAAAAATGCAATGCATAAAAATAGGAAATGTCAGTGTTGTGATCTGTTTAGGCCATTTTCAACACCAGGGGACCCCAAGTCTTCAGCAATCCTCCAACCTTCCCCAGGGGAAACACTAGTAGCCTCTCCAATAGGTTGCATTCTTTATAAGGACAGAGCTAAAATAACCATCCAGAGCAGGGTGTCATTATCTGCATCTGTCCCATCATTCCAGATGATTAGGGCTTTGGGCACCTTCTACCCTGTCCATTAGTCTCAGGTCAATGCCCTTTCTGTTACCTTACATTCACCTAATTATGCACAGAGAATTCATTATATCACAGAATTTTTATAGAAAGACGCAGGTGTCACAATCACATTGGGAAACGCACATAAAGTCGCTGTAGACATTTTGTCAAGGTCCACTACACAGCTGTAATGTAGAATATGTACTGGACATTTACCCAAGTAGTCAAAAAGAACTCTACTTGGGTAGGTATTTTCTGCAGAACTGTGGACATTTGTTGAATAAAAGGGCAGGTGAGGTTCCTTTGTGGCCAAGTCAATCACACAGGTATTGACACACCCACACAGACACTCAAACACCCACTCGCAGACCCACTTAGACAGTCATGCACTCAGTCACAGAACCAATTAGAGACTCAGGCACCCACTCACACCCACTCAGAGATTCACAAACCCACTCAGAAACTCACACACTCACTCACAGACCCAGTTAGACACTCCTGCACCCACTCATAGACCCACTTAGATACTCATAGTCATTCACAGATCCACTCGGAGACTCACGCACCCACTCATAGGCATGCTTAGACACTGATGCACCCACTCACAGAGCCACTCACACTCTGAGTCACAGGCCCACTTAGACACTCATGCACCCACTCACAGACCGACTCAGAGACTCACACACCCATTCACAGACTGACTCATACACTCACAGACCCAGTTATAGGGAAGTTATAGTTAGGAAACAACATAAAAAAAAACTTCCAAATTCTCTGAAGAAACCAAAGGTTACAGGGACATTATAGTTAGGAAATAGAATAAGAAAAACCTGAGAAATTCACTGAAAAATACAAAGATTAGAGGGTTACAGGGACGTTATAGTTAGGTACTGAATTTACTTGCACAAAACCTTAGAAATTCAGCAGTTATAGTTGCCAGCACTAACTATGATTTACACCCCCGCAATGTACTGCTTATGACCTCACATATTCACTCATGACAGGATCAGTGACATCACTGATGACATCTCAAATGACATCACTGAGGATTACTTTACATTAAAAGAAAACGTAAAATTTACTGAATAAAAACAAGTGTTATATGGACGTGATAGGAAATAGTATTTAAAATCCATAGAAATTCACTTATAGTTAGGCTCCCATTTCAAACGTACAAAACCATAGAAGTTCAACTATTGTAGTTAGAGTTATCTCAATTACCTATAACTCGTGCCCTACTGTAACTATAACTCGCACCCTCTACATGCAGTTTTCTCCTCAATAATTTTACTACAAATGTTACATTAATATTATCATTGATGTTATAAAAAATGTCATGAGTGTTGTAATATGTGGGGTAAATAGCAATGTAGGGTGAGGGTGCAAGTTATAGTTACGTTAGGGCGTGAGTTATAGGTACTAGAAATGTGAGGCTAAATTTAATATCCCTGTAACCTTTTTTTTTTTTTTTCATATTTCTTTTATTGGTTATCATAACAGTTAAAGATACATCCACATTTAATTTCCCTCTCCCACCCCCCAAAGAAGAAGTACATCATAGCAGGTACAATCATGGCATACCGTATATTTCTTTTACATAGCTATCATACAATATGAGATTCACTGTTCGTTGATCATTAAGAATTATACAACACTACAGTATTGTTCCCTTATTATCCAATTACGCATCATTCAGCTCCTGCCCCTGTACTTCTGCACCATCCTCCTTTTCTTTCTGCAAATGCACCTCCACTATGTCCCATTCCGCCAGGCCTCCCTGGCCCATACCACTTTATATTAACCTGTGGAGCACCCCACACTCCGCCCTTGTCAATTTGGCATATTCCCATATTCATTGTTTCTTGGTGGGTGTCTTATTGGTCATCTGGGGAACAGCCACACATCTTTTAGCCACTGCCAGCCCCAACTCTAATATTTTCACCATGCGTGTGGCCTGCTGGGACCAGGGCACCAGCCCCAATAAACACAGCTGAATTGTCTGCTGAATCGGCAGTTCAGTCAGTTCCTCCAGGGTATCAATCACTGCCTTCCAGAAGGCACCCACCCCGGGGCATCCCCACCACATATGTATATACTGTACATTCCCACCACCACCTTACATCTTAGGCAATTTTCTTGTTCAGATGGATCTAGCTTGTGTAGCCCCTGTGGTGTGACATAGTCCCTGTGTGTGCATTATATAGTGTATCATTTTCAGGCGTTCATTTCGTGTCACTTTCCTGCAATTACTTAACATGGTCGCCCACTCATGTTCCTCCAGTGCCATCCCCAGGTCACCTTCCCATTGTGTCTTCAGCTTATCCATTCGATTGACAGTACTCTGCAACAGCACTGTGTAGAGTTGAGTGATAAATTTACCAATCTCCACCAGCCAGGGAGTGTTAAATTCAGAGTGTGAGTCTCTGGTTCCCCTGGGAATCCCACTCAGGCCCTGTGAATATATGCTGTGAGACCGGCATATCAATACCATAGAGGGTCTCTGTTTTAGCATAGTAGCTCATCCAGGGAAATGTATACACTTAAGAATGAAAAAATAAAAAAAATAAAAAAGATACAAAACAAAAAATACCAAATATTAAACCCCACACCAAGCTACAAATGACCAGCACTTATACCACATTCAAATCAGACTCGACCATACAACACTAATAACTTAAATATGTTACAACTTCCAATACAAACTTCATCCTAGAATCATATACAGACAGTTTAATATATATACACATGTTTTACAACAAATTCAATAATTTCATATGATACAAAAATAAAACCTTGGATAGAAAAATGTTAATAAAATCAATACAGTAGAATTCCAGAATCCATAGCCTTAATAGTTGGTATTTTTTGTTTTATATCTCTTTTAGTTACTTTTGTGTACAGTATTGTTTAGTTGATTTATTTATCTAATGTATTATAAAATATTATAAATATATTGATGAAATATAGGATTGATCTGATGAAGCATCTTTAAATAAATTGAAATAATAGTAATATAATGCTAGTTTGCATATCCTATGTTGGAACCTGTTAGAGTATGAGTTTCTGACATACGCTTTAAATTTATACCGATCAAATATATAATTGTGGTTTTTCATATACATCTTTGGAGTGTAATTGAAAAATTGCCAGACCGGCATATGCCAGGAAGTCACCACCCCCCATCCCGCACCCAGCGCAAAAGTCTCCGTAGCCAACCAATCTACCATCTTCATACAGATCTCCCATGGTCTGTAGTGCATTCCTCCCTTACCCAGCTCTCAACGATACCAGTAACTGAGGGCTAATACCCATGCGCCATGGAATCAGATCCTGCATGTTAGAAATGGGGTCTTTGGTTGGCAGTCAGGTTACCCCTGTCCAAGCAAGGACCGTTACTCCTGTCAGGGTATGTCACACACAATCCAAAGTATCCTGTGCCCATCCTCTGGTAGCTTGGCACTGAGCAGTCAGGCTTAACTTAGAAGGCAATGTGCAAAGTATCTGTGCAATAAATCATGCAATAACACAGTGAGAACACTACAAAAAGACCACACAGGTTTAGAAAAAATCTAAAATATTTATCTGATTAAATTAAGATCAAACGGCCAAGATTTGATAATCTCTAGTTGAAAATATCACTTTTATATCAATAAGAATAGTCTTAAGTTCTTAAAAGCAACAAATGTGTCTTGCAAGCACAAAGTACCTGGTTTGCGTCAGAATTACATGCACGGAGACTGCAGAGGAGGAGATGCGTGGAAAACAAAGGTTGTGCGTCAGATTTCCAGGCTCACACAGACGGTGCGTTGATTCTTTTCCACACAACATGGGCTTTGCATAGAATTCTGGCGAGCAGGCTTGAATCCTCCTTGCGATGCGGGGTCTTCTGACGCCTCGGGACGATGCAGAGAAATCCTTGGCGCGCAGGTAGAAGTCACAGGGGCTGGATCCGGTGGGTGATGTGTAAGAGTTTCCGTTGCACGGCAGGCGCTGTGTCAATTCCTTGCACAGGAAGTTGGGCTGCGTCGTTCCGGTTCAACGATGCATTGATCTCCACTCGGGAAGCCGGGCTGCATGGTTCCGGGTTTGCAATGCGGTGATTCTTTCACCACGGAGCAGGCTGTGCATCGATTCCGGCAGGCTGTGCGTCGATTTTTGCAGCAGAAGGAGTTTCTTTGCGGAGATGAAGTCTTTTTGGCCCTGAGACTTCAGGAACAGAAGGCAAGCTCAATCCAAGCCCTTGGAGAGCACTTCTCAGCTGAGCCGAGGCCAGCAAGGCATCAGGGCAACAGCAAGGCAGCAGTGCTTCACAGAAAAGCAGTCCAGGTTAGACCTTTGGGCAGCCAGCCAGTTCCTTTTGCAGTTTGCAGGTTCTGGGGCACAGTGTCTGTCTCAAGGCGTATCTTGAAGTGTCCAGAAGTGTCTAAATTGGTAGGTTCAGGGACCCAGTTTATATACCCAAAAGTGGGGGAGACTTCAAAGAGTGGTTTTGAAGTGCACAAGGTCCCCTTTCAGTACAACCCTCTCTGCTAGGGTCCCAGTAGGAGGTTTGGCAGTCCATAGTGTGAAGGCAGGCCACTGTCCCTTGAAATGTATGTGTCAGGCACTCCACCCTTTCAGCCCAGGAAGACCCATTCAGTATGAAGATGAGTGCAGGTGTGACTGAGCATCCAGTTTTTGTGGTTGTCTGGGTGAAATGCACAAGGGAGCTGTCAACCAGCCCAGCCCAGACATGGATTGTAAGTCACAGAAGGATTTAAGTGCAGAGAAATGCTCACTTTCTAAAAGTGGCATTTCTAAAACAGTAATATAAAATCCAACTTCACCAATAAGTAGGACTTTGTATTACCATTCTAGCCATACTACAAATGACCTACTTACCCCTTTCTGATCAGAATCCACCACTCAAACAGTATATGAGGGTAGCCCTAATGTTAGCCTATGAAAGGAGCAGGCCTCACAGTAGTGGAAAACAAATTTAGGAGTTTTCCACTGCCAGGACATATAAAACACACAGATATATGTCCCACCTTTTACCTACACAGCACCCTGCCCTCTGGGTTACCTAGGACCTGCCTTAGGGGTTAGTTATATGTAGAAACAGGGGAGTTAAAGGCTTGGCAAGTACTTTTAAATGCCAAGTCGAAGTGGCAGTGAAGCTGCACACACAGGCATTGCAATGGAAGGCCTGAGACATGGTTAAGGGGCTACTTTTGTGGGTGGCACAACCAGTGCTACAGGCCCATTAGTAGCATTTAATTTACGGGCCCTTGCCACATGTAGTGCACTTTACTAGTGTATTACAAGTAGATTAAAATATGCCAATTGGGTATGAACCAATGTCTAGATCCAAAGGGGGGAAGGGACCGGGAGGTTATCTGGTCCAGTGTACAATCTCGCAACAGTTGTAAGACATACAAAAGTACACTGTTCCACACGTGCAATAATGGCCTAGGGAACCTGAGGTATCAGGAGCAAGAGCCCTCAAGCATCACAATGGATGACTAGCATCATCATCGGGAAATGCTCCTCGCCAGGCCGGCGCTGCAACGCCTGACGGGCTCCCTGAGGGGGGCACTAAGCCGTACTGTTCTGATAGTGACTGGTGGGTTCAATCTATCCAGACAGATATGCCTACATTCAGGCACCAGCACACAAAAGGAGAGAACAGAAAAAATATTAAAATTGGTTATTCATCGCAAAATATCTCATAATTTTAATAAATACACTAGGACGAAGACCAAGATTAAAACCAAAAGGAAAGTAATAGATTGAGTGTTGATGCTCAATTACCCTCAAAGAGCAACAAGCTACAGAGGACTATAATTATAATAATCCCCCTAAACCAGGGTCGACATGTTTCGCGTCGTGCGCTCCTCACGGATCCAATGATGCTTCATCAGGACCAATAACTAAAGACATTAATCAGCTCTTCTCCAAATAAAGAAAAAATCTCAATATAAGGGTAGAAAAACACCGGTCACTTACATTAAAGTAAACTGGGTAAGTCAAAGTCAGGTCGCCCTAGAAAACAAAAAAGTTAAAAATACATACACCAAAATGTACCCCAAATGTGGTTATAAAGGTGTAAACGTGCAATCCATTTGTGATGGGTCATATAGAGATTTGTGCAACAAGACAGGCTTACCATCCCCAAGTCGGGATCAGGCTCCTTGGGAGGCACGTTCCAAGGACTCGGATAAACACTGTGCACGGTGGACACAAATCATCAACATAAGTCAATACAATTCTTATAGCAAGAATGGTCTGTCATGTATACAATGTAATTAGTATCAGAAGCCCCATTTATGGCACATAAGGTGGTGAGAACATAAGTGCAAAAAAAGTATAAAGTTAGGTATCATAGATTATCAACATATTGATATTCCTTTACTGATGTCATGTGATTGAGAGTTTTGCTTCAACGTAACACTAATGTAAGTGAAAAGAGGTATAGAGCTCAAATAATAGAACAGCCACATAATAAAAAGTTCAGCTTCAAAATGACACTATTATAAGGAAAAAAAGGTTTGGAGCTCGAGGATCGACCTACCAGAAAGGCCCCATGGTACTTACATATGGGATCCCAGTCCATCATTAAGGACCTACCCTCCGGAACGGCGTCCCGCACATGTGTGCAGCGGGCGCTGTCGGAGCTCTTAAAGGACGCCGCGAACCCGGAAATGCCTAATTTTCCAGGGTTCGCACGCGCCTAGTATCATAAAAATAGAAGCTTTCACCAAGCAAAAGCAAACATCTATATCCTGGGGTGGGCACCCCAGAACATAGCAGGAGCTGGCCCTGGGGGTGGGGTTCCCCAGGGCCATCATTGGCTCCACGAGGCCCCCTCCAACAAGCATTGCCCGGGGAAGGTGGTGCATGGGGGTCCACAATGGACCCCCTTCACTTTTGTTATTGTAGCCCGGGGAGGTGGCAATCCCTGGGGCTGTAGGGGCCGCTAAGCCCCCTGCATGATTTTTCTGTTGAGCCCTGGGGTAGTGGTGGTCCCTGGTGCCCAGGGGGGCTGAGAGGCCCTCCGCATGTTACATGAACAAAGCCCCGGGGAGGTGGCGGTCCACAGGGCTGCGGAGGGCCATGCTGCCCTTCAGTATTATTATAGTATTTAGCCCCTGGGAGTTGGTGGTCTCCGGGGTGCGGGTGGGCGTGAGGTCCCCACATGCAATATGTACAAAGCCCCAGGGAGGTGGTGGTCCCTGGGGCAAAAAAAAGCCCTGAAGGGGGGCCCTGTGCACCTCCCTCCCTATATTTTCCATGTCCCCTGGTCTACGTGGTGGCCTATTAAAAAACAAGCGCAGGAGACTGCGCTTGTTTTTTAAAATTAATACTGTGACTTTTTAGAAATATTTTTTTTGCTCTGGTGGGGCGCGGGTGAAGCCAAGTCTCAAACTGGATGCCAACACTTCCTGGTTGAAATGTTGGCAGGCAATCAGAGCTCTGCATTTCCCTGCATGAGCTCTTCATTATTCATGAAGTCGTCATGGCCAGAGATATACAAATTTGTTTTCCCTTTAATATATCCAAAACTACTGGACAGATTTATAGCAAATAAGAGAAAGTGTAATCTGCGTACCAAAAGCTAGCTTTCTGCCAAATTTGGTGTACTTCCAGCAGTTCAGACTGTAGTCATATCTAAAGGTCCTAAGGGAATTAACATAGGAAACATAACTTTTTGGACCTTCACCCCCGATTGATGGATCACCCCGAAACTTTCCATGCACAACAAGAATCACCAGGGCACTTTTTTTAAAACAATTCCGTGAAGATGCATCAAAAGGTGGCAAATGAAAAATGCTTTTTCTAAGGAAACATGGTCCTAACAATAACTATCTGCTGGCGAACACCCATAGGATATATATATAAAATATATATAAGTATTTTTATATATATGGGTGAAAATAAATGTGACCCAATAACACCTGTTATTAGAGCAACTGTATTCATACATGCACACATTTATTACTACAGTGTAAAGGTCAAATATGAGTTTATTACCACAGTATAGATAACATTTGTTATAAAAACACTGTTTACTGCCTCACATAAGTTATGTAACAATTACATTACTAAAAGAAAAAACACTCCTGTTAGTCAGGAGGCCTATTCAATGTGATTTAGCCTTACTGCACAAGTTTAACCTCTTGAATCTGTGTTTTGTTTAAATACATCTTGTTAAAGCAAATACACATGAACAAATGTTATGGCATAAACTATATATGCAGAATCACAGAGAATAATACGCTATGTATTACCAGTACTGAGGAAGAAGAGGGGCACCATCATGAAAAACTCAAGGCTTTCCCTTGCATGAGTCATGGTACCCCCCTACACTCCACATTACATATCTTGTTTCTAGAGACACCATATTTTTTCTGAGCTCAGTTGCGTGTGATTTTATCTTTCCTGTCAGGTCTCTTGTTGGATAAATATGGTTGGGCCGGCTAATATGTGACTTAATTATTTTGGTCAAGTGCCTGGTTGGAAAGGTTGAATAGAGCCAAGGTTTATGTCCAGCTTACGGTTGTCAACTGTCTCTGTGGAGCAAAAAAAAGATCATACAAATGTATAATGCAAAGAGGAAAACATATGTGATTGTTCAGTGTTTAATAATCACAAAAGCAAGAACAAACTGAACAGTTCAATGGAACTCTTTTGCTGCATAATCAATATAACATTCTCTATTGACAAAAAGAAACTGTTTACACCATATATTCTACAAAATCTGTCACAAACAATCAAAATTAGTGCAGACAATGTAATGCTCAAAGGTGCAGTGATATGCAACATTTACGGCGATTCATATATACAGATGGGATGTCTCAGAGTACCATAAAAATCAGCAGATTTATATATATTCACTGAATACTGTCTTCACCTGATCGAATATAAGACAATCCCCATACAAAATGATTTTTCGACCCTACATACAATTCACACAGGTCTCTTCAAGACATGAACGTTTCATCTGGCAGAACACCTCCAAGCAGTGTACATCATTCATGTGTCACACATTATCAGTGGACATAGATTCCATAAACAGTAATTCTCCTGTGTCCTGGGCTAATTTTAGCACCTTACTTGGGCAATCAACCCAAAAACCCAGCATGCCTTCAACCCCATACTTGAACATGAAGCATCCTTCACCCCTAGAAAACAACTTGAAGATTTTCATTTGAGTTAGTGGCCTGCCTGGCTACTAATTCAGCCATAGTGTCTGTAATCAGATTTGTCCATTAATTGTGAAAAGGAAAGAGCCATTTTTCCTGCCACCATCCCACAGGACCCAAACTCTTACAGATGTAAGCACTCTTGTACAGTAAAAGTCCCAGTTCGGGGCCTAAGGAGGTTGAGTTGCTACTGACACTCTTTGGCCATCGTCATCGCTTGACCCGGTGAAGGATGCACCAGAGCTTTGTTCTGTTTTACATCTTTTTGAGCCCCAGCAACATATTCGCCTATTCAAAAGTCATCTTTCCTTTGGGAAGCAGGAGCTAGTCAACTCAACTGAAGTGTGTCCGTGAAGTCTGTGATTGTTGCTGTTTCTGTGAGTGTCAGCCCGCTCCTCCACCCACTCCCACACATATTCGGGTGCGTCAAAGAAATAGGTCTTTCCTTGGTGCATCATTTTGAAATTAGCTGGATACAATAGCATGTTTTGAAGTTGCATTGCTCCTAGTTGTTCTTTCACCTCATATTAACTTACGTTCCCTTGTCACTTTTAAGATCAAGTCTCATTTGGACAAGAGTACAAATCTTTCTCAGAATCCAGATTTTAAACCATGTGTAAAACAACTGCGTAGGATTTGGCTTCTCTAGCCCATCTGGAATTCCCACCAGCCACAGGTAATTCCTTTGTGATACACCCTCTGCATCTTCGACCTTGTGTTCAAGCTCCATAGTTGTAGCCCACAGTTTTTTTCTTTCTTTAGTGAGCGTTTGAAGTTCATTTTCCAATGTGCATATTCATGACTTCTCAATGCGATCCTCCACATTCTGGATATCTTGCAGAAATAGAGGCTTGTTTATGACCACCACCACCACCCACCCCCATTTTGTCCTCCAGCCTTTTTGGTTGCTTGGATGCCTGCAGGATCACTTGTGGGGACATTGCATCTGTCAATGTGCTCTGTGAAACCTCCGGGGTTGCAGTTGAGAGGGATAGCTTTGTCATACAAGGCCTGATTTGTTTATCAATCTTCCCCTGGTGCCCAGGGCCAGCCCCTTTGTGTTTGCCCATTTGGAAGATTTGTAAACAGAAGAGCATTTTTTCCAAAGACCGTACCCCATGTGCCAACCTCTAATGCCAAGGATTCACAAATGGCCAGCAGGTTGCACCAGCAACCAAAACCTAGCCATGGCCAACAAAAGCATTGCCTCTCAATACTCCAAGCTCCAGGCATCCCATCTGTAAGAAATTGGATTAATAGTTGCGCAGGATGTAAGGCCTGCACAAGTAATGGGTGTACCATTTCCCCCCATTGGGAACCAAACACTCCATTGTAGAACTTGACTCTCTCAGGGTAGTGAACCAGAGTGGTCCAAGGCTTATTCAGGAGAGGTGGTGAGTGCTAGTAATTATAATTTATTGGTATGCAATAATAACACTCAAAAAATTATTGTCCAGTCTGTACGTTTTCTTTGAAAAAGGAACAGTACATTTATCACACACACTACTAAATGCTACACATGATAATTTACATTTAATTTACACCAGGCAGATTTAAAATACCTTAGGTGACGTAATGGAAGCATCTTGAACCACTACAGGGTCAAGACCCCCTAAACCATAGTATCCCTCAACCTATTCCAGATAGAAAATCACAATATAAGAGGGGCATCACTTAAAATAAAGCAAGACTATTGGCTTTATCAAGGGGACTCCATGACAATATATAAGGCCAGCCTATTGGCTTGTTCAGTGGTCACCACATTAAAAAAACAATAGCCATGTTAAGAATCCCATCATAATATCACCATAATCAATAACCATGTTTAAATGTAATCATTATTACAAATACAGCATTTCAATGTTTAGCAAAAATCACTGTCCGCTATGTATGGTTAATAAAGCATTCAAAATGGACATAACATGTGTTTATGTCTTTTTTAGACACCTTTATGCCACATAACATGCAATCATAAAAACAGCCACTAGAGATCGCTACACTCCCAGGCTGTAAAACAAATTTTCGAGCCTTGGAAATGAATAAACAAATGAAGAAATGTTTCCCCAGGCCATGCATATTAACACCTGGGAGGCAGCCCACTGCAGCCCCAAGCACTTTTTTCATATATTTTGGTAGTGCCCCTGCCTATTTTGGGGCCACCACAAAGCAAGTAAAATAAGCAAACTCAGCCTCACAGTATATTTAAGGGAGCTTCCTCGAGGAGCAGTGAATATCTGATTAGCTGCCCGGGCACTTTTTTGTCCCAGCGTGGTTCGGGACTGCACGCCTTTTTCTTTTTTCATTCGTCTTTGTAAGGGGATGACCAGTCCCACCAGGATGCACTGGTCCTCAATTCATTGGGGCTGTGCAGGGAGTTCATCCGAACATGGCCTGCCCGGCTCCCCTCCTACCAGTGCTGTTCTCGCTGGTGAGGGAGCCAAAAGTCTTCTTCCTGCCTGCTCCGTGTGGTTAGGGTGCTGCATCTTGTGGTGGCTGTCCCACTACCTACAGACATGGGCAAAGGGAGTGGGGCATGGACCCCAGTCATAGGAGGGGGCACAAATACACCTCCTCTTCTGTCACTGAGGTCCTGGGATGGGGTCCCTGGCCCCATTCCTCCATTCCTGGGGGGTACGATGGCACTCACCCTACCATCTTTTTCAATGGGGGATGAGAGATAGGGTCCCAGGCCCTTCCTTGTGTCCACTGGCCCTGGGTCCCCAGGCTCTGCAAAGCTCTGTGGAGGGGGCACTACACATATCCCCTCCCAGAACATTAATAATTATTAAGACTTGCTTTGACCCCTGGACACTCGCCCATCCTGTAGTCATTTTATTAATTGGTAGCGGAGCTACACAAGCTCCATATTCATGGGGTGTTGAATGTCACAAAGATTTAAAAAAACATAGTGTGGACCCCATTGGGCCTATTTTGGGCTCTACTGGGCTCCTGGTGGTGAGCCCTAGAGAGGAAGAGCATTTTCAGCAGGTCTCCTGGCCTCAGACACAGCACACTTTGCAGGGAGCTGGTCCCACTGGCTCCCCATGCCAGCGTATCTCCTCGTCTTTGTCTCTGGTCCCTCTCTCCTCCTGCTGGGCACAGAAGTTCAGATATTCCCCTAACTGATCCTTAAGGGGTGTAAAGGAACCATCTTCACAGGTCCTGGAGATCCCCAGTGGCCTTCAGGTCCACAGTGGGCCGAGTCCTCAGTCCATTAAGGCATCAGGGGGCTTGTCCTTCCATCTTTCCATGGTGTTGCCACTGTTGTTGTCCAGGTTCAGAGTCATACTCCCTCTCGTGCAAGCATTTTTAAATGGGGGTAAAAGTTCTAGAAGCCAGGCACCTCTGGTCAATTCTAGTGTGCCACATCACCCCTCCAACCCTGTCTCAAACCTCCTGCACAACACGCTGGGACAAATCAAGATGGCGCCATCAAGAGGTCTCTCAGCACATCTCCTGTGGGAGCCTCAGTTCCACCCCCAGCTGACATCACTGCCTGGAATTTTCCCACCAAAACTTCAAAGAAAAGCCCCCTCCTGTGTAGGCTTCAGTTGTCTGGGCTTCATATTTTGTTCAGAGGGCCTTGGATGCCCCACTGTGTTACAGTGTGACAGCTAATTAACAGATGCAGATTTTCTTTCCCATACCTTCTTCCTCAGGAGCTGAGTGAAGTACTATTAATTACTACTTTTGTGTGGGAAGGCCTTTGTTCACTCTGCTGAAGATCAGAGCAATAAACTTGCCCCAGCAAGGTTACAAATCATCCCGGCCCCCTGATACACTGCTGTAAAAAAATTATTGCCCAGAGATTTTCATTTTTGATTTGTGTTTTTGTATGATTAGAGTTTAATTTAGCTTGGAAAGACATTGCTGATTTGGGCCAAATTTTTCTGGACAACATTTTTGAAAATAGTGGATGTGTTGCAGTGATGTACTTTTTCAGGAACCATGAGACCTGCATACTTCATTTTGGTGTCAATACATAGGTTTTTGGATCAAGTAATCTTAGAGAGACAGAAAGTAACTCCACAGTGCAACTCCTCCACCATTTTCCAACATGGCGCCTATAATAGAGGAAGAAGAGACATATATTGATATGAAACAAAATATAATAATGTTTTTTAATCCTTTTATGTAAACACCAAACAATGTTTATGATCTGAATATGAAAAAAGTAATGTTTTATCACTCCTGTTTTGGTTCATAGTTCACTTTATGTATTTGTTTCGGCAATCACTTGTGGTATGTTTGCAGGATGATGAACATTTGAGAAAAGCATTTCGACAGGGACATCTTTTTGTGGCACAGGTTTGGCAAGTACATGTGTGTGTCTAAGTTCTGTGGGTAGAGGCTTTAAAAATTTTGTAGGTTTTAGCATCTCATCAATATCTTTGTAACCAAATTAATACGGATCTTTGCCTACATATGCATGATTCAAAGAATATACACATCTTCTGATCAAGTAGAATACTCTTTTAATGTGTCCATGCACGCAATATGATGTCGGTGGAATGTCACTTAGTGAGACTGATCTCATAAACTCACTGTACCGAAGATCATCAAATGTGTGAGGATCAGAACTCATGTTCCACATACACACAAGGTATTTTTCTATGTCTTTAAAGTCACATTCTTCTTCTGTCCCAGCAAATCCTTTTAGAAACTTCACAGGTTCAGCAGTTAAAGCTCCAAGCTTTGTTCCAATTTTGTTCATAGTGTGTCACTTGTGAGAATATGTGCCTTGATAAGAACACTTGGCATCTCTGGGTCTGGGTACAGAATATGAAGCAGGATTAAGGGCCTGATTACAACCTTGGTGGATGGGATACCCCATCACAAAAGTGACAGATATCCTGTCCACCATATTACAAGTTTCATTATATCCTATGGAACTTATAAAACAGCGGGTGAGATATCCGTCACGTTTGTGACTGAGTATCCCATGTGACAAGGTTGTAATCAGGCCCTAAGTGCTTTTTCTCACCTGTTCCATAATGTAGCACAACTCTAACAATCCTTGACTTAAGAACATTGCAAAAAATCTAAGTTGCGCAATAGTAACATATGTGTCATTTGCCAGCGCAACCATGTTGAACAGCCCACTCAACATGTGGCACAACACGAAGGTCAGCTCCCTCCAATTTGCTGTTAAGTTCTTAAGCACTATGACCCGCACCTTTTGAATATATCTCTGCAGGCACCGACTCCTCATTGGCAATCATGCCACTTGCAATAATTGGACATTCAATGTTCACTGAATCATCAACAATGTTTTCCTGAGTTAAGATTTCCAAGTTTATCTTGTTCGATGTTGATGACCAGAATTTATCAAGTTGCACAGGAATATGTGTCAATTTTTTGATTCAGGCAAGGTCACTTGTTCCACTTGTAGAAATTTGTCTGGTTCTTTCACATTTGACAGAATCAAGTTAACTATCAAAGACAATTTGCAGCTCTTGCAAGGGGCACACTGACTTTGATATCTGTAGAACAGTCTGAACGACCTCTCTGAAGTTTTGAATGGATGAAATCTTGACCATTTGCAATTGTGACATACAGTTCACAACAACAGCAGTTTTCAATGAAGACACCTTTTCGAATTGAAATTCTTCAGGTATTTTTTTTTTTGGAGCTCCTGTACGATTTTGTGATTCACTGGTTTGGTTGCAGTATCTCCATCAAATAATGTGTTTGTTGAAAGAAGATCATGAAACAGAATGTCCTTGATAAATTCACCCCTTTCTCTTGCTACAGCCTTCTCTCTATGTGCTTGTGAAAGTTATTTTTTTGTAACCTGTTTTGTATTGGCTAGTTGGACAAAACTCTTACTATGGCAACTAAAGCACTGAAGTTTAGCTTCAGTGATTATGTCAAACATCTTATTCTCTTTCAAAACAAATCTCTCCTGCTTCAGTTCTGTGTATAGGTATGATCCTTATTCCACAACTTCTAGTAGACATGTCTTTATATCGTTATCCACATATTGTTTAGTCACGACCTTGAGTAGTTGCACAGGCTCAGTCATTTGAAAAGGGTTTCCTTGCTGCTGCTTGAAATGAAGAAGGCTGTCAACATGTTTATTAAAATGTTCTCCTCTCTTTCCTACATATTTGTGGTGAGAAACAGTTTCACAATGGATGGTCCATTACTTTTGAATTTGCCATCTTTCTGAAAACATTGCAAATAGAAAAAACTTCATGGTAAACTAGCTGCCATTAAGCAACATATTCACATTTACGTGTCTGACCAACAATTCCCTTGCCACTTTTCTGTGATCTCTGTATCGTCTGTTCCAGTTTCGTATCTAGAGCCACAGTATTAAACCTTCCCTCTCTGTCTTTCACCACAAAATGAGTTGGAATGAATTTTTTGTAGAGGTATGTTTTTTTTCTAGCTTCTTCGCTCATTCCAAATACCAGGACCCATATCTCAGGTAGTTTATGCAATCAAATTCGCTAAACACAGCAATTAGTGACTCAACAGTCTTCATGTGCAGCTCCCAATCGCCTCCCCGATCAGCATGTACCAACTTGGTTTTCAGGTTTTCTGATTTTGAACTGTGTGTATTGAACATTGCCTGGTTTTGCATTATATCTTTTGAATGAAGTGCACCCTATGTCTTGCTCACTTCTAAGATAAGATATGGAAAACCTAATTTGTCATTCTTGTTGCAGAAGGCATTTCTATAGCCTCAGATATGATGCGCATACCTTCAATGAATGAACATAATGAGTTCCGCTCAATACTGACTGGACAGCTTTGTTTCCAAAGATTTCAGCCTCAATAAGTGTATCGTCTATGCCACATCCACTGAGATAACTTCCTGCACACCGCAATGCAACTTCTATCATGTGGAAAACACCCATCACTGGATAAAGATCATCGAATTCTACTGGAATGCTCATAAAAATGTCAGCTACAATGTGAAAACACCGTCATCGCAGACAATTGGCAGGACAGGGTGGTCAAGCTGAGTATGCACAGTTTGGAAATATTTTAGAGCTGTGTACACTGTTGCATAGTTTGTGACTGGAGATGGTATTGCTGGTAAAAACCCAACCTTCTTCAGTGGGACGGTACTCTGGGAGATTAGATCATGAATTCCAGCCCACGGAGAAACTGGCTTTTCTCCATCCTTTAGTTCGCACCAAATAAGCAATATGATAAATTCAGTTAAATCAGCTTTGCAGACCGTAGCATCAGGTAGAAGAAGCTCCATGTCATCAGCCACTTTGAAACTTTCTGTAGACTGGGACGTGTTTGGCTTGTAGTGATTTTGCATATGTTGGCAAGGCAGTTGGGTTACAAGCTTGCAGCTTTGTTTGTTTATGCCTACAGCTGACAGCTTGTTTTCCAGCAGCCACTTCATTGGTAAAGTCTTGAAAAGGCACCATGGCAGTATCACGTGTGCTGGATGTTCCAGACAAAGAAGAGCTGTCTTCAAAATCAAAATTATCAAGACCAGCAATTGTAAATCCTTTCCTGGTAAAATGACTTGGAAGTGGTGTGCTGTTGGATTCACACGATTTTACTGCATGAGCTGCTAACAAGTTCCTGCTCAGTACTATGTCATTATAACTTGTTGATACAACAGTCCTATTTATGGAAATGATTAGCTCTCTACTTTTGCACTTGTCATAGATTTTTTTGCACAGTCATCATGTGTAGCAGAGTTTTCTTTATGACATGATGTAATTCTTAAAACATATTTTGGAAAAGACAGTACATTTGCACTGCATAAGCCTGTCGGTTCATGGGATTGTCTTCCACTTATTCACTTACATCTTCTAACCCATCATCAATGTTGTCAGCTTCTGTTCCAAACTCAAGAACTTTCGTTTGTTAGTTTTGCTTTGCTGATTTCAAACAATGATGTAAAAAATGTTAAGACAACATCAGCCATTCTTTTTGACTCCCATGATTTGCAGACCTCTGGGGCATCACAAAGGTTTGTCAGTAAGCCCAAAATCTAACTCCTCTTTCAAGACTATTTCTTAAAATTATTCCTGCTGACTTTACTGCATCTTGTGATCTTATTTTGGCAGCAAGAACTTCAGCAGTCAAATCAGCTGAGAACACCATAAGTGGCTCATTCTTTTTGTTAGATTGACAAAAATTAATTCTGTCATTGTAGATTCCCTCCCGAAAAATCTTAATTTAATTATCCTAGAGCAATACAGTTTCATCAATGCTGACCATTATTTCTCTGATCTCACTGATTGTGAACCAATAGCCAGCACCCAAAAGTGGCTTTAAAACTTCATTTGCTTTTCATAGAGTGCAAACTTAACTGAAGGCTGGTGGTTACGTTGCTGCTGGGAGCTCATTTTATATTCATATTTTCAATTGTATGCAGTTCGGGTGGGCATATAAATCTGCTGCAAATACATTTGCCTCGCTGTTTAGATCAGCTACTCGGCTGAAAACATCATCTTGGAAGAAACTAGATGCAGATAAAAATATGTTTGCCTTTTGAGACTTACATACTCTGTACTTTGTTCTTTTGTTAATCCCTTTGGCGCTTGTTTCGGCTAAACCACAGATAACTCATTGAAGATCCTCTGCTTTCTGATCAGTTGTAGGAGGTCGACGAGGTGTAGCCATTGATCTTCTAAGTGGGTGGCCATTGGCTTTGGTTGTCGTCGCTTTCTCAGAAGATTCAGATTCTTGTTGTGACTCACTAGTGTAGGAAAGCACCATCTTCCTTGGCATGTTACCCCCATTTTGTCCTGAATGTCAGTATGTTTTTGCCTGTCTCACTGGGATCCTGCTGGTCAGGACCCCAGTGCTCATAGTTTATGGCCTAATGTGTGTGTCTGTATAGTGCTTAATTGTGTCACTGAGGCTCTACTAATCAGAATCTCAGTGCTTATGCTCTCTCTGCTTTTAAATTTGTCACTATAGGATAGTCACTTCATTTACCAATGTCAATTGGCACATTGGACCACACTTATAGGTCCCTAGTATATGGTACCTAGGTTCCTAGGGCGTCGGGTTTCGGGAGATCCATATGGGCTGCAGCATTTCTTTTCCCACCCATAGGGAGCTCAGACAAACCCTTACACAGTCCTGCCATTGCAGCCTGCGTGAAATAACGCACATGTTATTTCACAGCCATTTTCACTCCACTTAAGTAACTTATAAGTCACCTATATGTCTAAGCTTCACTTGCTGAAGGTTAGGTGGAAATTTACTAAGTGTGAGGGCACCCTTCCACTAGCAAAGGTGCCCCCACATAGTTCAGGGTAATTTCCCAGGACTTTGTGAGTGCGGGACGCCATTACACGCGTGCACTACATATAAGCCAATACCTATATGTAGCTTCACAATGGTAACTCCGAATATGGCCATGTAACATGTCTAAGATCAAGGAATTGTCTCCCCATTCCAAATCTGGTATTGGGGAGCCAATTCCATGCATCCTGGGGGCTCCACTATGGACCACCAGTACTGCCAAACCTGCTCTCTGAGGCTTGCCCTGCAGCTACAGCTGCTGCAACCTCACAGACAGGGTTCTGCCCTCCTGGGGCTTGAGCAGCTCAATCCCAGGAAGGCAGAACAATGCATTTCCTTTAGGAGAGGGGTGCTACACCCTCTCCCTTTGGAAATAGGTGTTACAGGCATGGGAGGGTTATCCTCCCAGAGCCTCTGGAAATGCTTTGAAAGGCACAGATGGTGCCCTCCTTGCATAAACCAGTCTACACCAGTTCAGGGACCCCTTGTCCCCTGCTCTGGTGCAAAACTGGACAAAGGAAAGGGGCTCTCTGTGTACTGCATCTTCTTCACCCCTGAGGCCTATGTGCACTATTTGCAAAATTCCTTCGTGCACAGCCTGGCCCAGGTCCCCAGCACTCCATCCTGCGATGCTCAACTCACTGAGTTGTTCTCCGGCGACGTGGGACCTTCTTTTGTTGTGCTGCATCAACCGTGTTTTGCACCTCCTTTGAACCCAGATCTTGCGGCTTCTGGGGGTGGTGGCTGGCATCCTGAGGGCTCTCAAAAGTGCTGAGATCCCCCTCTTCCTCCTCACACAGAGTTGAGGCCCCCAGGTCCCTCCTGGGTCCATCCAGTGCCATTTTGACACAAAATGCACTTTTGTCGTAGCCAAGGCTTGTTGGTGAGTGCCATCCTGACATCACGTCTGCAACGATCTTCACGCCGTGGGACATCTTTTGCATCATGCAGGAACCAGCTGGCATCTTCCTAGGGTGCATTCCTGCAGTCTTCGACTAACCGGGGACTCTTCTTTTGCACCATATTCTGGGTTGGCAGGTGCTCCTGTCCTTCCTGGAACTTCTTTCAACTTCTGGACTTGGTCTCCTTCCTTTACAGGTCTTCAGGTCCAGGAATCCAACAGTTGTTCTTTGCAGACTTGGTTGGCTGCTGCAAAATCCCAATCACGAGGTGTAGTGTGTCCTAAGGAAACTTGCAGTACTTTACTCCTGCTTTTCTGGGCTCTGGGTGGGGTAATTTACTTACCCTTTACTGTATTCTTACTCTCCCAGTGATTCTGCACATACTACACTTGTCTAGGGGGCAATTTGTGATTCGCATTCCACTTTCTTAGTATATGGTTTGTGTTGCCACTAGACCTATTTTCTCCCATTGCATTCTATAGCATTTCCTATTGTTTGCATTGTTCTATGACTATCTACTTGTCTAATTTTGGTGTCTAGTGTATATATTGTGTATAATACTTACTTCCAGAAAGAGTATTATCTCTAAGATATTTTTTGTACTATGTCACCCAAATAAATACCTTTATTTTTGGTAACACTGAGTATTGTCTTTACTTGTGTATAAGTACTGTGTAACTGTAAGCGGTATTGCAGGAGCGTTGCATGTCTCCTAGTTCAGCCGAAGCTGCTCTGCTATAGCTACCTCTATCAGCCTAAGGGATAAATGGACCTGGTATAAGGTGTAAGTACCCAAGGTACCCACTACAAACCAGGCCGGCCTCCGAAATTGGTGGAGCAGCGGTGGGATAAGTATTTGCAATTGCTTTACCACTTTGTTACCTGTGCTTTTCACAATAAAAGCTTGCTCCAATGCTTAGAGCATACATAAGATACACATAGAAACAATTTTCTAACTTTCTAAAAAGTTTTTTAAAACTTTGCAGAAGTTTTTGAAAGTTCTGAAATTTGTTTTCTTCTTTTCTCTAAAAAGTTAGCTCTATTATTCTACTAACTTTTTACTCACTTCCTAATCTTTTTTCTTTCAATATGTCTTCTGTAGAAGTTACCCCTAGAGTTGTCAAGACTACCTATGAGAATCTAAACTTTAAACGTTTGAGGGGTCTCTGTAATGAAAGAAGTTTAGGGATTGGGAAGAAACCCAGTAAGGAGTTTCTCTTAAACTTCTCCTCCAAGATGACTAGGGACTCAGCACTGGTCCAGATCAGACAATGGAAGAGGTAGAGGATGACTCCAACCAGGAAGGCTCAAAGGAGCAAGATGACTATCCTGGAGAGGGTACTTCCACAGACCTATCTGTTAATAAGCAACCTAGTATAACTGGTAGTGGGAAGGGTTCACACACAAGTAGGGCTCCCTTTGCCCCTAGAGGCCAGGTCACTAGAGTGGCCCTGTTAGAGATAGGTCTGCCTCTGCACACTCTCATGTTACCTCTGTTTCAGAGGCTTCGCATAATTCTAACCCTGAGGACCAGGGAACTCAGAAAGCTGAGGTTAGAGGAGGCCAGACTAAAGCAAATGCAGCAGCAGTTGGCCTTAGACAGGGAATCACTGGCTGTGGAGAAAGAGAGGCAGGGTTTGGGGTTAGTTCCCCATGGTGGCAGCAGCAGTTTTAGAAATACAAATGTTAGGGAACCTTCATTTGATTCTAGAAATCTGCATAAAGTTGTCCCTCCTTACAAGGATGGTGATGACATCAACAAGTGGTTTGCTGCACTTGAGAGGGCCTGTAAAGTACGGAGGGTCCCTCGTGTACAGTGGGCTGTTATCCTTTGGTTATCCTTCTCTGGCAAGGGGAAAGACAGACTCCTTATTGTCAGAGAGGATGATGCAGATAATTACCAAATTCTTATGGTCTGGGCTTAACCACTGAACAGTTCAGACTTAAGTTCAGAGAGACCAGAAAGGAGTCATCACAGGACTGGACAGACTTTGTAGACTGTTCTGTGAAGGCCCTAGAAGGTTGGTTACATGGCAGTAAGGTGACTGATTATGAAAACCTATACCTTGATTCTGAGAGAGCATATTTGGAATAATTGTGTGTCAGACTTGTTGCATCAGTATCTTGTGGACTCAGATCTGACTACTCCCCAAGAATTGGGAAAGAAGGCTGACAAATGGGTCAGAACAAGGGTGAGCAGAAAAACTCATACAGGGGGTGACAAGGATGGCAGGAAGAAGGATGATAAGTTGCATGACAAGGGTGGGGACAAACATAAAAAAATCATCAGTCGTCATCAGGTCCACAAAAATCCTCTGGGGGTGGTGGGTCCAAATCCTCTTCTCACAAAGATAAGAAACCTTGGTGTTATTTGTGTAGGGTCAAAAGCCATTGGGCAACTGACAGTCATTGTCCAAAGAAAAATACCAAACCTCCCACCACCACAACCCCAACTGCAACCACTAGTGAACTTTGCGACTCCCTCGCCGCTTTTTTCCACAGCAAGATCGCCGACATCCACAGCAGTTTCAACACCCCCACTACGCCCACCACCATCGCCCCCTCGAACCAAAGCATCGCCAACCCCATCACTGCCTGGTCCAACGTCGACGACGACGCAACACGCAAAATCATGAACACCATCTACTCCGGATCACCGTATGACCCCTGCCCCCACCACATCTTCAACAAAGCCGACTCTATCATCGCGCCCCAACTCCGCAAGATCATCAACGCCTCCTTCGAATCAGGCACCTTCCTGGAAAACTGGAAGCACGCAGACATCAACGCCCTCCTCAAGAAACCCAAAGCCGATCCCAAGGACCTCAAGAACTTCCGCCCCATCTCCCTCCTCCCCTACCCAGCAAAAGTCGCAGAAAAGATCGTCAACCTCCAACTGACACGCCACATCGAAGACAACAAAGTCCTCGACCCCTCACAACCCGGATTTAGACGCAACCACAGCACCGAGACCGCCCTCATCGCCGCCACAGATGACATCAGACGCCAACTCGACCACGGCGAGACCTCCGCCCTCATCCTCCTAGACCTCTCAGCGGCCTTCGACACGGTCTGCCACCGCACCCTACTATCACGCCTCCAAAAAGCCAGCATCCAGGAAAAAGCCCTAGCCTGGACCTCATCCTTCCTCTCCAGCAGAACACAGACCGTCCGCCTCCCACCCTTCCGCTCAGAAGCCAACAACATCATCTGCGGCGTCCCCCAGGGCTCCTCCCTAAGCCCAAAGCTGTTCAAAATTTACATAGCCCCCCTCGCACAAGTGGCCCGCCGTCAGGACCTCAACATCATCATCTACGCCGATGACACCCAGCTCATCCTCTCCCTCACCAACGACCCCGCCACCGCCAAAGCCAACCTCCACGAAGGAATGAAAGCAGTCGCCAACTGGATGAGAAATAGCCACCTGAAACTCAACACCGACAAGACAGAAATCCCCATCCTTGGGACATCCCTCTCCGCCTGGGACGACTCGTGGTGGTCCACCACCCTTGGAACGGCTCCGACACCCACCGACCACGCTCGCAACTTGGGATTCATCCTCGACTCCGCACTCTCCATGGACAGACAAGTCAGCGCCATCACCTCCTCCTGCTACAACACCCTCTGCACCCTCCGCAGGATCTACAAGTGGATCTCGACTGACACCAGGAAGACAGTGACCCACGCCCTCGTCAGCAGCAGATTGGACTACGGCAACGCACTCTATGCAGGAATCCCAGCAAAACACCTCCAACGACTCCAACGCATCCAAAACACCTCAGCCCGACTCATCACCAACGCACCCCGACACAGCCACATCACCCCTCACCTCAGAGAGCTCCACTGGCTTCCTGTCGACAAAAGGGTCACCTTCAAGCTCCTTATCCATGCACACAAAGCACTCCACAACGCCGGCCCCACCTACCTCAACGACAGACTTAGGGGGTCATTCTGAGCTTGACGGGCGGCGGGAGCTGCCCGCCAAGCGGGAACCGCCAGAATACCGCTGCGCGGTCAAAAGACCGCCGCGGTTATTCTGAGTTTCCCGCTGGGCTAGCGGGCGACCGCCAGAAGGCCGCCCGCCAGCCCAGCGGGAAACCCCCTTCCATGAGGATGCCGGCTCCGAATGGAGCCGGCGGAGTGGAAGGGGTGCGACGGGTGCAGTTGCACCCGTCGCGATTTTCAGTGTCTGCTTGGCAGACACTGAAAATCTTGGCGGGGCCCTGTTAGGGGGCCCCTGCAGTGCCCATGCCAGTGGCATGGGCACTGCAGGGGCCCCGCGACACCCGTTACCGCCAGCCAGGTTCTGGCGGTCAAGACCGCCAGAGCCAGGCTGGCGGTAAGGGGGTCGGAATTCCCATGGCGCCGCTGCCTGCAGCGCCGCTATGGAGGATTCCCCAGGGCAGCGGGAAACCGGCGGGACACCGCCGGTTTTCCGTTTCTGACCGCGGCTGTACCGCCGCGGTCAGAATGCCCATGGGAGCACCGCCAGCCTGTTGGCGGTGCTCCCGCGGTCGTTGGCCCTGGTGGTCCATGACCGCCAGGGTCAGAATGACCCCCTTAATTTCTACACACCGACCCGCCAACTGCGATCCGCGAGCCTCGCCCTCGCCACCGTCCCCCGCATCCAACGAACCACCTCCGGCGGCAGATCCTTCTCCTACCTCGCCGCCAAGACCTGGAAAGCGCTCCCTACCTACCTCCGACAGACTCAGGACCTACTCGCCTTCAGAAGACTCCTCAAGACCTGGCTCTTCGAGCAGTAGCAGGCTCCCTCCCGCCCCCCCCCCAGCACCTTGGAACCCTAACGGGTAAGTAGCGCGCTTTATAAATGTCTGTGATTGATTGATTGATAGTGCCCATAGTAATAGCAGTGGTGGTGGGAAAACACTACTAATAGCCAGTCAAAGGGTGTAGCTGGGTTCACCATTGGTAATGTAGTTGGGGTTGGTCTAGTTAGGGAGGTCACTGAGGCAGTTTTAGTCTCTGATGGTGGAATTGACCTAACCACTTTAGTTCCTTGTCCCCTTAACATGGATAAGTACAAGCAGCTACCCCTCATTAATGGTGTTCAGGTTGAGGCCTACAAGGACACAGGTGCCAGTGTCACCATGGTGATGGAAAAACTGGTTGCCCCTGAGCAACACCTACTTGGTCACAAGTACCAAGTGACAGACGCCCATAGCAACACTGTAAGCCACCCCATGACTGTTGTGAATCTCAACTGGGAGGGTTACTGGTCCAAAGAAGGTTGTGGTAGCCACTGATTTACCTGTAGAATGTCTGCTAGGCAATCATTTGAAGACTTCAGCTTGGGCTGAAGTGGAGTTGGAGCCCATGCAGCAATGTTGGGCTTACCTGGGCATATCTTTGCTCTTACCAGGGCTCAGGCCAAGAAGCAAAGAGGACAGGGAAACTTGGATCCTGGAACAATGGACCAACTACTCCCAAAAACTAGGGGTAAGAAGGGCAAACCCTTGTCCACTATCCTTCCCTCCACAGATGATTCCCCTTTTGAGGAAGAGGAATTCTCTCCCTGTGCAGAACCTAAACCAGAGGTGCTGGAAGATGATACAGCTGAGCTTTTGGGTGCAGGGGGCCTGCCAGGGAAGAGCTGAGTGTGGCACAGCAAACCTGTCCCACATTGGAGGGCCTCAGACAGCAAGCTGTCAAGCAGCAAAATGGTGATGTCACTGGCACACACAGAGTTTACTGGGAGAATAATCTCCTTTATACTAAAGCTAGGGACCCTAAACCTGGTGCGACCAGGAGACTGGTTATCCCCCTTCAGTACAGGGAATTCCTCCTAACTCTTGCTCATGACATTCCCCTGGCTGGGCATTTAGGCCAGAGTAAAACATGGGACAGACTTGTTCCACATTTTCACTGGCCCCATATGTCAGAAGACACAAAGGAGTTTTATCGCCCCTGTGTCACCTGCCAAGCCAGTGGAAAGACTGGTGGCACCCCAGAGGCCCCCTTAATGCCAATACTAGTGGTTGGGGTACCCTTTGAAAGGGTAGGGGTTGATATTGTTGGCCCCCTTGACCCTCCAACATCTTCTGGCAATAGGTTTATCCTTGTGGTGGTGGACCATGCCACAAGGTACCCAGGAGCTATCCCCTTCAGGGCCACTACAACTCCTGCAGTGGCAAAAGCCCTCCTAGGAATCTTTTCCAGGGTGGGATTCCCTAAGAAAGTGGTGTCAGACAGAGGTAGTAACTTCATGTCTGCATACCTGAAAGCAATGTGGAAGGAGTGTTGTGTTACCTACAAGTTCTCCAGCCCTTATCATCCACAAACTAATGGATTGGTTGAGAGGTTTAATAAAACTCTCAAAGGTATGATTATGGGACTCTCTGAAAAACTCAGAAGGAGATGGGATGTCCTATTACCATACCTCCTTTTCGACTACTGGGAGGTACCCCCAAAAAGGAGTGGGCTACAGCCCCTTTGAACTCCTATTTGGTCACCCTGTTAGGGGTCCCCTTGCTCTTGTTAAGGAGAGTTGGTAACAACTTTTAAAAAGTCCAAAACAAGACATTGTGGACTATGTACTTGGCCTAAAAAGTAGAATGCTTGAGTACATGAAAAAGGCCAGCAAAAACCTTCAAGGCAGCCAATAGCTCCAAAAGTAATGGTTTGACCAGAAGGCTGTCCTGACAGAGTACCACCCAGGACAGAAGGTATAGGTATTGGAGCCTGTGGCCCCAACAGCACTCCATGACAAATGGAGTGAACCCCATCTAAGTGTAGTGAAGAAAGGTGATCACCTACCTGGTAGACCTGGGCAGTGCCAAAAGTCCCCTTACAGTGCTTCATGTCAATCGCATAAAGCCCTACTATGACAGGGCTGACTTAACCCTGCTCATGGGTACAGATGGGGGACAGGAAGAAGAGAGTGACCCACTCCCTGATCTCTTCTCCACCACTGAAACTGATGGTTTAGTGGAGGGAGTGGTTCTGGCAGACTGCCTTACTGCTGAGCAGAAGGAATACTGCAAAAATCTCCTTGATCAGTTTTCTGAACTCTTCTCACTCACACATGGTACAACTACTTGGTGTGAACATACAATTTACACTGGAGACAGTTTACCTGTCACAAGTAAAATTTACAGGCAACCTGACCATGTCAGAGATTGCATAAAAGCTGAAGTTCAGAAAATGTTAGACCTTGGAGTTATTGAGCCTTCTGACAGCCCCTGGGCTAGCCCAGTGGTGCTTGTCCCCAAACCACATAGCAAAGAAGAAAAGAGAGAAATGTGGTTTTGTGTGGACTGTAGGGGTCTCAATACAGTGACCAAAACAGATGCTCACCCTACACCCAGGGCAGATGAGCTAATAGATACACTGGCATTTTCCAAGTATCTAAGTACTTTTGAATTGACTCCAGGGTATTGGCAGATCAAAATGTGAGAAAATGCTAAAGCAAAAGCTGCATTTTCTACCATAGGAGGGCAATATCACTTCACAGTGATGCCCTTTGGTGTGAAAAATACACCTGCCACTTTTCAGAGACTGGTGAATACAGTTCTCCATGGCTTGGAAGCTTTTAGTGCAGCATATTTGGACGATATTGCTGTCTTTAGCTCCACCTGGGAGGACCACCTGGTCCATCTCTGGAAGGTTTTGGAGGCCCTGCAAAAGCCAGGCCTAACTATCAAGGCTTCAAAGTGTCAGATATGGAAGGGGAAAGTGGTTTATCTGGGCCACCTGGTAGGTGTGGATCAGATTGCACCACTTCAGGGAAAGATTCAGACCATTATCGACTGGGCTCCCCCTACCACTCAGACCCAGGTCAGAGCCTTCTTAGGTCTCACTGGGTATTACAGGAGGTTCATTAAGAACTATGGCTCCATCGCAGCACCTCCTAATGACCTCACCAGTAAGAAAATGCCTAAAATGGTATTGAGGACAGCTATCTGTCAAAAAACGTTTGAGGAGCTTAAGCAGGAAATGTGCTCTACACCTGTCTTAAAGAGCCCAAACTACTCCCAAAAATTAATTGTCCAAACAGATGCTTCTGAATTAGGGGTACGGGCTGTACTGTCACACCTTAACTCAGAGGGCCAGGATCAACCTGTTGCTTTCATTAGCTGGAGGTTGACCCCTAGAGAAAAGCGTTGGTCTGCCGTAGAGAGGGAGGCCTTTGCTGTGGTCTGGGCACTGAAAAAGCTGAGACCCAACTTGTTTGGGACTCACTTTATTGTTCAGACAGACTACAAACCTCTTTTATGGCTTAAACAAATGAAAGGTGAAAACCCTAAATTGTTGAGGTGGTCCATTTCCCTACAGGGGATGGACTATAGAGTGGAACATAGGCCTGGGAGTACCCACTCCAATGCAGATGGACTCCCAGATATTTCTACTTAGACAGTGAAGACTCATCTGGGCAAGGTTAGCCTTATTGTCCCTTGTTTGGCGGGGGTTGTGTAGGAAAGCACCATCTTCCTTGGCATGTTACCCCCATTTTTTCCTGTAGGTCAGTATGCTTTTGCCTGTGTCACTGGGATCCTGCTGGTCAGGACCCTGGTGCTTATAGTTTATGGCCTAATGCGTGTGTCTGTTTAGTGCTTAACTGTGCCACTGAGGCTCTACTAATCAGAACCTCAGTGCTTATGCTCTCTCTGCTTTTAAAATTGTTATTATAGGCTAGTGACTTCATTTGCCAATTTCAACTGGCACACTGGACCCCCCTTAGAAGTCCCTAGGAAATGGTACCTAGGTACCCAGGGCATTGGGTTTCCAGGAGATCCATATGGGCTGCAGCATTTCTTTTTCCACCCATAGGGAGCTCAGACAAACCCTTACACAAGCCTGCCATTGCAGCCTGCGTGAAATACACACGTTATTTCACAGCCATTTTTGCTGCACTTAAGTAACTTATAAGTCACCTATATGTCTAACCTTCACTTGCTGAAGGTTTGGTGCAAAGATACTAAGTATGAGGGCACCCTTGCACTAGCAAAGATACCCCCACATAGTTCAGGGTCATTTCCCCAGACTTTGTGAGTCTGGGGACGCCATCACACACGTGCACTACATATAGACCAATACCTATATGTAGCTTCACCATGCTAACTCTGAATATGGCCATGTAACATGTCTAAGATCATGGAATTGTCCCCCATTCTAAATCTGGTATTGGGGAGCCAATTCCATGCATTCTGGGGGCTCCACTGTGGACCCCAAGTGCTGCCAAATCAGCTCTCTGAGGCTTTCACTGCAGCTACAGCTGCTGTCACCTCACAGACAGGGTTCTGCCCTCCTGAGGTCTGGGTAGCCCAGTCCCAGGAAGGTAGAACAAAGCATTTCCTCTGAGAGCTGGGTGTTACACCCTCTCCCTTTGGAAATGGGTGTTACAGACTGGGGAGGGGTAGCCTCCCCCAGCCTCTGGGAATGCTTTGAAGGGCACAGATAGTGCCCTCCTTGCATAAACCAGTCTACACCAGTTCAGGGACCCCTTGTCTCCTGCTCTGGCGTGGAACTGGACAAAGGAAAGGGGAGTGACCACTCCCCTGTCCATCACCACCCCAGGGGTGGTGCCCAGAGCTCCTCCAGTGTGTCCCAGACTTCAGCCATCTTGCTTTGCAAGGTGTGGGGGCACTCTGGAGGGCTCGGAGTGGCCAGTGCCAGCAGGTGACGTCAGAGACCCCTCCTGATAGGTCCATACCTGATAAGGTAGCCAATCCCCCTCTCAGGGCTATTTAGGGTCTCTCCTGTCGGTTCTCTTCAGATTCTGCTTGCAAGTTTCTTTCAGGAATCATCTGCAACTACTTCAGCATCCTCTGACCTCAGATCAACCGCAGCCTGCTCCAAGAAATGCTGTAACTACAACAAAGTATCTATGAGAGATACTTTTCTTCAGCAACCTCAGCTCCAAGTCAGCAACTGCAACAGCTTCCGTGGTGTGCACGCTCTGGGGACTCCCTGTCTTCATCCTGCACTAGAAGGGCCAAAGAAATCTCCCGTGGAGCGACAGAGTCACTCCCCTGCTCCAGCAGGAACCTTCCAAGACGATGACTGGTACCCTTGGACTCCTCTCACAGCGACAAGTGTGCTCCTAAGGACACAGAGGGTGGACATCATCAACATAGACTGTCCTGAGGTCCTGCTGACTCAATTTGGAGGAGGTAAGACATTGCCTTCCCTGAGCGCAACGGTAACCCTGTGTACTGTGTCTTTTTCACCTCCTGAGGCCTCTGTGCACTAGTTGAAAAAAGTCCTTTATGCACAGCCTGGCCCAGGTCCCCAGCACTCCATCCTGCGATGCTCACCTCGCTGAGTTGTTCTCCGGCGGTGTGGGACCTTCTTTTTTTGTGCTGCATCAACCGCATTTTGCACCTCATTTGTACCCAGATCCTGCAGCTTCTGGGGGTGCTGGCTGCCATCCTGAGGGCTCTCTAAAGTGCTGAGATCCCCCTCTTCCTCCTCACACAGAGTTGAGGCCCCAGGACCCTCCTGGGTCCATCCAGCGCCATTTTGACACAAAACACATTTTTGTCGTAGCCAAGGCTTGTTGGCGACTTCCATCCCGAAATCATGTCTTCAACAATCTTCACGCCGTGGGACATCTTTTGCATCACACAGGAACCCGCTGGAATCTTCCTAGGGTGCATTTCTGCAGTCTTCGACTAACTTGGGACTGTTCTTTTGCACCCACTTCTCGGTTGGCATAGGCTCCTGTCCTTCCTGGAACTTCTTTCGACTTCTGGACTTGGTCTCCTTCCTTTGCAGGTCTTCAGGTCCAGGAATTCAGCAGTTGTTCTTTGCAGACTTGGTTGGCTGCTGAAAAATCCCAATCACGAGGTGTAGTGTGTCCTAAGGAAACCTGCAGTCCTTTACTCCTGCTTTTCTGGGCTCTGGGGTGGGGTAATTTACTTACCTTTACTGTATTCTTACTCTCCCAGCGATTCTGCACACACTACACTTGTCTAGGGGGGAATTTGTGATTCGCATTCCACTTTCTTAGTATATGGTTTGTGTTGCCCCTAGACCTATTTTCTCCCATTGCATTCTATAGCATTTCCTATTGTTTGCATTGTTCTATGACTATCTACTTGTCTAATTTTGGTGTGTAGTGCATATATTGTGCATAATACTTACCTCCAGAAGGAGTATTGTCTCTAAGATATTTTTGGTACTGTGTCACCCAAATAAATACCTTTATTTTGGGTAACACTGAGTATTGTCTTTACTTGTGTATAAGTACTGTGTAACTATAAGTGGTATTGCAGGAGCTTTGCATGTCTCCTAGTTCAGCCTAAGCTGCTCTGCTATAGCTACCTCTATCAGCCTAAGCTGCTAGAGCACTACTACATTTCACTAATAAGGGATAACCGGATCTGGTATAAGGTGTAAGTACCCATGGTACCCACTACAAACCAGGCCATCCTCCTGCAACTAGTTTCTGCAAATTTTTGATGATTTTTTTCCAGGCTTTTTTCCATTTGAAATGACTTGTAGCACTTGTTGTTACAATGATAAAATATTTGATCCTCTTCACCCATCAGTTTCACTCATTTGTGAACTTCGTCTTGGCGTAGGTTTGCAGAATCTCAAACTCTCATCATTCCAGTCACAGTATTAGTTAACTTTTCTTTCGGATTAGTTTGGCCTATGACACATTTTTCTATGCTGAAGGAGTCCTATGATTTTTTAGTTAGCAACACTCTGTCAGGAAGTAAAGATCCTTTGCTACCACCTGCTTCACTCATGTTTATGAACTGGAATCAACAGAAAACCTGAAACAAAAACAATATTAAAATATATTACCAATATCATGGCTAAAGCACATCATTATAGAGCTGCCATTTTGAAAAATGGCAGAATGATTGCTCTGAGGAATTATTTTCTGTCTCTATAAGACTACTTGACTCCCAAAACCTATCTTTTGACACCATAATGAAGTATATAGGTCTCATTGTTTGTGAAATATTAAATCATCACTGCAACACATCTGCCATTTTAAAAAATGCCATCCAGAAAAAAATCGACCATGATTAGCAATGTTTACCCAAGCTAAATTACTTCTCTAATGATACAAAAACACAAATCAAAAATGAAAATCACTGGATAACAATTTTATTATGGAGGTATATCAAAGGGACAGAACTAAAAAGGTCTGGACTCTCACCAGAGATGAGTCAGTGAAATATGAAAATTCTGGACGACCCCTAAGCTGTACATGTAGGTTGCTCAGGACTTGCATATTCAAACGTGGCTTACATGTTTCCCTCCAGTTTGATGCCTTGCTGGGCTTTGTAGGCCAACAGAAGCTAAATTTCCCTTCATGTGTGTAACACAGTGAAACTGCAGCTAAAACAGTAAACCATACTTACTACCTAAATATGACAAGGTCTATCCAAGGTCAACATCTAACCTTGCAGGGTCCCCTCTGCCCCAGGATGCCTTTGCTCAGTTACTGGGCTGCACACAAAAGCAATGTCATGTGCATCCCGCAGATGTGTGCACACATTAGCGCAAGCATGTTCTTGTATAACAAGTCAAGAGCCCCTTACCCAAGCTGCATGGCACCGGTCTAATCTTAAAAGGCTGACACCAATAGTAAACCTACACAATCCATTTACCATGTGATTACTGTGCGTGAGACTCACCCACAGTAAAAAGACCAAAACTAGGGTTAGACATGTCAGTCTCCGGGTGGTCTTTCCTCCAAACATTTTGTCTTACTCCTCCTTTTCTGCTGGTCTCATTTTTGTTGGCCTTAGGACTCTGGGCACTTTACCACTGCTAACCAGTGCTAATGTTTGTGTGCACTTGCCTTTAAACATGGTGAAATTGGACAGGTTACCACCGGAGTTCTATCAGACTTATGCAGCTGCTCTCAAAGCAGGGCTCCTGGAAGTGTTTCTTGAGGCTTGCGACAAGGGAATACTACCCCTGTCCATGAGGAGGAGAGAGATATGCTTAATACCTAAGCCTGGTGGGATATGACAGCCCATGCTGCCAACTTACTATGTTAAATACTGATGTGAAGATCCTCTGTAAGATGATAGCCCTCCATCTGGGCCCAGTTGTGAGTGATCTGGTCCATGAAGACCAATGCATGTTTATCCCAGGCAGCAACACAAGTATGAACCTGAGACAGCTTACATATATACTGCATGAGGTAGAAGGAAAGAGTGAGGAGATGGTTCTGGTCACTGTTGATACAGAAAAGGCATTCGACACGGTAGACTGTGGCTACCTCTTAGCAGTGCAAAAAGGTTTTGACACTGGTCCAGAATTTCATAATTAGATTCAAGTGGTGTACACAAGCCTAAAGGCACGGATTAGGTTGGGCCCACTCTGATCTGAGGGCTGAGAGTTAGAAAGGGATCACATGCCCATGTTGCCCATTGTCCCCCTTGCTGTTTGCTTGAGCTCTGGAGCCCCTGGCAATCACAATTTGCTGAGACATGGCTCAGTGGGGCATACCTGTGGGGGAGGCAACACGCCTGGTGTCACTATATGCGGATGATGCGCTGTTTTATCTTAGGGGCCTGTGGGAATCCCTTGGTGGGTTGCTGCATATCCTTGCGTATCTTTCATGACTTTGGAGAAGTCTCCAGTCTGCATTTAAATTGAAGGAATATGATGTTGTTACCTCTTGTGGCATTGGCTGGCCCCCCTGTGGAACTTCTCCCTGATCTGGGCCATCACTGGAAGTTAGATAGATTCCGTTACCTAGGGATTATGGTTGCTCACAAGAGAAAGGCCCAGATGCAATACAACACAAGTCTTGGGCTCTCTGAAGTTGTCTGTTGCTTTGTGGAACCCCCTGCCTCTCTCACTTATGAGCAGGATTGCCATTTTAAAGACGGTGCTACTACCACACTGTCTCTACACTATTCAACACTCCTTTTGCCCTTTCTCTGCCTGGGTGTTTAAAAAGATGGATGCCCTACTCACATCCTTGGTATGGGCGGGCACCTTAGAGTAGCTAGGACTACACTGATGAGGAGCTATAAGGATGGCGAGTTGGAGGCATCGCGATTGGAATTCTATTACTTTGCTGCAGTGTTGCAGCATGCAGCACAATCACTTGCGGAGGGAGACAATTGGAAGAAATGCTTACTGGCAGGGTATATGGGCAACAAGGAACTATTGATGCTAATAATGGAGGGCGCTGGGAACTCATCAGTTTGACATTATGTGCTCCGGCAAATTACCAGAATGTGGCAACGGATGGTGCATGTGGTGCTCAGCAGGGCCCCCTTTCCAGTCTAGATACTTGCCCCACTTTGCCGCATGAAGGCCAACATGACACTTGGGGTGACTTGTATTCAAAAAGATCTTTATTTCATTTGAGGATGCTCAGCTGGAGTTTTGTGTGAGACCTGGCCATTTCTTGCAGTATGCAGGGCTGGCTGAATTTGTCAGTGAGGCTTGGAGGACTTTCTCGGCAGCCCTTCTTGTATCTGGCACGCTGGGGGTGATGTTGACTTTTGGGACATGGGAGACATTTAGGGGGTCATTCCGACCCCGGCGGTCAAGGACCGCCGGTGCCGGGGTCTGCGGGAGCACCGCCAACAGGCTGGCGGTGCTCCGCAGGGCATTCTGACCAGAACAGGAAAACCGGCGGTCTCCCGCCGGTTTTCCGCTGCCCTCAGGAATCCTCCATGGCGGCGCAGCTTGCTGCGCCGCCATGGGGATTCCGACACCCCATACCGCCATCCTGTTCCTGGCGGTTCGCCCGCCAGGAACAGGATGGCAGTATGGGGTGTCGTGGGGCCCCTGGGGGCCCCTGCAGTGCCCATGCCAATGGCATGGGCACTGCAGGGGCCCCCGTAAGAGGGCCCCACAAAGAATTTCAGTGTCTGCTTAGCAGACACTGAAATTCGCGACGGGTGCAACTGCACCCGTCGCACCTTCCCACTCCGCTGGCTCCATTCGGAGCCGGCTTCCTCGTGGGAAGGGGTTTCCCGCTGGGCTGGCGGGCGGCCTTCTGGCGGTCGCCCGCCAGCCCAGCGGGAAACACATAATCACCACGGCGGTCTTCGGACCGCGGAGCGGTGTTCTGTTGGGGGAACTCTGGCGGGCGGCCTCCGCCGCCCGCCAGAGTTAGAATGACCCCCTTAGTGTCTGTATTATATAAATCCATGGGCACAGATGTGGTTCATGGGCCACTGCAGGTGGGGAAAGTCTGGGATGCTGACTTGGGAGACCCACTGACAGACGCAGACTGGTCCAGAGTGTGTGCATTGACATGTAAGGCCTCTAGCAATGCACTGCTGAAGCTGGTCTACTTCAATTTCCTCTATCGCACATATATGACCCCTTTAAACTGACCGCTTATATCCTGACCAAGTCCCTTCAGGCCCACATTGTAACATTCATGAGCCGGATTTTCTGCACTTGGCCTGGTGCAAAATGTTTGGGTCTAGGTAGTGGATAGAATTACACACATCACAGCACTGAAAAGCCTCACGCCTCAGTTTTGCTTGCTGGGTAATATGGCAAGACCCAAGGGAGAAAGATGTCCTACAAATACCTGCAACTGGCTTTAGTACTGACTAGAAGGAGCTTGGCTATTATGTGGATGGGGCAGAGGGCGCCCGTGCTGACACACTGGCAAAGGGATATTAACGAGTGGTCTCTGCTAGAAGGCATTCAGACGAAGAGTAGTAGAATGGATGAGAAGCTTCAAGAGCATATAGAGGAGTGGGTGGGGTTGTGTGATCTTTTACTGGCCCTGTAAGTGTACCAAGCGACGAAGATGGAGAGATGGTTAACACTGTATCTGTTTGTAACTGAATTAATACACAACTTGATTCACTCATTAACTTTACCTTCAAATTATTCCAGTGTCATGTGCTGTTTTGAAACAACTGCCTATGATTCTTCAACGTATTGTGCTATACCTTCTGTGATGTGACAGGACTTGGTCAATAGGACACCATGTAGATATCGGTTTCCTGACTAACTTGTGCACCTAAGTTTATATGTTTAAATTAAAAAAGAGTTTAAAAAAACATGGTGAAGGAGGCCTACACACAACTGGCACATTTAATATACTTTTAAGTCCCTAGTAATGCAGTACTATATGTGTCCAGGGCCTGTAACTTAAATGCCACTACTAGGCCTACAGCCCTTGAGTAGCCTTTTAAACATGTCTCAGGCCTGCTACTGCAGCTGGTGTGTGATGTTTTAAACTACCATTTCAACCTAGCAAAATAAACCTTTTGTCAGGCCTAACTCTCGCTTTTTCATATATGTCACCCCTATGACTGGCACTGTACAGCTATAGTGCAAAATGTAGACATGTGCTTTCAAGTTGTACATGGCTTGGTAGTTTTTGCACTCCTGCAAGACCTGCCTCTCCCATAGGATAACACTGGGTTAACTATTATATTTATTTAGTGATAACGTTCAATCAGGAGCAGGTAGGAAGTTTGATTTTTGTGTCTAAAGAATTGTAATTTAAAACCCTCTTTAATGGTAAAGTCAGATTTTATGTCACAATTCTGGAAAGGGCACTTTTAGAAAGTTGGCATTTTCTTGTCCCATTCATTTAGGCTCTCATTACAACCCTGGCGGTAAATCCGGCTTACCACTGTGCTGAAGGCCGCCAACATACCGTGGCCGCGGCGGAAATCCGCTTCAGGTATTATGACCCACAGCTCGTAGTCCGCCACAATACAGACACCCACACAAGTATGCCACACCAGAGGTCACTGATAAACTGGCGATACCAAAACCCACACCGTCACACCAACAGGAATACGCCCACACTATCACGACCCATGAATCAACGCGGCAGTCTTTCAACTGCGGTAATCTATTGGCGGTACACACCGCCGCGATCAAAATACACAACCACATTGGACAAATCAAAATACACACACCTGATACACATACACACACCACACCCACACCACTATAAAACACACACCCACATTACCCACAACCCCTTACAATGACATTTGTTGTGAAGAAGCAGAGAGAGAGAATAGCAAACATAGCAGCATCTACAAGCACACAACACCATCACTCATACAATATCCACGCACCTCAAACAACACAACTTTTCAGACAGCACAACAAACATCACCTCACACATCACCCACACCACATCATGGCACCACAAAGAAACCCCAGGTTTTCTGAGGAGGAGCTCAGGGTCATGGTGGTGGAAATCATCCGGGTCGAGCCACAGCTTTTTGGATCACAGGTACAGCACACCTCCATTGCTAGGAAGATGGAGCTATGGTGGAGAATCGTCGACAGGGTCAACGCAGTGGAACAGCATCCAAGAACACGGGATGACATCAGGAAGAGGTGGAATGACCTACTGGGGAAGGTACGTTCAGTGGTTTCAAGACACCAGATTGCTGTACAGGGAACTGGTGGTGGACCCCCTCCTCCTCCCCCACAACTAACAACATGGGAGTAGCAAGTCTTGGAATACTGCATCCTGAGGGCCTCGCAGGAGTAGCAGGAGGACTGGACTCTGGTAAGTCAAATCTTAACTAATATATCCCCCACCCTATCTGCATGCCATCACATACCCCCACCCTCCCCCACACCCCCATCACTCCAACACCTCACATATGCCCCACTATCACAACCCACCCATCCCAATACCAAGCCCTGCATGCAACACCAATGAATGGACACCCATTACCAAAGGATGTCCAGTACATATACCCACACAGACCCCAAAACACCAATCACACAATGGCAAACACAACAATGCAAGCACAGGAGTAGAAGGTAACTCACCCAATGCACAATATGGCACACACAGATACAATAACTATGCATTTACACCTCAACAGGACCCATACCCAACGTCACCAGACAGGAGATGCCAGACATATCCAGTCCCCACACAGAAGAGGCCCACAGTGACGACAGCAGCTCTGCACGCCTGGATCTGGATGGCCAGCCCGGCCCATCAGGGACCTCTGCCACAGTCACAAACCACCACAGAGCCTGCCCCCTCAGGAGACACCACCACAACACCCACCCAGCGGGCCCATCCCTCTATCTCCAGGACACGTCAATCAGCAGTGTTTCCACCACTACAGGGACCCCAGGCAAACCCACCAACCCAAGACAATCAGGGATCTAGGGGCAGTGGCAGTGGGCACACAATTCAGGGGGCAGAGGCACAGGATAACAGGGAAACTGGGAGGACTGCTGTGCAATGGGGGAGTACAGGCCCAGGGAACCCACTCTCCATGAGGCACTCTCCAACATCATGGGAGCATACCATCAATCCCAGGAGACCATGGGCACGGTACTGGCCAATTTTCAGGAGACCCAGCGGCTACAGGAGGAACACTACCTGGGGATCAGGGAGGACTTGAAGTCCATCAACACGACCCTGGTCACCATTGCAGAGGTGCTTGCAGACCTGGCCAACACCATGAGGGACACAGTGGCACACAAACGGGCCCCTGACACTAGCCTGAACGATGAACAGCCCTCCACCTCCGCCGGTGCTCGTGGACAGGAGGCCCTGCCACAGGACCAACAGGCCACCAGCACCCCACCCCCTGCAGAAGGAGAACCACCCCACAAACGGTCCCTGAGATCCAGGAACAAGAGAGAGAACATTGCCAAGACCCCCGCCAGACTCTCCTGATTGTCATCCTTTGTTCCACTTTGTTACCCGGACAACCTTGACCTGCCATCACTCCACTTCCTATGCCCCTTGAACAATGCACCTGTGAGACCAAGAGACTCAGCTCTACCATGGACATTCCTCCTCCATCACCCCAGCCCATTGCACAGCCCCCTCCACTTATTAGCACAGAAATAAACACCCTTGAATCACAAATCAATCTGGAGTCAGTCTGTACTTTCACAAATGTGTAATTGCAACCTCTCAGAAATATAGCAATGTCAATGTTCATGTCCACATACCAATGTTACACAGTTGTTGGGCAGCAGTAAACATAGCAGAGGGCACAAAGTGGGACCCAGATCTGTGAATTGGAAAGCCAAAGTGACATGTCAGGGTCCATACGCAGAGGTAAAAAGGCAGATGTATGCTATGTCCTACAGTAGTATGAGATGTGAGAAGCAGTGCCATCCTCTTACCTGTGTCTCACTGGAAGTATTGCATGATAATGTTGTTTCGGTTGTCTATATCTTCTTCTTCTGCCTCCTCTTCTTCACTGTTCACAGTCTCCATCACAGCTGCCACAAGACCTGCATCAGGCCCATCCTCCTGCAGAAAAGGCACCTAGTGTCGCAAAGCCAGGTTGTGCAGCATACAGCATGCCACGATGATCTGGCACACCTTCTTCGGTGAGTAATATAGGGATCCACCTGTCAGATGGAGGCACTGGAATTTGGCCTTCAGGATGCCGAAGGTGCGCTCTATTATCCTCCTAGTTCGCCCAAGTGCCTCATTGTAGCATTCCTCTGCCCTTGTCCTGGGATTCCTCACTGGGGTCAGTGGCCATGATAGGTTGGGGTAACTAGAGTCACCTGCAAATATCGAGGGACAACTGTTAGACATCCTCCAACCCTTAGGGTCTCTCCCATACCAACGCCTCCAACAACCACTACCTCTTCCCCCACTCCCAAACCCCCTCCATCTTCCTGTCCCAGTGTGTCTAAAAAACTTTTCCTGGCTAACATTGACCTCTTTCCTACACCTCCCCCTCCCCGTCCTTCCCCTAGGGCCAGGATGTCCAGGTCCCAGCCCAGCACCTCAGCCACCAAATCCTCCAGCACTGTGGTCTCAGCAAGTCATTTCACATCGCGGGCGGCACCCATCAGGGCTGCCAGTGTGCCACCTAGAGAGGCCAAGGATCAGCCCATTCCACCACCTGCCAAGGTGAAGAAGGTGCCCACATGCCGTAGGGAAAAGCCGCACCAACCATCCAGCAAGGCCTCCTCCAAGCCAAAAGGGGGCAATGCCAAGGGCCCAGCAGCGACATCCAAGGTGGGGAAGGGACACAAGGCTAAGGGGAAGTCAGGACAGGGCACGGAGCCCCTCAGGCTGAGGGACTAGAGTCACCCCTTCTGGCAACCAGTACAGCAACCTGTACGGTGGTGGACACCGCCACCTGTACCACCACCTGCACCACCACCTGCACCGCCACCTGCACATCTGCTGCCTTAGCAACAGTCCCCAGCATCATCCCCAGTGGGCAGCTGTCCGAGGCTGCAGGAGACATCCTGCTGTCTCCCTCCACAGGTGCTGACACTTTCACCACCGGCAGCATCGCCGCCACAGACACCGCCGCAACCACCGCCACCAACCCCGCGACGTGCTCAGACAGTGCCACCACAGCCGACATGGCAAACATTCCCAGTGGACAGCCATCTGAGGCTGCAGGAGATGTCCTGGACCCTGCACAGTGTACATGAGGCACAACACCCAGCGATGTCAGTACCAGCAGGTGACAGGCAAAGCCGCAGGAGGGTGGAGTGTGTCTCTGTCTCCATGGAGTATCATGCTACCTGTTCCCAGACAATCTCATGGCAACCACACACCCAGGTGAGGGAATGAGACCTTCCACACTACATGTGAAGCACTCTGGGCACAAAGCCCCCTCCAGAACCAGTGGAGCATCATATCCACTACCCCGATCCCTGGCAGGATGAAGCAGTCTGGGCACAAAGCCCCCTCCAGAACCAGTGGAGAATCATATCCACTACCCCAATCCTTGGCAGGATGAAGCACTCTGGGCACCAAGCCCCTTCCAGAACCAGTGGAGAATCACATCCACTCACACAGTCCTTGGCAGGATGAAGCACTCTGGGCACAAAGCCCCCTCCAGAACCAGTGGAGAATCACACCCACTACTCCAATCCTTGGCAGGATGAAGCACACTGGGCACAAAGCCCCCTCCAGAACCAGTGGAGCATCACATCCACTACTCCAATCCTTGGCAGGATGAAGCACTCTGGGCACAAAGCCCCCTCCAGAACCAGTGGAGAATCACATCCACTACCCCAATCCTTGGCACGATGAAGCACTCTGGGCACAAAGCCCCCTCCAGAACCAGTGGAGAATCACATCCACTCACACAGTCCTTGGCAGGATAAAGCACTCTGCGCACAAAGCCCCCTCCAGAACCAGTGCAGAATCACATCCACTACTCCAGTCCTTGGCAGGATGAAGCACTCTGGGCACAAAGCCCCCTCCAGAACCAGTGGAGCATCACATCCACTACCCCAATCCTTGGCAGGATGAAGCACTCTGGGCACAAAGCCCCCTCCAGAACCAGTGGAGAATCACATCCACTACCCCAGTCCTTGGCACGATGAAGCACTCTGGGCACAAAGCCCCCTCCAGAACCAGTGGAGAATCACATCCACTCACACAGTCCTTGGCAGGATGAAGCACTCTGGGCACAAAGCCCCCTCCAGAACCAGTGGAGCATCACATCCACTAGCCCAATCCTTGGCAGGATGAAGCACTCTGGGCACAAAGCCCCCTCTAGAACCAGTGGAACATCACATCCACTCACACAGTCCTTGGCAGGATGAAGCACTCTGGGCACAAAGCCCCATCCAGAACCAGTGGAACATGTCACCAACTTGAGAGACTGTGGCTTTGCACTCCCCAGGACCAGTCAGTGGGCAACCCACCCACTTGAGAGACTTGAGAGACTGTGGCTTTGCACTCCCCAGGACCAAACTGTGGGCATGGAGCCCCCTCGTGGAGCAGTGGCGTCGTCCGTTCATCCAGCTGAGGTACCTCCCTCTCCCTGAGGTGCCTGTTTATATTCGATCTGATGCCCCAGCAGTGTTCTCTCCGTTTCAAGTCAGGTATCATGTGTGGGCTTCGCCCATGCATTTTGGGACCACTGGTCCACGGACAATAATTGGGACATTATCCAGACTTGTGTAGTTGCTGTACATATTTGTATATACTGATGATGTAAAGTTATCTTGGGCTATCTGATTTTTCGATTATTACACTCGTTACAATCATTTCAGTTTGTCCTTGCATTCTTCCAGGGGAGACGGGGTGTAAATGTAATGTTGTTGCATGCATTTGTGTGTATGCTGTTGTGGGTGAGGGTGGGGTGGGGGTGTTGCGTGTTTTGTGTGTGTGTGTGTGTGTCACTCTCTCTTTCCTCCCCCTCCCCGGTGTGCTTGGTGCAGTACTCACCGTGGTCATCGCCGGCGTCTTTGCTGCTCCTGGTAGAAGAGGAGGTAAACCAACATGGGCAGGACCTGTAACTCGGGCTCCATGGCGTCCTAGTTCCTCGTTGGGTGTCGAGAGGTGAGTGGTTTCCGTTCCAAGTACTGTTTCCACCGTGCTTTTGATGGCGTTGGTACCACCCCGGAAAAGGTGGCGGATAGGTCTGTTGTAATACAGTGGGCGGTACATTGTGTTCCGCCTGTCTGTTGGCGGTTACCGCCACGGTGTTTGTTTCTAACGCCGTGGCGGTCAAAGTGTTAAAGTGGCTGTCTATGTTGCCGGTTTCCGCCATGGTCCTGATTCCATTTTTTTTTACCACCGGCCTGTTGGTGGTATTACCGCCGCTTTAACACCGACCGCCAGGGTTGTAATGAGGGCTTTAGTGTCTGCTGTCTGTTTCCTGGTTCACATGACTAGGTGTAGCTGACAGTTGGTCTTTGTGTACTGCTCTCAGGCAGCGAGACAAAGAAGCATGGGAATCGGCAGGATCGGCCATCTATGACTTGATGAGAAGAATGAGCTGTCAACTATCACACTTGCACATCACAAAGGCTCTACCTGAGCCCACTTACAAAGGGTTTGGCACTAATCTATTGGGACCTCAAACAATTTGGGACAAAGGCAGAGAAGCAGGAAATTCCAAGCACCTTGGGGGTGGAATCCTCCAGAACCATCTGCTACTTCAAAGTGGGCACCAGGTATAAATAATGGACCCTCAGACATAACTCTTCGGTACCCCTTCTGGACCTCTGGAATACTCAGAAGGACTGCTGTGCTGCTCAGCAAGAAGTAATGTTAATCTGTTACTCTGCTGCCCTGATGCCTGAGTGATGGACTGGATCTGCATCTTGAACCCAGGACCACCAGAGTGATACAGGGGCCATTTGGCTGGCCCCTATGATTAGAGAAAACCGGATCCAACAACTTTGAATCCAGGACCTGCACTCTGACAGCTGTGTCCCGTTGCCCCAAGTGGTGCCACACCAGTCCTGGACCCTTGGAAGTGGACCTAAAGGTGCTTTGCTAGCCTATCTGTGGTCCCGTCAGAACTGACGCAGTGCAACGCATCACCTCGCCAGTCTCCACATCGGACCTGCTGCCACTTCGCATTGCAGCCTGCAGTCCCTCAGAAAAGCCGCTACGTGACATATCTCCACCAAGGACATTGCATGTCCACTCTAGTTTCTCTAGCCACAGTTATGTAACACAACTCTCTCACAGACCGTGCATCACCACTGCACCTCCTCAGAACCACAGTTGCATGAGGCATCCCCATGTACGGACCTTGTCTCACCACCGCAGCTCCCTCAGAACTGCTGCTGTGCCAACCATCTCCTCACAAGGAACCCGCATTACTTTCTATGAGCAACACCTACTAGGCACACAACTTTGCATTGCTTCAGAACAATGTTTTAAAGTGCAGTGGTCAGCCTGAACTTATGACTTTGGTGTGATTGGTTAACCAGAGTTGGTGCTATGTACTTTTAGGCACTGTTTTTACTTAAACCTTTAGAATCACAAATCTCAGGTTCTACAGATTGGATTTTTGAAGTTTTGGTGTCAAATGATTTATTAAATTTTACTTTATTTTGCTAAATTTAGATTTTTCTAGTGTGATGTTATCACTTCATTACTGTTTAAAGTGCTGCATAAAATACTTTATGCATTGCCTCTGACTGCTTTGTGCCAAGCTACCAGAGGGTTAAGCACAGGTTAATTTGGGGCTTGTTTGTCTTTCACCCTGACAGAGATTGTGGCTCCTGCTTGAGTATGATTTCACCCACTCAGTCAGTAACCCAGTTTCCAACACAGGGTGAGCAGTATTGGAAGGAAAGATTTTTCCCAGAGTCTCACAAAGAACCAGCTGAAAACAGAATAGGCATGTACAATCATGTTTACATTTAAACTGACGAAATTCCATATAATGGTCAAGAGAAAAAAGGGATCATGTAAATCCAAGAAAACCAAAGCAAATTTGAATATAGAAGACATATCAGTAAGAACATTAGGATGATTGGAAAATTACTCTTGGAGAGATGAAACTGGAGATAGCCAAATATTAATGGAAGTGGATGTTGAAGAAATTGAGCCATCCACCCAGGTGTATTAGTGGACAACATAATTGACATATTTCATGTAATGGTGTTTACAAACAGCAATAAAATTCTTAGGCCCATAATTATACTTTTTGGCGCAAAACTGCACCGGCGCAGTTTTTGCGTCAAAAATATCACCGCTGGCTAACGGAATTTCTGTGCCCGCGCGGGCGTCAAATTTATACTTTGACGCCCGGCGGCGCAAACTACAGGTGTAAGTCATTTTTTTTTTACGCACACCGCAGCGCCAAGTCGTAAAGCAAAACGACGTTAAAGCGGCGGAAATGACTGTGGGTCGATTTACGACACCGCACACCAGATATGCAGCGTTTTTTGACACAATAGCGTCAAAATTCCCCGCAAACACAGCCATTTCAGCAGAGGAGAGCCAAAATGGATCCCAGAGGCCTGTACAGACCCCAGGAAGAAGACAACAGACCAAGAACCAGTCAGGAGGACCCACACAAAACCCAGGACAGTTTTAAGAAGAAAAGAAAGTGTTACTTCAGTGCAGAGGAACAGGAAATTCTGGTTAAAGAGGTGACGGAACACCAGCACCAACTGTTTGTCACCTCAAAGTTGCCAATAAGTAGGAGAGAGGCAATATGGCAACAAATTGTTGACAAGATTAACAGTGTGGCAGAAGTACGCAGAACAGTCATCAAGTGCAAGAAACGCTGGCATGACTGCAAGCGCAGGACAAAGGAAAAGATGGCCAGGAACAGGAAGGCAGCACTGCAGACTGGAGGTGGGAGTCCAGCACACCAGGAGGCCCTGGACCACATGGAGGAGTTTGCCGCAGCCGTCATCCCTGAGGAGATCGTCACAGGGATTCAAGGACAGGACAGCGCAGACTACCAGGAGACAACGCACATGTAGGGTAAGTCGCATGGGGAATTATAATGCACTAATGTCAACTGTAAGCAGGGGGGGATGCCGAACACAAAATGCATGGAAGTCATTATATACATGGAGTGGCATGGGTAAAGGGGTATGGCATGGGGGCATGGCGTGCACAGAGAGAAGCTGGGGCACACCATTACACTACACCAACAACAGTCCCATGGGGGCATGCTGCCATGCCAATGATGGAGCAAAGGTAAAGCCACGCCAGGAGGCAAGGGCACAACATCAAACTGACATCCCGTCACACGTCAGCCACTATACCCCCTTCATTAACTAGGGCCCAATTAACAACCTCTAGCCATACCGACAACTGGAATGTATCAGTGACAACAGTTGCCACTACCACCTCAGTTCTGTGTGCAGCTCAAGTTGCCAATGGTAGTAACCTCCCCATGGATCATACACACCTAAATTAGTGGGTTGAGGATGACTACTTTAACAATCCCCTGAAACAAGACAAAGGCTCCAGTCCTGTCAAATGTGAATTCCCATAGTTGCCGCAAACATCAGCCAATATCATCAACATGAAGAGCTACACAGCACTAAGGACACACCCATGCTGCATTAGCCAGGGTCCATCCTGTGCCTGGGTCACAATGCAACATCCCAAATGTCATACTGGTCAGACAACAGCATTGAGGGGGAGGACACATGTAACTGGTCACTGACATACACCTGCAAAGTCAAAGGAGGAAATAGGACACTGCTACGACTATCAGGGCAATCCAATGTACCACACATTCCCCAACATCAGCTGTAACCATTACCAATGCTAACATCCATTTTGTGCCATAACAATGCTATGCATAGGATAACCTACATGTCAACTACATATAAGTGGATGTGAAAGATCAGAGACTGGGGCAGGTCCAGATTGTTAAGTGTGCTGCTAGTGCCATCAGAGCACCCACAGCCAGTGAAAGGCCTCGCCATTAGAATGGATGTAGATGGAGGCTTGAGTAGGACAAGAAGGTGGCAATTCACTATTTGGCCTAAAACAACACTAGAGGAGATGATGCCGACTGATAACTTAATACAATACATTTGACATGCAGGTGGGCCATAGGCCTGGGAGAATGCCCATCTGAAAGACTGGAGCAATGAACAGGAAACAAGATCACAATGTGAATTAATCACAAGGCAGGCATGTCACATCACAAATGCCACAGCACAGACACACTAATTGTACCCTATTTCATTGCAGAGGATGATGGATCTCCTGCGGATATGCCTGTCCAGGAACACCCTGATGACATTGATGACGAGCTGACAAACATCTCCCAGCAGACCCTCCAAGATGTCCTTGAAACCCTCCAGACCCCACCTTCTGTCACAAGGAGGAGCTCAGAACAAGCAGCCATCACAGAGGACCCACCCACAACACCAATTGTAAGACCTGCCAGCTCCAATACAGCTGAGGACTCAGACGACACAGGCACCAGCTTTGAAAGAACTGTAGTCGGAGTACAGCGGGAGCTGGCCAAGGAGGTGCGGGTGGGAATGCAAACTATGGCAGCCAGCCTAGAGGGAGTGCGTTCGTGCATGATGTCATCTGCAGATCAGGCAGCAGCCATGCAAGCCCTCACATCCATCCTGCAAGGACTAAAACAAACTGTCAAGGAATTCACCACTGCAGTAAGGGAGTTGCCACAGCACCTCGCAACCCAAACCTTCCACTGAATGCACAAATGCAATCATGACCCCCTCAGGGCCGACCTGGCTGCCTACCATCGTGATGTGGCTTCTATTCTTAAGAATTGCAGCAGTACTGCCCTTAAGACATTCACAGGTAGCAGCGACAGGGATGTCTGACTCCACGTCTTCTAACACTGAGGTGTGTGTTGCCCCTTCACAACCAACACCACCAAGAACAGAGGAGGCAATACACACATCAGAAGAAGAAGACATGGAACAGATCACCTTCACACGGAAAAGTACCCGGAAGCACTAGTCCCTGCCACATGGCCAACTATTACCAAGGTGCAGCGCTTTGTAACATGCCAGTCTTACAACAGCTGTACTCAAAGACTGTTCTGCAAACCACTGTTTATCTTGTCATTCTGCTCCGTGATTGTCTCTCACTTACTCATTGGCAAATCCTGTCCCTCTGCACTGTCTGACACATCACCCCAGCATGTCAAATGCATTTTCCTTTACCACTTATGTAGGATAACAATGGAATATGTCACTATAATGGACTCACAATCATGGACAATGTACATATAGCACTATAGCACTTTCCAATAAATAGCACTTACACAACCACTTTGTCTCTGTGTAATGTGACGCATCAACTGTGCAGTAGAAAATGTGCCTCCTGTCAAATTATGTAGCTTGTCAATATAACTGTCCTGAAATTATGTAGACTGATAACTTTGCACAGTGGCATGTATTGCATCATACTCTGCCCTTCCTGAGGGTAATATCCGATGAAAAGAGAAACCATACACCATCATGCAGTGTTGGACAGAATAATTCTTCCTCAAGGGATATGTAAGCCATCAAATAGTGGCAGCAAAATGTTGTCACCATGCAATGCTAACACATAAAACAGTGGCCACAAATCTAAGCAAACACTCAAAAAACTGCATGAATGAAGGTGTCTGAGTTTACATCCAAATAAGTAATCATGCTGAACAGTGTCACAAATGATGTCTGTGAGTCATGAGGACGATACTACAAGAGTGCTTACTACCACTCACCTTATAAGGGTTTCCTTGAACATCACACTGCAGTCGGACATAAAACAGTTCCCCCAATACCAAATCTGGAATCACTGTTTGTGACTTTGAAAACATACTTATTGAAAAAAACACGTGGGGATCCATATTAACTGTGATTGGTGGTTGCAATGAATGGTGGAATCTTTTCAAGGTACCTCTGGGGTAGCTGCCAATCTTACAGCTCAGTTGGGATTTGTTCGTAGCATAGGACACAAATGTAAAGGGAACAAAATTCATGTACACTTATGCCAACGCCCTGATCAACAAGCATTTAACACATACTGGAAAGGGTTCACTATATATTTATTAAACTGTAATAACAGAAGAGGAAACTCGGGGAAAAGTCTTACCTACCCTAACTACTCATTACCTACAACTGTCCCTAACTAACCTAAGATAAACGTACTTATCACATGTAACGAAACGTTCTAAACATCAACCCCCCCACCCCCCTCATGAGATGGGACACATGGAGGACAACAGATACTAACCTAAACACATACTATCCTATACTAAACAAATATATATATTTTTGTAGTTTTGTTATTTTTTTTTAAAAAATTCTAAACACACAAGAACCCCAACATAGCTCAACACACTCAAAAAGAAAAAATAGTAATAATCAGGACCCCCACCCACTAACACTAACTAAACTAACAGCCTATACTAACCTAACACTAAGCCCACTAAGTATAAGAACAAGGAAAGAGGAGGGAGGGGAGGGAGTCATGTCCATTGACAAAGTCTAGAGGTTGGCCCTCCGGAGGGTCCGCTTTATGGACCGCACACACCTGTTCATATGGCGAACATCCCGGCTCAGGTGACTAATTTTACGTAGGACATGGTCCATTTTGCACTGCATGTCCTGAAAAGCTGCAGGGTCAACTGTAGCAGCTGGGGCGGTCTGGGTACCAGCTGAGGACGTGTGTGGGCGTGTATAGTCAATGCCTGTGGGCTGCCCTAAAGGTGGTCCACTGCTAGGGCCTGGAGCACTTGCAGACGTTGTTGGGACAACAGTCCCAGCTGTGGGTGGTGCCACCTGGGTGGAAGTGGTGGTTGTGCTGGTGGTGGCTGTGGTGGGCAAAGTAGGGCCACCCTGTGGGAAAGCCCTCCATGCTCCAGAGGCCCGTTCATTCCTGTATCTTCAGGCCATCCGTCTGAACCCCGACTCTACCAGCAGGATATGCTGGTAACGCATTGCCCGCCTCTGGAACTCATGGACCTGGATGGGTGTCATGTTAGCCGCTGTGACGACAAAGGCAAAAAAATTACATTAGGAACTGCATTGTGTGAAATGGCACAAGAAGTAAATCAGACAGTAAATCTACTGTACTTGTAACAGCTCCTATCATCATACAGATCATTGAATGTCCCTGAGGAAGTACATGGCAGGCCAGCCTACAAAGGACGTATAACACATAGCACATCCAAACCCTACAAGATGGGTAACAACTGGCATTAATTTGGCATCAGAGTTCTGACAGTTGTCAGCTAACAATCATGCTGCACATCCTGCGCCAATGCCAGGGCTACAAATGTCAGTGTACGGGATGGAAATCTAGGGCCACATGATCTGCAAGTTGTGAATGGACTTGCTAGTATAGTACTCATGTGCTATACCTGAGTGTGTATACTAGGTTCTGACCAAACATTCACTGATTTACATGTCTGTGTAACATACTTGTATCATCAGTCCTAGGTACACTATTCACAAACCCATGCCTGTGTTTGAGGGTGGGGGGGTGGAGAAACAACTAACAATTTCAAACAACATGGACACCCAGGAAGCTTAGGAAAGCTGGACATGTGTTTGGCTCTACACACACACCACAGGTAAGGTATATCAACAAATAGGAGACAGCAAACCCTTGACCAATCGCAGAGCCACAAATGTCTGGAAATGCAGACCTTTGTCCACATCATATACTTCCAGTAAGGCATGACTTACAACAGACACAGAGTTGCAAGAACACCTATGGCCATGATTTGCATGCACACCTAGGCCATTGCACGCAAGTGCCACATACTTGTAGCACTACATGTGGAGCTACATGCTTGTAGGAAGTTCACCCTACAGTTTCATAAGTACTTTGGTGAATAGGGAAGCAGAAGTCTGTGGGTAAGCATTTTGCAGCCCCATTCTGGGAGAATGTGGGTCTGACAGGCAGACTAAATCTGAGATTAGGTCCAGTGCGACTCTTGTTGATACAAGTGTTATCCACATGACTCACCCCAGTTCACATTGCGGGGCCTACAGGAATGACCTAGAATCCCTAGATAAGACTATAGGATAAGCATTGGCAAACTCCAAAATGCTTAGAAAATGAAATCCTACTCATGGAACAAGACAAATGATGGGCCAGTGCATCATACCTTGCTATGTGTTCAACACACAGGAGTCCATCACACATCACCAGAAAACACAACATATAACAGACATATCAACACTTACTGGAGTTGTCGGGGTCCTCAAATGAAGCCACCTCGCACACAGTGTAGGATGCCGGTCCACCTGTAAGGCATGGAAGGCAGAAATGTGCTCAAAATCTGTGCACTGACCAACAATTCCAAAGGCAAAATCTATGTGTAAGATGACATAAGTAAGTAAAGCCACTCAGACATGATGATACTGCATCTGATATAGCACGGCTAACATGTACATAGCATGGGTCTCCTGTGACAATTACACACATATCTGCACAAATGCAGTGGCCCTAACTATCATGTGGTGGCAAACATGCTCCGTCATTAGTGAGCAGACATAATAATGGCGTGTATTCGTCTCATCATGTGCATCCAAGAGAGACATCCAAAGCCTGGTTACTTGAGGACTGCATTACCAGTCAAACAACCTATGTGTCCATGACACATTTATGACACATAGGTACAATGTACAGAGGGGCAGGGACTTTTGTAAGCCCTCATGTTGTTACAGTTTCTTCATTTGATGTGGCCCAGCTATGGTGATTTGCACCAACCATAGAGATATGAACCCATGTGCATACATTTGGCCTGCCATCCCTAAACGAAAGGTGGAACACCAAACACCAAATACCAATGTAAGATGTTAGTTGAGGGCACCTTACACCTTTTCCCTATGTTTCCAAATCCAGGTCTGACATGTATCCAAAATGATGAAGGACCACAATAATCCCTAACATTCATTGAACTTCCGAAAACGCTTTCCTTACACACTCACCAGACACACATGAGGCATATGGCTGGGCCACATTACTATCATCAATTGACGTGAAGCCAGCACTTAATTTCTGCATCATGTAGTGTTTAGAAAGTCAGTCTAGCTATTGCATCAACAAAGGTTGCCAATATTTTGGAAAATCTATACTTCACTGGCAAATGTGACCTATATAGACATGATTGGCTCCTAATTTGTGTTGCTGTCTGACACAAAGGCGGCACCAAATTACATTAAGCAAAAGTATTCAGTAAGTTTGCAGAGCAAGTGCTTCCTGACAGCTAGCAATTGTGGTCCTTCACATAGTCCATCAATGACTCTGTATGTTTCCGAAGCATTCCACAGTCAGCAACTTAGCCGGCAGATATTGTACAAATCATCTGATGTCGCTACAGAGCTTTTAATTGTGCACATTTACATGATTTGTACTCACCAACAGGGCTACCAATCACTATTCCCAGGTGGTCCATCAGATCTTGCTCCCTGGTGATGAGGTCAGCCCAGCGGTGCTTTAGCTGGTGGCCATTCCTCTGGCTCCCATACACGCGCTGCAAGTGATGCAGGACCTTTCCCCACCGGATTCGTCGTGCCTCTGTGTGATACCCCTGTATCACCCTGCCCCCGCCTCGATCATCAGTGGGAGGAAATGGCACACCAGCCATATAAACCCCCCAAACTCGTCCTCACCCATCTTGCCAAGACGTGGCCTACCCAACATCTTAGCACCAAAAAGGGGAATAGGGGATGAAGAAAAACAAAGGAGAAAAGGGGGAAAGTAGAAGTACAAAAAAGTAAACTTAACAACTAAAAGAGCCCAACTATCCCCAAACTAGCACTACCCACAACAGACTCCCACAAACAACAGACAATACAATACTGGACAATAGTACACAAAACACACTCAGACAGTATACAACAACAATATTTATTTCACAAACTAACAAGTAATGGAGCACACAGGAGACAAAAGCACAATTTCACTGGACAAAATTCAGAACACAGCCACACAGTCTAGAAGAATCACAGACGTGAAAGTGAAAGTACCACCACTGTACATAATCTGTAAACTTGATATCCTATTGCATCACTTCCTGCATAAAATGGCCGTTGTTTTTATCGTTATGCGTCATATTTTATCACGCATACAGTATGTGCGTCATTTTTTTCGATTCACAGGAGTAAAAATTAGGCTGCATCCATATATTTGGAAATAGTCTTAACACTTAACCAATTTTCAGGGCATTATGCGTTGTTTTTCAGGCATAAGCATAATTTTTTTATGCTTGTGCGACATTTCTTGACGCATATGCGTCAACATTTCAGGGCATGAACTGGTTTTGGGTATTTTTTCCATTTTAATGTAATGTTACATTTGTCACACAACTGAGATAGGCTTATTGCACCCACTTTGGTGTTGATGGTATATGTTCACATGTGAGGCATCATACTGCTGCGTACCATGACCCGCTACTTCCTTTACAGTATTCTCACGCTTGGCTGACATACTAGATGGCCATATGTGTGGCCATATGTATTGCACAATTTGGGCATGTTTGGCATCAGGAGAGGATAGCAAGGTGACGCACATGAGTACAATACCTCAATGCCTATGGCTCAATGTGTGTGCAGTGGCTACTAATATATTTGTCGAGCCAGTGTGTGTGTGTGTGTGTGCATCACAAGATGCATTATTGTAAATATGCTTGTATGAATGTCAAGTCAATGTGTCCAAACCTTAGATGCAAGTCATTGTGGAAATGAGAGAGGACATGTGCTAGTCAAACATGTAGCAACATCTGTTGTGTGCACTTCCAAGATTTTGGGTAACGTAGACACCACAAATGACAAAGCATGCACCGGATAGATGGCAGATGCTTGTTCATGTCAATGGTCCACAAGTTGGCCATCCCATGTCCTAGAAATTTGGTAACTGCTTCCTAGGCACTTGTTGGTGAACCCACAGTGAGTCAGGCACATGCATAGACGAAGTGGGTACCATGTTATTGGCACAGACAGCCAAAGGTGAACCACAAATGTAATATGACGCCACAGTTGTGGTCATATGACTGAGCCACAACTCTCCAGTGGCAGTGGTGGACCAGCAGACTAGGCAGCACGTGGCCACATATTTCCGGTGATCAGTTGCACAGAGGTGACTTGTTCATGTGTGTGGTTCAATGTTGATCCTGTATATTTCTAGGGGTGTATGTTGTCACAGTTACGTCCAGGTCTCATCATGAGTCAGTGACAGCTATTCCTGTATCTACTGAGTAACCTTCGGAGATGAATGTGAGTAAAGTGGATGAGGACATGAGAACCTACATGGGGATGGTCCCACCCTGTCACTGAAGACGTGTAATAAGACTGTCAACAGGGCAACCTTGGTGTGCTGAGTGAGTTAATGTCTCAGGTGTCATGTTCTGGCAGGTGTCATTACAACATTTGTACATTGGTTGGCCTGTGAAGTTCCCACTGCACCTGGGAACATCATAGCCTCTGTGTTGATTAATGTAGCAGCTATTCAGCATGCACAGCCCATCAATATGTTGTGAGCAATGTGATTCAGCGTGTGAACTGTCAGGGTCCTAATATTTGTGGACTTTTCATGCACATTATCAGAGGTAGCTGGTTCTGCTGGAGGCACTATACCCAAACCCTGCAAACAGCCCTGGTACACTGTCACACTTTGTCGTTCATGCATACATGAGACCCAGACAAGGGATGGGCCATGATTTTGGTATTCAAAGACTATTTTACTAATATGGTACAATTAAAAAGCAGATGATGCTTTACAATGTATTTGGGTATGCATTGATGAAGCACATGTCAAAATACTCTCTGAGGAATGAGAGGTTTGCTAACGCAAGTGTGGTACATAAGTAGCCACAAGGAACCTTTAGGGTAACACACAGAGGGGTGCCAGTCAGGCTGACAGGATGCAGGGTCAATCTGGATCCAGCAATTTCACAAGGTACATAATCAGTGGTCTGACTAAGACCGGTCGGAGGAAGAACAAGACAGTCGACATGGAAAACTGTGAATGTCCTGTTTTTTGAAGGTGACACATAAACCCAAGGGCTGTGTTACATGGCTTAATTACTAGCAATGCATAAAGGTGTATTTGACAAAATGGAAACTTCTATGCTGTTCCAGGCATCAGCAGGGACAGTGCATGTTCAAATGGGTGGTGTGCATGGAGGGGATCACAGGTGTGTGCTGCATCAGTTTCTCACAAGTCCTGTATGTGAGATGCGAATTCTAATGGCCAACAGTACCTTTCACACGGGAAGCAATCTACAGGTGATAACAGGGCTTAGAAACTACAAGCCAGTGTATTAATTGACCTGACGTACATGCAGTCAGATGTACTATGACAATGGCATAACACAGGAAAGGGTGTAGCACACAGGATTAGTATTGTTTGTCTGTGTGTGTAGAGGAGGGAATATCAGGGTACACATATTACCATTCCAGGAACCTCTTCAGACAGGTGGGCTGTGACCAGGAGCATGGGTGTGTCAGGAGTTAGGAAATGGGCTGACATGTACATGGAATGTCATGTGCGCAATGCTTGTCATAGGTGTGGCACTTGTGCTGTCTATGTTCTGCTTATATGGAACTCTAGTCAAAGATAGTCCTTGCAAAGATCGGTGCAGTTGGACTTACTGCTGTCAAGGGTCTGGTCATACATTCCTGTTACCAATGCAATAGCACATCAACTGCCTCATGTATGAGGCTTGTTTTCCCCTTATTGAGTGATGGTGTCTTAGTTGTGTGCTATATGCTGCGATGAACCATGCTGCCAACATGTATGTGTGAAATAGGTGTGGTCCTCTGCTATTGCCCTTTAAAAGTGAAATGTACAGGATATATGTCATTTACAGTGTGTGTGTATGTGACTGTTGTATGATACGCATCACAATTGCTCAGGAATTTTCTGTGTCCTGATCAGTATATCAGCAATGCTCCATCAGGCTACACTCTTACTCTGACAGTTAGAGATAAAGGTGAGCAAAAATGATTAGCCAGACCATGATATGGTGATTATTATCAGTGTTTATTTACATTAGTTAATACAGTGGTGATGGTGATTAGTTTTAAAAGAAATTGTTCACGATATGTTGGCGCCTACGCATTCCAGCAGCCGTGTTTTGTTGTTCCCCCTCGGGTTGCAGGCCACCATCCTCCTCTTCCTCCTCTTCAGGCATGTGTGGCTCTGGTTCCAAGAGGGGAATGTTCCTTCGTATGGAAATGTTGTGCAGGATGGCACATGTTAGAATGATCTTACAGACCATTTCAGGGGAATCTAGAAGTAATGTCGAGGCACCTGAATCTCAACTTGAGGATGCCGAAGGTCCTCTCGACTATGCTGTGTGTCCTCCTATGTGCGTCATTGTAGGCACGCTCTGCTGCAGTGCTTAGGTTGCCACATGGTGTCATTATCCATGGCTGGATCCCATACCCCTGATCAGCTGAAAAAGAAAATGAATGGGATCATGTTGATGTAGCTTGCCCCATTTTAATCACCTTGCATGGCAGTAGTTGTCTTGTGTTGTCTGCGACTCTTTTGTATTATAGTGTTCCTTCTTAGGCTTGTAGGATGTCCCATCTGTATTGTGTTGTTTCCTTGGCTGAACGAGTGTTTTGCTGCTGACCGGTTGCCAGCAGTATGTTTTGGGATTTGCAGTACAGTGTGCACTCCCTAGCATTGTGACTTGTGATACAGGTGTCCCTGTGTCTTCACTGGTAGTGAGATGATAGTTCCATACACAGATTCATTTTAGCAGTGTTGATAACACGTTCACATCAATGTACCCTGGACATCCCATACCTTTAGACTTATGCAATGGAATAATTTAAACATCAGTGAGATTCTTACATTTTGCAAGGTGACAATTAGGCAAACCACTCCAAACGTTGTGATCATTGACGTCTTAACATTAGACTGTACACTAATTTCAGATGTGTGACAGGTTCAATGTAGACCTATGAAACATGGCTAGTGATGTCGCGACCTCAGTGTGTTCCTGTCCACGTTTTGCTGTCGTGGTGTATGTGTTGTGTGTCCTAGAGGGTTGCTGTGCAGTGTGTATATAAGTAGGTTTCTGCATTTACCAACAAGTAGTCCATTGCCATATCGTCCTTCTTGGAAGTGCTAATTGATGGTAGAGTGACGGAAGATGAATGAGTCATGGACACTCCCAGGATATTTTGCCACAATGTTGGTGATCAATCCTTGGTGATCAACAATGGCCTGCACATTGATGGAATGTGTGTGCTTTCTGTTGCGGTAGAGGTGTTCAGTTGCAGCAGGTGGCACAAGGCGTACATGTGTGCAGTCAATGGCACCAAGGATGTGTGGGGAGCCACTAATGAGGTAAAACCTCTGTTTTGTCTCCTGCTGCTTCTGCAGTGTGTTTGGGAAGCGGATGTGGCGGGTGTGAGTCCATTGATGGCATCCAGTACTTTGGGCAAGAAGGCGGAAAATGATGGCTGTGATATTCCGGCATCCAGGGCACCAGTTGTTTGAAAAGAGCCACTTGCCAACATGTGAAGTACAGCTAGCAGCTTGGTTTCTGTTGGGATGGTGCGGGGTGTCAGCAAGGTGGGTTCCAACTGTGGCACTATGTTTTGCAGCAGCGGCTGAATGGCCTGCC